>NC_085966.1:17102418-17434293 GCF_910591565.1 Cydia splendana | reverse complement strand
ACATTATAATCTCTGAGAAATCTTCAGTGTTACCAGTATACCAGTATACGCTGCCAAATTAAATAGGTAATCCTGCAATCTTGACTAAGACGTCGGTCCTCATAAAAAAATAGTAATTTATTATCAGTGATTTTAAATTCTTACCTAATAATTTGTCAAAATTACGGCTCCATCGTTTCAAATAAAGTTATGTAAGTACATAGAAATACAAATATAGAAGGAAGGAAAATATACACTGTAGTTGGAATTCACAGTAGGCACTGATAATTTCTAAATATTGCCTACATGGAGTTCCCAGCGCGGTTTAAATATCGCAAAGTTGAATGAGGTAAAAATATTCACATAATAATATACCTTAAATCCATTAAGTACGACATTTTCTCATTTAACTCGATCGTGCCCACGAAGAGATGTTGTTGTCAGAATACTACACTATCAAGTATACCTACTTGACTTTGAATGTACAGTCACCTGCAATAATATTTTACACAACGAAGGCCGCAGAAATATCTGACACGATCTTATTTGTAGAGCCATAAGAGTGTGTCACATATTTTACCGGCCTTCGAAGAGTAACATATTATTGCAGGTAACTGTACTTCTGCACCGTGCCTTTAATGCAGGCTCGTACCGGTATCGATCCGGTCTTCCCCGCCTTATCGATTTGTACGGCCCGTAATTAACGCGGTACAATTGGCGCAAAGTGGTACGGTACCCGTTAGGCACGCACCAGTTAACGATGTACCTAGTTTTCAACGTGAAACTTTTGTGCAGACATTGTTATTAAGTATTGCTCAAGAGAAGACTTAATTTACTTATACAAATAGTTCATACCTAACTATTATAGTCATTGTACATGGCCAAAAATGTACGATCGAACTTAATTTTGTTTAATGCGCATTTTTTTCTGGAACATAGATTTAGTGACTTTACAGGCAATTATTGATCTTGCTACTGCTATGCTTCTACTATCCTTAATGAGAATAAAATGGAATATGTTATAGTTGGGCCAAGATAAATCTGCAACGATTTTGATAGCATACGCAGTGCAAGTGTTGTTTTGAATGTCATACTTCTATGAGAAATTATGACGTATAAATAACACTTGCACTGCGTATGCTATGAAAATCGTTGCAGACTTTTTTTGGTCTAATTCTACCTACATGTTAATATTTAAGTCAACAATAGGTACGCATATCTTTAATTATTTAATACTACGACGTTTGAGTGGATGTTTTAAATGAGTTCGCTACGTTTCCATAACAATAATCGCACTTATAAAACCACGAACAATTTAAATTAAAAATACAACAGTATCCCCTACCCGTTACCTTCAACATCTATTAACTAAAAATATTTCGCAACTCAAGATCACGATTTTTTCAGCGCGATGAGTCACGCAAACTAACGATATATAATTTTGTTCGCAGATGCCCCAAATGATGCGAATTACATGATATGCGGCGTCGTCATCGCCATGGCCCTGGTCGGGCTCATTATCGTGCTCCTCGCCCTCACTATTAAGTAAGTAAAACTAAAATAAAAATAAATCTAGAATAAGGGCCGATTTAGACTGCGCGCGAATTCGTATGCGATATTAGTTACATTGAGGACTAAGGGTGATATCCAATTCAGCCGACCAAGCAAAAACCGCAATGTAATGAAAGTCGCATGCGAGTTCTCGCACCGTCTAAATGAGCCTTAAAAAGTATCGTAAAACCACCCAACTATTGTCCAAAAGCTCCTATGGTTCACATATAACTCGAATATCTTTGTTCAGGTCGCAGTTCTAAGGCAAAACTCAGACAACATCAAATAGAAGATGGGTATAGATATTTAATTACGGATTAAATTTGTGAACCATTTGTAGTACTGGAGTCTGGATTATAGTTATGTGGTTTTACGGTGCCGAATAAATTAAAATGTCCACCCTTTTTTAATTTGGATAATAAAGTAACGGAAGAGACAAAAAGTACTGTGGGGCTATTTGGAACCCTTCTCTGGAACCGGCTGTCAGCTCTGAGTGAATATCTATATTATATTGTTCTAATAAATGAAATACCGTGTGTTAATGCCGTTATAAAGCAATACAATTGTTCTATATTACGATTGTGTGGAACATTTGAAGTACTGATGAGCTTATGTTTCAGAAGACATAAGACTAGATTAAAAATACGCATCGGATTTAGACCACACCAGCATAACTACTGTAATATTGCAGCGCGACATTACATACTGCCGATTTCATTACTGTCAAATGTCAAAAAACCGGACAGACACATCGACTTATGTCGCACCGCATTACTACAACAGCAGTAACGCTGATGTAGTCTGAATTCGAAACGTACCTTTAGAGTGCATAAATTATTCAAACTGGTTTAATAACATGCACGTGGTAGACACGTGTAATAAATAATATTAATGATGCACCAATAACAGGCGTGCAACAACATTCGAACAGTAGGTATTTCATACTTCTAGATTTGTCACTCTTATGTTTTTATGCCGGTAACAAGGGATTCCAATTTCAAATAGCCCTGCGTGACGTTACTTTTTGACTCTTGCGTTACTTTATATCGGCGATAAATCGATAATCTATAATCTATATAATTATTGCACTGCTGGCCCAGCAGGTGTCATAATAGTCTGACACTGTTTGTTTAATAGTAAGCGTTATATAACGCCGCAATTATAAGCAGCGAGTTGATGACTCATTCAATCTGTATCGATATGATGAATCACTTAATTTGTGGACGATCAGTGATCAGCATTCGGTGAAGTGATATTAGTAGTCATACGTATAACAGGTATCGCCATTAAACCATGCTCGTGACAAAAAAGAGAATGGACGTAAATGGTTTTGATGCGAACTAAGAAGAGAGACATGGCAAGCGGTAAGACTTATAATTCGAGTAAAAAGGTGCAATGATTATTTAACTGTTATTCGATACTCGACTACATTTTTCAATAGTCCTAGTACCTATTTAATATGTCATCATGAAGAAAATAACCGGCCGAGTGTAAGTCGGACCACACATAATTCTCACTCATCACATTCATTAGGCGAGCTTTTCTTGTGTGTGAAGTGTGAACCATGAACACAATTTGTGTACTGTAGTATGATGATACACAATTTGTATTCTGTGGTCCACACATTTTTCGAGTAACTATAGTTGAGGTCGAAAAATGGAAGAAAGAAGGCTCGATCGTGGGATCGAGCTAACTAGTCCATCCGCTTTAGTAAAAATAACCGTTTTAACCAGTGTTGCCAGATCTACTGATAAAGTAGTAGATCTATCTGATTTTAAAAATATCTACTGATCTACTGCTTTTTGCTGCTGGGCTACTGATTTTTCGAAAACGAATGATTATTCGTCGTGATCGGATCATCTAGTTACTTTATACCGTCGTATCGTGTCGTCTAGCCTTTATGACATACGAAGTTTTCTGAAACCGCGGTTATTTTTTATCTATAGTGTGATTAGGCTTCATTTTACTACCTATATCTGTGGTAGGTAGGTAGGTTGGTAGTATTAGTCGGCGTCGTCGCCACTATAGCCTGGCAAATGAATTGTATAGTAATAGTAGAAAAAAACTTCGGGCATACAGGAGGAGGCACCCTGGTGTATGCTTTTCGCTGATAATATTGTGCTTGTGGATGAAGACGGACTCGAGGTACAGAGCAGACTTGAGAAATGGCTGCGAAAACTGGAGAATGTTGGCCTGAAGATCAGTAGATCTAAAACTGAACATATGTTCTGCGATTTCGGCGGTTTCTCCAGTTTCGCTGCCATGGAACTCGATGGCGTTACGTTGCCGGTCTGCTCCGACTTCAAGTACCTCGGTTCCCTGGTACAGTGCGATGGCGATATTGACCGTGACGTAAAAAACCGGATTAGCACAGGATGGATGAAATGGCGACAGGTCACGGGAACCATTTGTGATGCTCGAATGCCTCTTCGATTGAAGGGTAAAATTTATAAAACCATCATAAGACCTGTCGTCATGTATGGATCAGAGTGTTGGGCCCTAAAGGTGACGGATGAGAAGAGATTGCATGTAGCGGAAATAAGAATGTTAAGATGGATGTGTGGTGTGACAAGAATGGATAGGATAAGGAATGAGTATATAAGAGGAAGCCTGAAAGTTGCACCCATAGTAGAAAAAGTAAGAGCGAATCGCCTAGCGTGGTATGGGCATGTGATGCGGAGGGATGAAAGTCATGTGACGAGAGGTATTTACGAATTAATGTGGAGGGAATTAACGGGAGAGGAAAACCGAGGAAAAGGTGGATGGACTGTTTTAGAGATGATATGAAACGAACGCAAGTGAATGATGAGATGACGGGCGAGAGAGAGGTATGGAAGAAAAAAACATGCTGCGCCGACCCGAAATGAATGGGATAAGGGCAAGCGAATGATGAATAGAAAAAAAAACTTGTGCTCATTTATTAATTATAATAACAGCAGTAAGAGACAGAATTATATTCTTCATTTTACTGTTACTGACAATTTGATTTGCCAGCTATTATACTCAATTACTCAATCACACCCAGTTCGACAACAGAAAAAGGAAAAAAAAAAACAAATTTTCTATGGGAGGTTGGTGTCAGGTCAGAGCATAAAATATTTTTTCAATCAATGTTACCTATTGCAGACATCACTTTTTAAATCTACTGCTTTTTTCCCCTATCTACTGCTAAAACGATTTTTATTCTACTGAATATTTCGGATTTCATCTGGCAACACTGGTTTTAACTGTCTTTCCATTAATGGCATAATCATAATCAGTTTCGTTTAAAAAGCCGCCGAATGATATGGCATTGGCAGGTTCAATAGACTCAAGAATCGGGTCGTGTTCCAATTGAGCCTTTGAGGTTATGTTCCGCTTGCCCAAGCGGCGTTCATTCAACCGGGAAAACGTTGCAGATTTTTTCGCGTCCGAAGTCTATAACACCTTATGAATAAGTCATGCTCTTTTTAGTTATTGTTTAACTGGTGTAGCAAGCGATGAAAGCTGACACTCTTGATTGATTTACTTACAGGCCAATATTGGTTATATCACTTTTATGTCGTAAAGATAAAAATCTTTTTTTTGTGGCCACTGTTTCACCACGCTTAAAAATTCACAGTACATTGCTGGTATACCAAGTAGACAATGATGGTCCCGTCGTTATTTATCTATCCAGTAATATACAGGAAATTATCATTGTCAGGTAACATAATAATATGTTAGGCGTCAGATCTTATTTTCAATTAGTTATGTAAGGAATCTACAATGCTATGCTAACTAGATATAAGAGTAGGTATTTATTTCCAAAAGTATTAAAAAAAATCCTTGCAAGTAAGGCGCATTGAGGATAACTTCGAAATCGTGATAATTTTTACTACCCCATTAATTGTTATCAATTGTTGTTGTGTTGTGTGTGTGTTGTTGTTGTTATCTACTAAACCAGAAGCAATTCATACTTTGGCAACACTTGACATACTAAAGAAGATACTGCAGCACATAACAAGGCATCTTGTTTACTCTTGCTACAGTACAAACTGCTTCCAGTTTAATTACTCCTACTTTCAATTTTCTAAATTACCCCGCATTCGAAGTTATCCCAATGCACTTTTGTCCCTAATATAGGTGTTATTGACCTGTACGTACTAACCGGACTGAACAATTTGGTCAGCAATGAGTCCATTTTGAGAACTTGCGATCATTCTGGTCTATTCAGCTTTGATTCTGATTGTTATTTTATAAACTTGACCGTCGGTCTCATTGTTTGAGCATTGTCTCAATTATGTTTAACTTTATTACTGACTCAAACGTTAAATTGCAATCTAGTTTATTTGCTAATGAATCAGGAATAAATGTTAATTACGTTTTAACGATATTAGTCAGTAGATCTAGATCTCGGTGCAAAATAGTGCCAACGTTTTGAATGTAAATGTTTTGATAAAAACTGAGATATGGAGTGATTGATGGTGAGAATAAATCATTTTGGAAACATCAAACTTGTGCCAAATTACGTACGTCTTCTTTAAACTGCGCCGCGAGATTAGAAGGATTGTTTGGTTTGGTTTGGGTGGAGTTAGGATAGAGGTTATTTCTAAGTTTGAAGAGTCACGTAATATACAAATTTTCTGTCATAACTATCCATACTTCCATACTAATATTATCCTTCTAAGACCCAGAGTCATTATTGCAGTTTTTAATTTGGAACCTTCTTTTATTCCACTATAGTTCAAAATTCGATTTAAATTTGTTCTTTTTAAAGGAACTCAGGGGACTTAGGATGAATGCGAAAGTGTGTCCGTCTGTTACCTCTTCACGCATAAACCTCTGAACCGATTTGGACAAAATTCGGTACGAAGATAGTTTGGGCGCCGATAAAGGACATAGAGTAGTTTTTATCAATCATCATCATTTTAATTCTACGCAGACGAAGCCGCGGGCAGACTAGTATTTAATAAAGACAACTTTGTTACTCAGGATATGGCGGTGAAAGTGTCATTCAATTAAATGTATAATTAAAGTATGAATCAGGAACATAATACAAAAACTACTACAGCGGTATTCTTTAGAAATGGTATTAATTATTGTAATATTTTCATAAACAGCAATTGTGTGAGAAAATATTTTGATTCCTAAAAAAAATCAGCCTACATACGTCCCACTGCTGGGCACAGGCCTCCTCTCATGAGCGAAAGGGTTTGGGCTATAGTCCCCACGCTAGCCCAATGCGGATTGGGGACTTCACATACACCTTTGAATTTCTTCGCAGATGTATGCAGGTTTCCTCACGATGTTTTCCTTCACCGAAAAGCTAGTGGTAAATATCAAATGATATTTCGTACATAAGTTCCAAAAAAATCATTGGTACGAGCCAGGATTTGAACCCGCTACTTCCGGATTGTAAGTCGGACGTCATATCCACTCGGCCACCACCGCTTTTTTACCTACCTGGTACCTATTTGGTTTATTTAGTTTATTATACTTATCTTACCTGAGAGCTTTTGCTTCAACTGCTTTCTGTAAAGAGTAATCATTCCGCCTCTTTCGTTTTCTGACACATGGGTACCTATATTTGGCTTTGGCTTTCTCCATCTCTCGTTATAACGTTGAACTGCAATCAAAATTCATAAGTACTATAAGAAATAAAATGAAAAGTCAATAAGTACGTCCAAATATCCATCATATTAGAGATTACTTACAAGCCGAGGATCAAAGTTCCTGGTCGCAATTTACACGCACACTACCATAAATTCCTTTGTCGTCATCAAAACGTGCGGAGCGTCCTACCTCTACTAGCGCTTACGCGGTACTGAGGGACGAGGGGCGCGGGCCTTCTGCGAAAATCATATTTCATTATTTGGCTCTCTGTCGCTCTTGCATATTCGAGCGATATACATATAGGCAGATAATAAGATTTCAAATATCGATTGTGTGCGTTACTATAATATATGTAGGTAACTAAATTATATAGAAATTAAGTAGATTTTAGGAGAAATTTACTGTATTTCCACGTCATATAGCACAAATGTAATCTACTATTCTTGAAGTACAGGGGATAAAAACAACTTAACTAATTTGGTGAATCTGTTTTCAAAAATTTTATCCATTATTATGGAAGGTAAGAAGACACGCTAATTGTAACAAATACTTTTTATTTCTATTAGTAAACGAAAAGTGTACAATTACAACGGTGCAAATAATAGATTTTACACTTTTTCAACTTTTTCGTGATAGGAACAGTCCTATCACGAAAAAGTTGAAAAAGTGTACCTATATAGATTGTTGAAAAAGTGTATAGAGAGTGTATGTAGATTATTTAAAGTATACTTAGGTCTGTACCTAAGTATACTTTAAACAATCTATATCATTAGCACTTAATGTTTAATGTGTTAGGCTTCTATCTCGTCAGTGTTATGAAATTGACTTATGCTGATTCAGTTATCTAACTTCCAGTGACATTTCTTATTTGTACTGAACCGCTGATGATCTAATCAAACAGAATAAATTATTTTATTAAACGTGGGTTATCTCTGTCCTCGTATAAAAACCCATACTTATCTGATGTTTTTTTTTTATTATGTGGCCTATACTGCCAAATAAGTAGGTAGTGCAAATTTTACCCATATTTTAGTGAACTTACAAGAATTGGTAAAACGTGTGTGGGATCAATTTGGAGTCTGCCTGCCTGGTGTTCTTGAATTCCTTTAAAAAAACTTACTGTTGCTAAAACCGGGTATGATATTGATAGTCAAATGAAAAGCGATTTATGTTATTTAATCTAATGGCGAACTATCGTCAGCTTTTGGCAGTTTGACAGAATGTTTATACATAATTGTTTTCATTCTCAACAGATCTCAGGTTATTTCAATGGATTATTCGTTTGATCGATAACGAAGCGATATGGGTGTTTGGTTTTCAAGTCTTAACTGTTGAAATCCAAAACGATATTGAGAACGTTTCGTGAATGTCATGAAAACTATTTAATAGTTATATTAATGAAATTACAATGACTACTCATGAATTTTTTTTACGAAAGAGCTAGTGTTATGTTAACGTCTGCAAAATGTGTGCAGAAATTAGATAAGAAAGTAGGAAATCTTACACATCTTTTAGACTTCATAGTGTCACTTTAATTTAAATGTTATGATTATGACGCCACCTTCCCAATTGCATAACAAATATAAGCAAGTTTATGATTTTAACCATCCAGAACTGGTCTCAAACGACATCCAGTTGAGCGTTCCGGGGTATTGTCAGGCTCGTATCATACAGAATTGCACGCTTTCGACTGGTCTATTTCAATAGGTCGGGTGAGTCGAACTATCAACCTATCCAATGTTATATTTGACTTGGGAATCTCGGTGTTGGTCGGAGAACCCCTTTACTATACTATCCGGACCCCAAAGTGAGGACCGATGTTATATCACTCTCACTCTTGCTATAACCATGTAAGCGAGAATGAGAAGTTTTACGACCCTGGTCGTCAGTCTGGTTTGCGGATAATATAATTTGTCAGCCAAGCACTCGCTCGAATTCGCTTAGCGATTGAAATGACACCCATGATCACGGTTTGTTGTGCACCACTTGCAAAATCAACACCCTCAAAAGTGTATAGAAGTAATAGCCTATGAATCCCATACTGACTTACGACGTTATGTAAATGATCAGGTCGTCACGATTTCTACAGAAACCGGATTGTAAATCAAAATTGACAACCGGAGACAAGCTCCCTTAAACTATCTAGAAGTACTTATAACTCTCTTTTCTGTCAATATCTATAGGCCTTGAGAAATGGCTTTGTCAGCCAACGATTTTATCAAGTCGTTGGGAGACGGTTACTATGCATAATATCACGTCTGAGCGAGATTTTATTATGAACGTTGGCATAACCGGTCGCAGCTATATGCCACCGTTGTAAAACGTGTGAAAAAGGGCTGATTTAGACGGTGCGCGAACTCGCATGCGAATTTAGTTACATTGCGGACTGTTGGTTTAAGTCCAATTCAACCGACCGATCAAAACCCACAATGTAATGAAACTAGCATGCATCGTCTAAATGAGCCATAAGGGGTCTGGGATTACACTGATAACAGTCCAAAGTCCGAATAATGCCAGTTGTGCATTCAGTGCATTCATTTGTTTACTTTAAGGTGCATTAAGTTATTAGTTTGTCTTATTGTTTTAGAATTAGACTACAACTGTGTTATAATTTCTGAAGTTTTCGTAACAACTTGTTGTTTTTTTCTTGTACCATTTCACGTTTTGTATTAGATCTTTCAAATAATCAATCAATCAATCATTTATTTGCAGATAAAACATAGTAGGTACAATGCATGAAAATACAATTATATTAACATTACACCACCGGTAATGTCAAAATTAATTACAAAAATCAAAAGAATAAAAATCCATTACAATTAAAACCATAGTAAGAAATAAATTATACGTATATTAAATGTCAGTTAATTCGTGATTACCAATAAAATTAAGAAAATAAGTTAAAACAGAAGAAATACAAAAGAGAACACATAATCAGAGTTAAAATATAAATGTCAAATATTAATTTAATCTAAAGCTCTAGCAAAGTATTCTTTAATGGAATAATAGGGCTTACTAATAAAATATTGTTTCAGTTTTCTTTCAAATGTTTTTAAATCCTGGCATACCTTTATATCTTTATCTAATTTATTATACACCCTTACTGCGGTGTTGTTTATACTCTTGTCAAAATATCTAAAATTACTTTTAATTACTAACATGTCATCCCTATTTCTAAAATTACTGCGAACATTCTGTCTGGCTGTTTTGAATTGGTCTTTATTTTTAATAATAGCATATAGAGTATAGGTAAAGAGAAATAGCTGTTAATATTTTATGCTCTACGAATATATATCTATGCGTTTCAGGTACATCCGAACATCCTACAAGAAACCGTAGAGCCTTTTTCTGTTTTATGAGCACATCTTGTATGTTTATGCCATTGCCCCAGACTTCTATGCAATACCTCATAATGCTCTCGAAATATGCATAATAAACCATTTTTAGAGTATCACTATCTGCAAAACTGGATAGGCTCTTTAAAGCATAACAAGCACTGGCCAGCCTGTTGGAGACTTTTTCAGTTTGTTTGTGCCATCTTAAAAATGGGTCTAATTCAACACCTAGAAATGTAATGCAGTCTGATTTTGTAATAGGAATGTTACAAATAGGATCTGCGCTATTAAACCCACGACGAAATATCATGTAAAAACTTTTATCACAGTTCATTTTTAAACAGTTAGCCGAGTATGCATATGTATGTATATCGTTCGTTGATTTTTGGTTTCCAAACAAGAGGGGAACTAATACTTTCTTGGTGTTGACGAAATGTAATTTGCATCGAATCGCTAATATTTACACGATGTTCGTGCACAGTACGGTTTAAGAGGAATTCCTTGTCAAGTGCTAAGTAATTAATTAATTATAGTAGTAAGGTACCTACATAGTATATTAATTATAGTAACGAGAGGGGTTTTTAAAGCAGGTAACGTGATGTTACTATGCCCCTGGAGTGCAACGATTGGTAGGCAGAGGTAAGCAGTTACCAACTCTCAGCCATTACCTAGGCTTATTTGTAAACTGCCACCATATTGTAATTAACTGCTTCAAACCTCGGAATCAACAACGCTTTGACCCTACATCTACACAAGGTTTTCCTTGTTGTGAATTTCCAACTAAAACTCCCGACAACTGCTTAAAACTGCTTTGCCCAATTAAAGCGGTGAATCCAAGAAACCCATTTGAACATACCGTGCCGAGCCGTAGGGGAAAAACTTCTGCTGGGTACATGCGATTTAATCTGTACTTCTAATTAACGGTTACTTACGTATAATAACGTCCGGTAACGGAACCTACTTTAAAATTTGCGAATTTAGAGTTCAAAAAAAGTTGGCCTGTTGGTGGTAGGTTCTGTGTTAGGCAAAAGTTGAGATTTAGTCAATGTGTCTTTCTGCTTCATTATTATCGAATCCGATCACCTTAACTCTTATTACTATGAGGTTAAAGTCTAATTCTGGTGATCTCAATCGCCTTATTGAGATCATCATCATCATCATCATCTCAGCCATAAGACGTCCACTGCTGAACATAGGCCTCCCCCTTCATGATGGGGGGGTGAATGCCATAATCGCCACGCTTGGCAGGCGTGTTGGCGATCGCAGTCGAGTACACCGAATTTGAGGGACGCTGCTGCCCGTCCACCGGTGGTCTTGGACGTAGTTTAAGGACATACCCGGGTCCGTCTTATTGAGATGGTATAAGTTAATCAGAACGAATATTTTAACAAAACCAAATAACTTCTGCAAAGATATTCTGTTCTTACATACAACTCTCGTTCACCTACCTATGCACAGTCCAAAAAGTATTCATTTAAAATATATTGCTGCTGAATTTAATTGAACTTTGATACTAATTAACCTTGATACGGGTCTCTTTTAGGTATGTTATACAAACGAACGTCGAACATTTATATTTGTTATTTGTTATAATTATAAACACCGTTTGCGTCATATAATTAGGTACCTACTTATTTATGTACAATTAAATATCTCTTACTGAATGACCTAACTTTCCGGTGGGTACCTAATACCTATATATATATAGTTACAGCGAGCTGCAAAAGGACATACCCAATTACCCACTTTATAAATGTAATTCACATTTGCAGCTGAGTGTATATATATCTCAAAACCCGATATTCCTTTTCAATTTATGCTGACGTAATATCATACGCACACTTGACGTTATTTCGTGACACACACATATAAACCGATCATTAGCTCAAGGCAATAGAGCGGTCAAATCATCTAAAGTGCTGTACCAAGGCTTACTCCTACCAACAGTACTTAGAAATAATTGATGATTAAAAACCGCTATTTACATTGCGAGTTTAGACTGCCATTAGCTCATATGCGACTGCAAAACCACGCATTGGACGTCGAAAGAGGATATTTTGTCGCTTTAAAAATAGTACTTACTTGTTAAATCTTGCAATACAGGAAATTAAATATAAGATTTTTTAAAGAATAATTAAATAAAAAAACATTCTACAAAAAAGTCTAATAAAAATATCAACGTTGGGTAGTGTTTATCGCTTAATGAATGCATGCATTAATTGTTATCTTTACCCTCTATACAGTAGGTACCTACCATACTTTTTATCTATATTACGGGTTTAAACCAGAATCGTATGCCTTTATGATTGATAAGTTTATAATTGACATAAGTACGAGCATGGTATAATAATATACTCCGCCTGGTACTCCATTCCCGTCTTTTCTAGGTCACCTAACTGACACGGGCCTACGTCATCATGCGACAGCGCTATATGATAATATGCGATAGCGCTATATATAGCGGCCATGTTGTTGTGACGTAGGCCCGTGTCACTCTGGGAATGGAAGACCATGTTTTATTAGACTATGAGTACGAGCTACGTAGGAGGTAGGTACCTATCTTGTAGCAGTCGCGTTGATAGTGCCTAACTGAAATTATCCGGTTAAAACATGATGATATGTTTTCACATAAAACTAATCGCATTATACCAGTATGGGAATTATCTAGTAGGTAGACACGTAAATATAAATATCTAACGTGTTTTTTTCCCATGAAAATTTACTAGGTAATATAGTAATACCAATACCAATAAGCGGGTACAGTCACCTGCAATATTATGTTACTCAACGAAGGCCGCAAAAATATACCTACCTATCTGACGAAACTTAAGAGCGTGTCACATATTTTTGCGGCCTTCGAAGAGTAACATATTATTGCACCTACCTTCCAATAACCTTCAAGGTAGGGAATGCAATAACCGGTCAAACTTCATAACCGGTTTCGGTTACGGTTATGCCCGAAAAATAACCGAAGATCGGTTATAATCGGTTACGGTTATTTTCGACGAAAAATTATAAATTTACAATGAAGTAATTAAAATAATACAAATATCTTTATTTTAGTACCTACAGTATTAGGGAATGTGAGTAAAAGACTTTGTTTTTTAATAAAACACCAAATACAGTAAAAGTAAAATATGACCTTGGACGTAAATTTGCTATATTTTAGTTATTAAAGTCCACGAATGACAAAAATTATAGTCACAGGCGTCACAGCGAAAAAAGGCAGGATTTTGTAGTCATTAGATGATAAAAACATACAATTTAAGTCATAAATAAATAACCGAAAATAACCGTAACCGGTTATTCGAGTTTCCAATATTCGGTTATGAAATTTTGTCAAAATATTCGGTTATAACCGAATATTTCGGTTACGGTTATAACCGATTTGCATTCCCTACTTCAAGGCAAATAGAGCAAAATCCGGGTCTAAACAATAAGGCAAACTAACTGTAGGGTTTATATTCTACTAAGTTGGTCATGACACCTTGCTCTGTACACGGAAAACTAATTGTAGATTAAATAAAAATTTACTGTACCTAGTTATCGCAGTTTAGCTGATTACTAGGCGACCAAATTTGTACAACATCTATTTGTAGTGAACTTAACACGACCTTATAAAGAATATTAAATGAAAAAATTACACACATTAGCGAAAGGTACAAAGTTACAACTTTGAAACTTATGTAAGTATCTACAATTCTACATACCTACAACCAGTACTAGGGACAACGGAAAATTTCATACACATCAGTCTTCATTGCTCTTGGGTGTATAAAAAAACGAAAGTTGTTGGAAATAATACTCACCCCTCTGCAATAGTCGACAAATTGGAAAAAAAAACACACTATTCTGACCATCATTTAAAATTTTAAATTCAAGCAAGTCCTTTAAAAATAGGTTCATTTGGTTAAAAAAAACTGGCTGAGTGCGAGTCGGACTCGCGCACGAAGGGTTCCGTACCATTACGCAAAGAACGGCAAAAAACACGTTTGTTGCATGGGAGCCCCAATTAAATATTTATTATATTCTGTTTTTAGTATTTGTTGTTATAGCGGCAGCAGAAATACATCATCTGTGGAAATTTCAACTGCATAGCTGAAATGAAAAATGAGATACAGCCTGGTGACAGACAGACGAACAGACGGACAGACGGACAGACGGACAGACGGACAGACGGACAGACGGACAGCGGAGTCTTAGTACTCGTAATAGGGTCCCGTTTTTACACTTTGGGTTACCCTAAAAAACAATTTTTTAACAAACAATGTAATGGCCTTAAATATTCCGGCCATTAGTAACTTCGAGAAACATTTCTACCCGCATGTAATTTACAACTCCATTTGAGGGTAGCACTGATAAAATCTCAAATCATTATTCGCGCTGTGCGTGCGTGCGTGGCCTGCGCTGTGGCGTTTTAAAGGCATTATTTGCTTTAATTTCATTTACAGTCTACAAATTTAGGTTTAACCTATTTGACAGTGATTTACTAACCAAAACTATGACTTCTTTAAAAATGTTGTGTGTGTTTAGGCGTTATATGAAGAAACTGATATTTACAATGTAAGTACTTACCTTTAAGCTTCTTCACTTATGCTAATACAAAATGTATTGTAAAGAGAAAGTTACTGACCTATATTTAAACTGTGTGCTTAAGGAAAGTTGTTAAAATCTTTAAAAACGTGGCAGCAAAATGTAAATTAACATTTGTTTAACTTTTAGGTTAGTTTAACGAGTTTTTTTGTCGGTTGGCAACGAAGTAACCGCAGATAGTTAAAATGTATTAACGATCGATAAAAAAAACTAAACTTATTCAGTAAAGGTAGGATCGTTCGGTCTCCGCTATGAAAATATACATATAGGGTCTGTGCGGAAAGAGAAGAGTCGTAGAATGTATGGGCTCCCCTTCATTTCACGACTCTTCTCTTTCCGCACAGATTCTACGCTTAGTGACTGTATATTTTAGAAATTGGCACTGAATCCAAACGTAGAACTTTATTGTCTATTAATACGTCATTATTTGACATCACTGTTCGTTCGTCATTCCAAGAAATATACGTCTATGACGTCTGTACTTTTGATGTCTTTTAAACGTAGACTTAAAGTCTATTTCAATAGAACTTGCTAACTATGTAAACAAACCGCCATATTGAAATTGTCTCTGAATGATGAATTTACTAGTGATGGGCAAGACTCCTACTTACTACTTTACTAATGTCAAACCATATCGAATAATGAAATACCAAAAGTAAAAAAACAAGTAGTTACTTATTTTTAATTTGTTTAATCACGACCAGAAGACAAATTAGTACTTAAGAATGATGTATTGATGTATTTTATAACCGCGGCGGTAGGTACAGAGCGTGGGTTGGGTAGTGTGTAGCGGGTTTATATCACAAACTTTAGTCACAACACTACCCATCATAGACAATTGTAGAATTTAAAAGAAACAAAACCGTCATTCCAACAGGTCCTAATAACCTAACTTATGAACCCATTTTAAACTTTTAATGAAATATCCAAGATATAGTTATATATTTGTGTATTTTACGGAACGGACCGTTTCAATAGTGTATATGTGTATGGTTTCAATGGTATTTGACGAGGTGGTGTGAAAATTCAAAGAGAAACAGTGATACAACAAAGTTAAGTTGTTTGTTTACATAGTTAGCAAGTTCTATTGAAATAGACTTTACTTGTCAGAGATTTTAATTTATATTTTTGGTAAACGTTCTGATATTTTTTTGCTGATTCAATTTTGGTGACCGATCCATTATTTAGTTAGCGCTATTTGCACCATCCCACTATCCCGGGATTAACCGGTTAAACCGGTAATCCAGTGTCAAATAGTACTGGTAACCATGGTAACTCCAGGTTTAACCGGTTAACCCCCGGGTTAGTGAATGGTGCAAGTGGCCCTTAATGATTAAAATTTGTTAGGTTAGGTTAGTTATTTTATTTCTTAAGGATGTCTTTTGATATTATGTACCTATTTAGTGATTTAATTGAATGATTATTATATAACATGCACTTATCTGGTGATGGCTTGAATCGTACTATAAGCCTATAAAACTGTGTAAAGGCACCGGACTGGCTAAAAATTAAATTGAGGTTTACTATGTGCCATAAACGTACAAACAATACAATAGAATATTGGGCAAAAGGCCCTTGTAACCAATTTGAAGTCATACGAGCAATTGTCACAGCGGCCCTAGATGGCGCTGGGTCTAGCCGGTGCACACCGGATTTTTTTAGTTATAATTCCCCGCTGTAGCTAAATTGTAATTTCCGCCAATGGATATGAGAACCCGTTTGCCAGATGTTTTTTAATTGTCCTGGAAGTTAATGAAGGTCAAGGTCTGGGTTTTATGAATGTTAAGCAAAAATGTGTGGCTGTAGATCTAATCATACCTTTGTATACCACGTTAGTAGCTAATATACATACAGCTTAACTAACGATCACAGCCTAGGCTAAATTGCTGACTAAGATTAACCCTCTTAGGGCCACTTGCATCATTCACTTACCCGGGGTTAACCGGTTATACCTGGAGTTACCAGTACAATTTGACACTGAGTTAACGGTTTAACCGGTTAACCCCGGGTTAGTGGGTTGGTGCAAGTTACGCTTATTCATTTAACTGAGCTTAGTGTAAAGAAAATAGGGCCGAACTTGTCCATCCGTCTCTAATTTCAATGTCAAAATGGTTTCTTTCTAACAAATACAAAAGTCAAAAAGACGGATAGGGACAAACGATTATCAACGGCTTGTTAAATTTGACAGAACGAAGAAAGATTTTCATTTTAACATAATAAATTGTATGTAACTCTTAACTAATACATATATCTACCGAATCTAAATATACTTTTCACACGTTAACTGCAGTCTCGGGCTAGTTCATTTAGCAATAACGACCGCCATTTTATTTTGGTCGTGCGCCAAATGTCTGCAACCTTACTATGTAGGTAACGCGTAATTATTGTCATAACAATGCTCGACAATGTTCATTACCCCTGGTTTACTAATATTCATCGAATTTGTTATGTGAAATAGAGCGTTGGTCTTTAAGCTGTAATGCAGTCAAATCAAAATAATTATAGTTATCTTCCGAAATATATGATTTCATTGTAATTTTTGTAGTTTAGTTTATTTCTTAATAATATTACATACAATTTAACGTAATGTCAAAGAGTTATTACAATTCTAATTCCATATATTCGTCCACTGAATATCGGGTTACTTACTCAATGAAAAGTAATATAACAGCTGTCGAAACTCAAAAGGCTAACAAATATTAGATTACAAGGGCTGTCAATATTACATACATTTTAATGGAGTACCTACATATAAATTGAAAGTTATACGACACGCCCAACACCGATCCCGTTGTCATCTTTATTGGGCGGCATTGTGCAGTTAGTTTGTATACTTCATTGCAAACCTTATGGCTGAAAATAAACTCGTCCACCCACTCCGTACTCTGTGGGTTTTAAGTGGTCTATCTAAATAAAGTTAACTTTAAGCTGCCGTAAATATACAGCAACTTAATCCTTTTAAAAATGTAACTTGTATATTAGGGGTTGTGCACAAATTACGCGAGGTGTTTTCGGCTACTTTTTGAACCCCCCGTCCCCCTTTGTGATATTTGGTGAGGTTTTTGGCTACCCCCTCTCCCCCACATAACGTCACGTGTATTTTTTTGAAATTTTCTATCCGACCGATCAAGGCCACGGGCTCCAAAATTTCGTAAAATAGACTCGCTATTTTGAAGTGCGGAGTGAAGATTATGTTTAACGAAACCGAGAAAAAGTATCTACTCATGTGGTAGGTATTTTTTCTTAGTTTCGTTCACTGTAGAAAAATACACGTGAGGTCTCCTTATACCCCCCTCCCCCAACGTGATCTGTCGTGATTTTTTCGTGAACCCACCCCCCCTATCGAACCTCGCGTGATTTGTGCACAAGCCGTATATGTAAAAAATCTTATGATACTTACATATAACTTTGTTAAGAAAGGCCCAATTAGAATTAATTTTGTAATAGATGGCTTATGTTACCAAATTTTTAAAGATAATAATATGTATACGTTCTGTGAAATTAGACAAGTAGAGAGTGACAATGCCTCTGACGGCACTGACTACAAAAATAAGCAGCAGTCAGTTTTCAGTCACTTTCCCTAGTCCAATTGGGCCACTAATATTGGCATTATGGACTACAGTCGAGGCGCAGAACTTTTAGTATAATTCTGTCAATCATATATTGTTTTGCGCGCTATACATTTCTAAAGAATATCCAAACAGTTCGATGATCGCACAATACACATTATATTTGATGTATTCTTTCCACACTAGACTCAAGAAGCTTCAAATCCCTCGCTTTTCGCAGAAAACCGATTGTTTTCTTAAATTCGCAAATCGCTCGGTATTATAACTTTCAAGGCGTTTTAAAATCGTCTCGTTTGTAGCTTTTACAATGGTTTTAGTGCGCCACAAATCTCGCTGTGTCTGTTTAATGCTAACGTCACCTGAATCTTTTTAGTTTTTTATTACTGCCGTCTTGTCCGTTTGATGGCTACCGTTAACCTCTAATGTTATTCTTACAATCCGAATATGTAGCTTTCCATATTTTTAAGAAGGAAGTATAGCACTACGTGCTCGTCCATACAAAGGGAGAGAACGTTTTTCCACTTCTAAATATTTTCCATTCTCCATGATTTTTTTATTATGACACTATGAAAAACTAGGTTAATAGCATTTCCTTTTTATTTATTTGCCATACAAAACAAAAATTGTCCTTTTTTTGTTCAAAAAACGCGAAACCTAACATACTATGCTGAAGCGTTCAAAATGTTCAAATCAAAATCAAAGTGATATGTTAAGATTTAGTTAAGTAGGTAGTGGAAAACGTTTTCTCCCGAAATGGAAATTGTATGAAGGAAGTTACTTTTGTCAGTAGCTATACTTCCCTCTTAACACAATGCCACTTTACTGCCGCGGTTAGAATAGAATAGAAAATATTTACTTGCTTGAATAAGTACTTAACAATCAGATCTTATACTAAAATAATTAGACACAGTCGACTCAACATCAACATGCAAAATATAACGTTCAATCCGTCACTAATTTTAACAAAAAGATTGACTGTGACACTTTGCGTCAAAGCTGCTGCAATCATCATCAGAATGTCACCTTAAAACTTATGACGTGAAAACCATGAAATTTAATGACACGCAGTGGTCAAGCCAATAGATGCAAATGTTTTTAATATTGTTAGTTACGAGTATACGTTTACGCTGTACAAGGTACCTTTGTTATACCTATAACATGTATTTACTTACTTACCTACATGTCACGTGGTTTTTACGGCTATTCTTTATATTCATTCCTTATCAAAGTGTCGAGCTTGGACTACGGACTCAAACAGTATATTTATTTTCTCTTACATGTATGTTACAAGTACATAACTATGGAGAACCCCAGTAATTAAGCGTCCAAGCTGACCAGGAAAATTGATACTGCTCTACCATTAAAATATACATTTTCCTTGTATTTTCGCCATTTTGATTCCCGCATTGATTGTAAATCTCACTGCCCACGATGTTATATATTTGCTCGTATCTTGACCTCTTTACCTGTGATAAAGTTATCGCGACAACGTGTACGCTGTGCGATTTAGGTTTATTGCGACTGATAGGAAATATGCCATGGGAATCGAAATACGTTCGAGAAAAGCTATATACTTACCTACATAGCCTCTTTAGTTTGACTTATCGTTTAATTCTCTCCTTTATAAATAATATCATATTGATTATGTTATAATAAATTGGTTTAAACTTACATTAGAATTTAATATAATCGAGATAATATGCGACCAATGAAATCAGACTTCTGTATTCGTTTGTTGTTTTATACGCTAACTCGACAAATACCAACTTAAAACAATGCGGGCCCGATTTAATTTTATGAAATATAATATCTCAAGAAGATTAGGGATATTTATGAAGATTACCGGGAAAATAGAATCATTACAGCTTGTTCCATAAATCGGCAGATTTATTCATCGTAAATTATTCTTAAAGTAGACGTCGGCTTATAATCGCGTAGTCGTGGTTGAAATTATCAATGACCGTGATGCAGACATGATATCATAATTTCTCAGTTAGGACCGCCTACTGCGTCCTCATTTTAACATTAATCCGAACATTGTACCGGGACCCAATCCAACGTTTAAAATTTTCCAACGACGACTCCTTTGCCAACACTAAACAGCACAATTTTAACGAAACACCTAGACTTCCTAATGTCATGCTACTTAGCAAAGACAACAAAATTACAGGATGTTGAAAAAAAGGCTTAAACTTGTAAAAGAACAGAATTGTCGGTCATTTGCGTGATGCAAATAAAAGGTCGTTAAAACACCGAGATTTGTTGCAACCGTGGTAAATATACTTGGGTTAAATATAGAACCAGTATCGATTACATTGCGTGCACTGGACTGAGGTAGAAAGTAAGTGGTTTCGTTACTTCAACTTGAGCTGACTCATAAAACGACTAAAATAACTTTGAAAGACCTACATAAAATTGACCAGGGGCATTGTCAGGACAGTAAAGTTAATGACAAGGACGGATAGCATATTATCTTGTCAGTTTAAGTGTGAAATATAAAGTGAATAGCAGCTGTACGGAATTAATTGCATGGAGGTCAGATGACATCGTCGGACCATGACTGGCAGCAGCACGCCTATAGTTCTCACGGTCCACAATACACCATGATACGGGGGACGTTCGATTGGCATTCATAATACAGCTACAGTCGAAGTATACCCTCGCAATTCTGAATCTTTTTCCGTTGTAATAAGGTGATAAAAGTATACATATTTTTGACTGACGAGCTGGATCCCCAGGCTTAGTCATGTGTGGATATTCTCTATGGTCGACCGTTAAAGGTATATTATTAGTACAGCAATGGAAGCGATGCACAATATTAAATATAGATATTGCAGGCGAATATCTAACGGATATCCCTAATCTTTGTGAGATCAAGGAACGCGTAGGACAATACCCTGTTTCACGTAAAGAAAATACTTTCTTTTACCGTCAAGTTTATCAATCAATCATTTATTTCAGACATAAGCCCATATCATTAGTTAGTAGTACAATAGAATTAATCTTAATATGCTAATGTTAATGTTTTTATGACAGAGTGAAGTTTATGACATGGTTCTTTGTCGTATCTGAGTCAACTACCAGATTTCACTAAGAACTACGTTTTACTTTATTTTCTCATTCTTCTTTGTTATCTTTTGTCTTCAGGGACAAATGCGTGATGTTTTTATGTTCCATAAGAACGTAAAGGATGTCTGTACTCGTAATTATATAGGCATCGGTATTGGTACCCGTCGTATTACTAATGTAGGTACTAGGTATATAAGTAGTTAATCATCCAATTCATCCACTTTCAGAACGTGGGATTATTTTAGTCATTATTATGGATTTATCTAATCTGGGGATAATAAAGTAACTGTAGCTTTGTTACATAATGGCAATTCTATGTAAACCCTGACGTCAATGCTTCATCGACCGACAGGTATTGTCCGTTAGCTTTCGATGCCGGAGATCCTTAGATAATCCCTGTAGTTGTGTTCGTGTCATCCAGCATTGCTTCCTGTTTGAAACACTATCTTATGGGTTTCGCCTTTTATGACTACTAAATGGACCATACCAATTTATCCTCATGTCTTTTGGTCATTTAATGAAACCTTTAGTTAGGTAGGTAGGTACTCAATAAGTTTAAAATAAATTGTGGAATATGTACTAAAGATTGTACATTGAGGGTCTTAGAAAAATAATCATTATCAAACACATACAATCGTGTCACTATTCGATGAATCTTTGTTAATAAAATTCCGCGATATATTACACATACAATGATTGTTCGATTGTCTCCAGACTTATGATTTGCTATGTATGAATGCGCACGGGCCGACATCCGCTGCACTCTGTTTTCAGTTAACCCACGACGACTGAATAACAAAGCCGTCTTTCGAGACAAGTTGACTTTGAAATACGTTCCTATCTCAAGAAACAATGGCCCGAAATTAGTGATGCATATTAACCTGTGATGTACCAATTCGTTTACTTTTGCTCGGTGTTCGAGAGTGATTGGCAAGACTAGCTCGACATGGAAACAAAAGAATCCGTTGACCTGAAGTTTTCTAATTTACCATGTCGATGATAGACGAAAGCGCGAAAGCGGTGATTGGTGTTTAGCGAAATACCGTAATGCGTTAGTTGATTAAAAGGGGCTTCCGCAGTGCGGGGTCGAGTCCCCATAACATAGCAATGAGTTAACGGGAGAGGTGCGTTCAGTCGCAGTCGCCACCCACCGCCGCGAAGCGGTGGCCGGTCGCTCCGGCAGTCAAATAGTCAACGTTGGCTCGGTCGTGTGTATCGAGAGTCGCGGAGGCGGCGGTCTGCGCTGCGCCGCGCCAAATTGTTGGCGCCCTGCCGCGTCGCCAGCCGCCAGTCGCCGAAACCGCCCGCTCGTGTGAAGTGTCTGTGTCAAACTCAAACTGCTTTTCGATGCTCTTCGCTCCTATCGCCGTCGAGGCGATGAAGTGTAAAGAGGAAAACTGTGAGGTCGGCGTGATCCTGGAGCACAACTCCCTGATCGTCCTGTCCACGGATAAGACCATCGTCTGCCTCTGCGGAAGGGACAGGAACAACCCCTTCGAGCGCGGGTAATTCACAACATTGCTAATGGTACGACGATTACATCAACTTATCTCGTACGTGCTAACGTAACTCCTATTTAATTGCTATTATAAAGCTACTCAATCGTTACATAGGCTTATCGACTTATTAGCAAATAGTTTAGATTCCGTATCACCCAAACAAGTTTGGCACAACTTCGGCTTGTACATATTTCCAAACAGATACCTGATCAACCTGTTATAATTATTCAAAAAAGAAGTAATTAAGTAAATCCTAAAATCATTAATCAAATAATCACACTGTAACTAACTTGTAATTGAAAACCGCACGTTTTCTATTGTATTAGTGAAAGCGTATAATCCATTGTTATCTTCAAATGGTAATTTCTCAGATCTTCTGCTTTTGTGCTCGTTTCACGTCTAAGACCACGGACAATCACTTAGTTTCTACTACCTTTTATGATGTAGCAGTTTATTAGAAAAGGGAATTCATAGTGGTTAGTTTTGTGCAGGTATTTGTCTGATAGTATTGCCTGAAAAACGAAGTACAGGGTAATTCTTTACATTGTTTCGTGGATTGGATTTGTTTTGTTTCGTGCTAAAATTGTCACGAGTTAGCAATTCGGCTGCGTGGTGAAATCCGCTACAATTTGACGCTCATCAAGCGTCTGGTCAAGGCATTCGCGCAATTGGCCATAATCCAGTCTCCTTGTTTACATAAAACTATTAATATAGTTATTCATATCACAGACATCATTTGCCACAAATTCTGTAACGTAATGCGGTTGAAAACGGAAACTTCAATTGCGTTGACATTACTTCAGGTAGGAAAACTATAATTTTCTTTTACACTGAGAGAAAAATCATCAGTAAACTAAACCAGGAATTAAAAAACAGTTCTGTACTGGGGGAAAAAATGAAGTTTAGTAATAATTATAGACGTTTCACTATTTCTGTAAAGTTTATTTATTTCTACAAACAGCTCATAATCCTAAATCTAATTTCAACAAACAGATAATAGAAATTGCAAGAACTAATAGAAATTGCAAATGTCAATTTGTTCCTATTAGTTGACTCTCCTTGTCCCCGGATTAAGTTTATTTTTGTAATTCTAAGTGTGTTTTTGTTATCCTTTTCTCTCAGTGTAGGTACCAACAAGTTACTTAAACAATTATTAGTAATGATAATAGATAAGACCAATTGACTGTTACTGACTGATTTTTCAAGATGAAACGTTTGAACGAACACAATATTAAGTTCGATTCCCCGATAATCCAACTAGTTAACTTGGTCATTATTCATTCTTCCTGCATTTATATTGCTTCAGCCTATACACGCGCCAAAACGATGTATGTCAAGAAACAGATTACAATATAGAATCAAACTTGAACGTTATTTTGCTAAACAATATCCGGCAATAATTTATACATATGTCCGCGTTTGAAATTGCTTTTATAGATTGAAGTCTGAATGAGTCAACAGACGGGCAAAAACTTTAACTTAACGTAAGGGAACTCGATGACCGCACAGACAAGGTCGTGGCCGGTCGGACATCGCCTCCCAAAACGAATTTATTCAAGGAATTTTAAGTACTACTTAATTTTATATATCCGATCACTTAAGCGGGCTAATTAAGCTTCAGTTAAACACAATGAAGATGGAATTAAAAGCCTGAATCGTTGAGACTAAAATTACCTTACTTTTTATTTTGCTTTACTTAGTCACTAAAACAAGATATCACAAAGCTGAAGCTATTTTAACACACCTCCTGTTAATTAAATTGAGTTAGTCATAAGTTAGCAACCTTGAAGTACAAAATACCTTTACGTACTGTTTTAATACGACTTGTCTATATGATCTACTACCTAGATACACGGAAGCGAAAGGCACTCGATCTATAAACACTACAGGCATTGTATCATTTAATTGCTGTAATAGAGGCGAGTTAGTTTATCTTTACATTATCTTAAGGTTAATCAAAATGGAGGTTACGATAACCTTCTGCCTATATATATCAGAAACGTGTTAACCTACACACACAGGTGGGGCAGGTGCTGACTTTCTTCCGACGTTTATATAACTGACATGGCGACGGCTTTATACCTAAACACCGTACAGCGGCTTCGTAAACAGAACTCTGTTAACAAATGGTGCCCGTTTTGTAAGCAGGGATCTCGGAGATTCATAATATGTTGATGTTCCAAGGATGGAACAGACTTCCTGGCAACAGTGGTAACCATTAAGAATGCGAAACTTGCGACGGTAGATAATCAATAGGCGATTAAAACGTAGGTATAGGTAAATATTGAATATAAAAACTACAATTTTGCGTGAGCTCCCTCTTAATTGGTTTTGAAAGACAATTAGTTTTTAAATCTGTAGTCTGTACTAGTT
Source organism: Cydia splendana (assembly GCF_910591565.1). Taxonomy (NCBI): domain Eukaryota; kingdom Metazoa; phylum Arthropoda; class Insecta; order Lepidoptera; family Tortricidae; genus Cydia; species Cydia splendana. Next base: position 17,408,751 of record NC_085966.1, on the reverse strand, counting down.
AACTAGGTAATGTGATTAAGAGTTTCAAATTACTTATTTAGAAAATAGTGTCTCCAATCGAATTTATACGAGGTTTATGCTCTCATATCGTTGACAAATTAGTAAATTCTTGAAATGTTTACCCAACAGGACCCAATTTATTGTACCACTTTCTTCAAGTATCAGTGCTTACATTAAAGAACGATAACTTTTTCCGACAACAAAGGCATAGAAGACATTGCCTTATTAGTTAATAAGCATTTGAACCTTTTGATTGATTGAGTGGATAGAAGTCGCCTCTTTATTAAATCGTACCCCTAGTAAATACAGTTTGACGTCAATCGAAATCGAACGCTAATAATCATTTCATCAATTTGTATTGTATTGATTGTTGGTAACTGTATAAATTACGTGATGTAAGATTCCAGAACTTTTGCGTTAATTGTTAGGTGTAGGTACGAAACTTTATTTTGTTGCATTTTCATTTAGTGGGGTCAGAAAATGGAAAGTTTTAAGTCAGACTCTAAAGTACAAATAATAATAAAAAAAATTGTCTGTAGGTACATACTTATAATTGGCATTTTTTTATTTGATAGGTAGGTACCTAAGCAACGGTAAATAGCGTGATCATGTCATGTTTAAGAGCCGATAGCCTCCGGTTGACGTAAAAAGAGGTCAATAAATGATGGCATAGTAACCGAAATTATCTCTATTGATTGGCCTTAACAAAATATACCTACTTGTTAAATACATAATATCATTGCTTGATGAAATCGTTGTATATCATATTGCTTATTACGATTATGATGGTAATATTACCTAACAGATTAGAACTTGTTTATAAAGATTTTGATTGGCACATCTGATCGCATAATGGGTTGAATTTGTTATTTCGTTTCACATTGACCATTCAATTAATGTTGTGACAGTTAGGTATAACAGTTGATTAATTCAACGGTTTTTAAGCGCCATTGCCGTTAAAGAGGCATAGCAACCAGACGAAACAAATATTGTTATGCCAATGAAGGTATTATTTCATCCAGGTATCAATGCCAAACACAAACAATCACGCTTCGCTTCGACGTTACCGGATAGGTGTTAAATTTGACTTGATATAAGACAAAAATAACTAGATTCTGTAGTGTTTATGTGAACCTAGACATAACACCAACATTCTCTTCTAACATTGCGCCAAGGTTTTGCTTTATTTAATTAATATTTCATGACATTACCCACTCGTATTTATTTATAAAGCGTGTACCTACCTACTTGCCATGTACTCTAAGATTCACTTAACTTCGTTTTACTATTCAAAAACAGTTAAGTCCAAAAACGCGTATAAAAAATATCTAAGCGACGAATTAGGATAACCTAATTTTTCGATAATTTATGTAGTACCTATACGAAACATCTAAATAATATCGTGAGTTAAGTAATAGGATTATAATAATATGTCATCCTTGACATAGCCGAGCTGACACTTATCAAAGATAACGTTACGTAGGTAAACAAGATGTAGTACGGAATTTGATCTCTGCAATCTGTCATTGATTTAGTATGAAAGATATTCGTTTTGAAACCGTCTACTATAAGACTTATAACTCGTGGTTAGTTGCTGTCCTTATACGTACCCCCTAGACGTCTCAAGGGTAACTGAATGGCTCCTTACCTGTGTTTTTTATCTCATATGCCATTATACGAGTCAAAGCCCGAAGCTTTGCTTAGCTAAGGGCATTGCTCCTCGCTCTCCCTTGCCCTGCAGCCCTACTTTGCCTTTTGTAATCGAAAGCGCTAAATTCGTACCTCCTCTTCCTGTCCGTGCATTCGAAGGGTCGGTGGAGAGAGATGCAATAATAGCATTCGCTGCGTCTACTAGCTATGGGCCAGCAGTGCGTGAAGTGTATATATATTTGTATGCATATTTATACGGGTTCGAGATCCCATGCTGTGGACTTTGAACTCGGTTAATGGTGAAACGCAGCGTTGATTGAACCCTCATTTTGTTTCAACGATCGATAGTCAACGTTGCTTTGCTAAAAGCAATTCTAATGGATGTACTGTTTCAGTTTTCATAACCGTTCACTATTAATTGTTGGAACGGCACGAAGCAATCACGCTTGAAAGTAGATAAGTGGTTACACGTGCCTAGAAATATAGGAAATGTATTACCTCAGCCTTCTTTTGTTTTATGTCGATGCGATTTAACGTTTGTGGCACAAAAAAAAAAGTGTTATTCTTATGTGCGTATTTTATTGTTTCTGTATTGCATTGTTTTTTCATTATGTAAGTACCATACCTACAGATGGTCCTTTGACGTAAAAACTTTGTTCAGCCGTAACTCGTCACAACAACATTGTTTACAATCATCACTCACAGTCGCAATTCCGATTAAAAACAAAATTCGCATATTAATTTGTAAAATACCTAGTACGCGTATGCGAGAAACCCAACGGTTGCGCATAGATGCGTCACAGACCATACCCTCCTGTCAAGATACGATTGCGGGCAACCGTTCGTAGTTTTTCGCGGAAAAAGGCCAGCCACATCGTCAGGCGGAGCCCCGCCACCCCCCTTCCCCCTTCCCAGCAGCGTCACGTACGCGTCTATAAAAGCCGTGCGCGCCCCTCCACTTCAACTCAGACGCATGGAGTACTCCGTAGAGGTCGTTTGGCACGAGCGAGCGCTTTGCTAGGCACCTGCCGGCCCATCTTCACGATATAATTCTAGTCATCGCGTAGCATCAGCTCGCGTACCGCGGTCTCCGCACGTTCCTAAGAACAGTGATAGTGCAATATCCCCCTACTAATTCTAAAACTTGTGATAATTTAATTTAAAATTAGTTGTTAGTTACGCGACACGGCTGTGAGTGATTGTGAAGCAATGTTGTGACTGCCTGACTGGAACTTGTTACCTGTGATCCAGCCCAGTTGTGTCGAAGGACCGTTTGGATTTGGTACCATGGTTGGAAACAACGGTACTATGATGGCGATTCGTATCGTCCACAGCAAGCTGAGGAAGCGAGAGGAGCACTCTGCCTCGGTGCACCCCGCCGAGGTGCTGACGGCGGTGCCTGCGCCTGCGCCCGAGCCCCTCGCCTTCCGCCAGCAGCCGCTGTGGCAGTTCCCCCCACCGCTGCCTCCGCCTTACGTCTATCCTCATGATCAGGTTGGTACTTCTCATTACCAAACACTTCTAAAGCTCCAGTTGGCTAATCTATAAATAATAACAAACCAACTCCAACCGTTACACTTGACCTCATTAAAGCTCTGCGTAGCCCCCGCGCTCCAGTCCCATTATTGCCTTGGCAACGATTGAAACAAATGGAAAGTTGTATGCCGCAAATGTTGCATTATGACACGATAGAAATCGTGACTGGTCTGACCCACGCCTGAGAGAGAGTTGCTATTATAGCATGGCCACGATATCTAAGTACCTACCTAGCGCTAAACAAATTTAAATGTCGGGACACGCTTGTGAAGTAGAAAGCTGTACAAGGCGAGCGTGTTGTAATACTTCGACCTTCTTTCTTTGTAGTTGTCTGCCGTTCAGACGAGGCTAGCGCAAACGTGTACTTTGAATAATATTGCAATACTTACCGTCAAACAATTTAACCTCATTTGCACGCTCTAATAACTCCGTCTCGAGGCCTAGCTTAAACCTTCAATGCACTGAATGATGATCCATGTGTGCTGAACGTGTGTAAAGACCACACACACCCGCGATCCATCAGGAAATATAGAATGCTAATGTGTCTTTGTAATAGCGTATTCAAGGCTTGTTCTCATATGGCCTCAACGTTTACTTTGCTATACTTCCTAGTTACAGACTTAATATACATCGCACATTTTTAAACATGCTTAGCCACGCCGAGCCGGCTTTAAATGTCATCCAGGGTACGAACCCGAACGAAAAAAAGAATATAAACCCAAAGCCGGGCATGGGATAATAGAAGCCAGACACAAAAAGTTCCCTCGAATAATAATACCTACGCCCGGGACGACCTTCTGCTTGAAACGTCTGCTCGGATAGCAACGACGTCTCAAAATAACAGGCATTGTGTAACGGCTGTAGGTTTCAATACCGGTGCGAATGCAGCAAATGCATCGGGGACGTTAACGGAACCGCTAAATCGGGCACCGATCCTTAGGTCAACAAACTCTCTCCACATGTAGAAATACCTGACGGTATGTTTTCTTTGTTTCTAGGACAATCTGATGCAGCCCCTTGGTAACGAGCGCGCGAGTTTTCGCAGCCTTCGCAAGAACATCGGCGGTCGTTGGAAGCGCCTGGTGAAGAAAAAACCTGAACAAGAAGTGTACACGATCCCTCCCGAGCTCAAACCTCAGCTCAAGCAGATATACGTGTACTAGCCCTAAGAGCAACTATTGTAGCAGCAGCGACTGTTCACAGCACTGAAGCAGGGACCCTCACGCTGATCGAGCGATGACTTCAGCTAACTATACGGTTGTCAATTCAAATTGCATATCGTAAAAACTTTGTCAGATCATCTGCACGGCTGCACAGCCCCTTTATCTCTTGAACATATCGTTTAGACCAATTATTTTCTAATGACCAATGTTAATTAAATTTTACTTTCATTCAGCACTATATTGTGATGTAAAATCTAGAATTTGTATTAATAAGTATTAGAACACTGAAGTGTGTGTTGTTCCGTTGCAGAATTCCGAATGTTGTGCAAGTATGAGTGATAGTTAAAAGAATTTTAGTTAAATGATTAATTTAAAGCTATGAATGATTTAGGAAGATGCGGTCGCGCATACTAGTGACGAAAATCCAATAATTATGATAAAATAAACGATGCCTTGTTGAACGTATGTAATTTTGACTAATTAGGGCATTTTGTAGTTCATTTAACTTATTCTAGACACGATCGTTCGTAGACGAAATCGATCAAATAGTTTTGTGAAGCTATATATACACGTATGTATGTGCATGAAACGTGATGGTGTGTGACCAGCTATAGATTGATGCAGTATTTTATTGTCATTCATGATTGTGAGCGAGACTGAATTTATGGTACAATCAGACCGTAACGTGACTTATTACTTTCAAATTCAATATTTTCTGATATTATTGACGTTCTATATTTTTTCAATATTTCTCAAGATGACCTAGTTTGTTGAAAGTTGCGTTACTTGCATGTTATAGTAGTATAATTTTGAGATTCTCGCCCGGTTCTTACTGTGATAAATAGAAGGAAGAATAAAAAATGTAAAGATGACATATCGAGTTTGAATTGCCTTACCCTGATCAATACAAATAGGAAGGACCGAGGGCCGAGAATGTATTTAGCTCATATTGAGCCCGATATTGTGAAGAGTTAAGTTTGTAGCTAATAGGTACAATTCAGCCATTTTGATTTCGTTATCTCGCATTAGAAGACACAATGTTATATCTAACAGATTTCTAACAGAGTGAAACGTTGAAATGTAATCTTTCATTGAAATATTAAAATATAAATTCCATCATCAATATTTTGTTTCTATTGCCCCGAAAACACCTGAAAAGGTACATATTTTATGAGTAATAAAATCAAAGAAAATCTTACAATAAGTAGGTAACTCGAGTAAAGGTCAAACCTATTACCATAATTGGCATAATATCTACTACAACATACTTACTATCAGATATAAGTAGTTACGTATTACATGCGACTGCAAAATACAACTGACCCTCAGAATCTATATTGTGTCACAAAATGTGAAAGCAAAACAAATCTAATAATAACAACAAATAGTAAAACAGTGACCTCTAGTAGTACAGTTGTTATTGTTTACAAAACAGAAAACAGCGCTATCTACAGGCCCGTTATGTAATTATTACGGCATGCGGTCGTAACGGTCACACTTTACGGAAATATACATTAAGTCACAATGGCATACTCTTGACCGCGATAGTTCAGTCAACGTCTACAAGATGGCATTGAAATCGCTGCTGACAGCGCCATCTATGGAATCCAGCTGACACTAATGATACAAATAACTAATTATGGTTTCACCATAGTTCAATATTAACATGCTAGATGTCGTTGTAATTAATAACTTCCTTGCAGCAACTTGCATGTTTATGATACAAAATAAACTGAAGTGACAGGTCTCCATTATTTACAACAATCTAACTATTACCAAAGACATATGTAACTTCGTATAAGACGAATAAAGTCTAAGGAAAAAACGTGCCTCGGAATTCAAGTAAAAGTCATTCTCGAATAGATGCCGCACACACCTTTAGGCTATCCTCGGCTAGATGGCGTGACGACACCGTTTCATATTTAACAATTTTAACACATAGATATCAGTGAATGAACATGGATCAAAATGATATAAAAATAATAAAATCATTTATCCATATATATACATTTTTTGATAACTTTATACGTTTTCATTTTGAGTTTTAGTCGTGTGTCGATAGATGGCAGTAAATTTACAGTGACTACAAAATTTACAATGACAGGACCCCTCTATACTATCTATTCTTTTTGCTATTACCACAGAATAAATAATAGTACTAGCAAAAAGAATAGATAGTATAGAGGGGTCCTGTCATTGTAAATTTTGTAGTCACTGTAAATTTACTGCCATCTATCGACACACGACTAAAACTCAAAATGAAAACGTATAAAATTATCATAAAAATGTATATATATTAATAAATGATTTTATTATTTTTATATCATTTTGACCTATGTTCATTCACTGATACCTATCTATGTGTTAAAATTGTTAAATATGAAACGGTGTCGTCACGCCATCTAGCCGACCATTTTGAGTTTTAGTCGTGTGTCGATAGATGGCAGTAGATTTACTGTGACTACATAATTTACTATGACAGGACCCCTCTATACTATCTATTCTCTTTGGTACTAGGTACAGAAGACTCACTCTCTAACAAAACGCGTCTATTACGATCAGGACAAATATGGCCATTATGGCCGCTAGGTGGCGTCAGCGCCACGCGCGGCTTATGGCTAGCTACCAAAATTGGTGTGGAACGGATGTACTTTTAGCTACCTGCAGCAAAGCGACGAAATCGCGGAGTGAGCCACGCCTGTCTATGATACAAAATGTAAGGTCAATGCGGCCAAATCCGCCCGAAAGAAGCATTTTTTCCTAAAACAGTATGTATGTACATAATTGGTAAATAAAAGAAAAAATCCTAGATAAAGCAGTGATTGCTGAAAAGCAGTTTACCTGTAAAATGAGATCGTACTGATTTTAAAATTCTTAGTAGGTAAATGTTTATAATTTCCTACATCAATATCCATCATTATCTACCTCACCACTAACTTCTCCACCTAATCATGTCTTATGATTCCCCCAACGCCAGTATATAAAACGCTAACAAAGTAAACAACAATGAAACCTCATAAACCATCTTCGCCGGATCATTCGGGAGTAATGTTCATTTTATAGCACTCGAAGATTCGCAGGAAATATCAAACTTGTATTCAATCTTTGGCGCTATACGGAGCGTAAAATGACTTCGGTCGACAAACTTGTAATATATACTTATATTTTCTGCAGGAAATGGTTTTATCACTGTGGAAGTTGTGCTCGAGTTGAATTAACTTGTTGCTTGGACTTTTGGTGCTATGATTTAAAAACCGGACAAGTGCGAGTCGGACTCGCCCACCGAGGGTTCAGTACTAATAGTATTTATTGTTATAGCGGCAAATACATCATATGTGAAAATTTCAACTGTCTATATCGGTTCATGAGATACAGCCTGGTGACAGACAGACAGACGAACAGCGGAGTCTTAGTTATAGGGTCCCGTTTCTAAGCTAATGCACTATATAGTTAGATAAATAAACCAAGAAAAAATATAGCCAATTTTTACGGAAACACCCGCAAGGAATCAAACATGATACCTAATTAATTAATTATAGTTTCGCACATTGCTTGTTCTTAATAGATGGAGGTTGGAGGCTGGTGCGACATCAAGACGTCATCGCGAACGTAATCATAATTATATGCTTCGTGCTTCGTAAACATATTCAACCACAATTGATCCGTTTTTACCGTGTTTCTTATTCATATCCAAATTACTTATGCAAAGCGTTACTTCATCTCTTAAAAAAAGCCCCTGTCCCCAGATTTCCCAATTAAAACCAATTACAAGATCCCATAAAAGTACAAAAATGAGAGGCTAAACTAATTACAAAGTCAATTATTACTTTTTCCTGCTATTCGATTAAAATTCTTCTAAGAAACAAAACGTCGGTCATGAATAAACATGTTTCGGCCAAGTCAACATAACATCCCGAAACTGAAAAGAAATTTGTTAAAGCGAGGCGGGCTAATTTCTTTTAGCAAATTGTTGTAATCCATTTACGAGACCTTGGGTTTGGGGAGGCGAGGCGCGGGAGTTCTACATTCATTGCGTTTTTCAGAATGACCTCATTTAAAAGTTAGATCGGTTTTTACTTGACCGAGAGTGAAGGGAGGATGAAGTAATTCAATTGCTTTTTATTAAGCGCAAATACAACGTCAAAAGAAAAAGTATATCCAAGCTCTCCAGTAGCCGTGGCCGGAATCGAACCGGCGACATCAACTTACGCGGCTAACGCCCTGGGCGCGTAGCCAACGTGCCGTAGTCATCTCTATCACTTTTCCACACTAGTGCGACAATGACAGTTGCGTTTCGTTCGCTACGGAGCGTTAACGATTGCTCATTGGCTACGCACCCTGGAACTCTAGGCAATCCGCCACGGCGCGCGGCGGTACTCGTCCTAAATTCACGAGACTCTGCAATCTTTGAAAGACTAAGCGCCTTTGCCCAAATAGGTTACGTGTGTGGTGTGTTAGGCTGTGAAATGTTTACCTTGTTCACTAGTAGGGATTGCAATCCGGTCCGGCGGATCCGGTAATCCGGCCGGATCCGGCACTTTTTAGGAGCTACCGGATCCGGTTGAAATCACCGGATCCGGACCGGATCCGGGATAATAGAAAAAAAGACCGCACGCAGCACCCACTGCGTGTTTTAGGTGAGATAAAGGCGACGGATAGAAGAAAGAAGTTAAACAGAATAAAGAACGAATGAAAAAATCCATATTTTTATAAAATAAGAAGATATTTAATATGACGATGATTGAGAACAGAAGAGGATTTCCTCTTCTTTCATGTTGGTGGCACGAATCGGCACGATACGACGATTAATTAAATAATTAGAAGTAAAATTTAAAGGATGGAGATGCCATGAAAGGCATTTGTAACGACCGGTCTGGCCTAGTGAGTAGTGACCATTCAGTGACCCTGCCTATGAAGCCGATGGTCCTGGGTTTGAATACCGGTAAGGGCATTTATTTGTGTGAGGAACACAGATATTTGTTCCTGAGTTATGGGTGTTTTCTACGTATACCGGGTGTGGCTTGTAATATGAGCAAAAAATTGAACAGTATGCTGTACTCCTCATACTGACCAACATTTGATCAGCGACTTTTAAAATAACTTGGGGTTTGATTTTTAATACACTTTAAAGTTTATTCTTAGACGCAATGTATTGCGAATTTTGTTATGTATAAGGCGTGACAAGCAACGTCAATCACAATGATATGGCGTGGCGATGGCGTCCATTGAAGATAATATTTATTTTGTATGAAAAATAGGGAGTCTATATACTTCATAATTTTTAAAAGTTGTTAAACAAAAGTGTCACTGTTTGAGGAGTGCAATCTATGTTTTAATTATTTGCTCATGTTACAGGCCACACCCGGTATAAGCATGTATTTATCAATATACTATACGTATATATATCGTCGCCTAGAAGTACTACCTAGAGCTAGCTAGTACCCATAATATTACAACCTTTGCTTGGTTTGGGGCTACGAGTAGGTCGATCTGTATAAAATTGTCCCCAAATATTTATTCATGAATTATTTATTTACTTGTGATTTAGGCTATAAAACTATTTTCACCGATAAAAAATGAAAGCAAGATAATAATATTGGGGCGCATTTTATACAATTTTGGTTAAAAGTAAAATAACTTGTTACTAGAATGGATGTCAGCGTTACAAATAATTCCATCAAAGAACAGTTACGAAAACTTGTCCTTTCAAGGAGTTCCATTTCCCATCCCATAATTATCCCATTAACAGGCTTTGGAATCTAATCAAATTTATATTTTTATTGTAAACGTATAAATTTGAGCAGAATGTGGATAATTAAATATAATAAAATTAATAAATGACTTAGATTTCAAATTTTATTTTTAAATTGAGATTGACTTTGACTATGTGACACTTTTTAATACTTAGGATTATTTTATTGTTAAAAAGTTATTTCTTATTAACTTCAAAATGTTGTTTTATGAATACATTTGTAAAAATACCCTTTGTATCTCATATAACGCATAAAACTTGAAAAATATGTCATTTAATTAATTTTAATATCCTTATACCTAACCGGATCCGGTCCGGCCGGATCCGGCCGGATTGAGGCCAAAATCCGGCCGGATCCGGCCGGATTGAAAATCAATCCGGTTTGCAATCCCTATTCACTAGTCGATCCACCCTAAACCCAAGAAAAGTATAACATTTACATAATGAGCATGTGATTTTAGTAGAATATATTTTTAGGTTTTAATTAAAAAAAACTGATTACAAGCAATGTGGTGTAGGTACATTGGTGATAATTAACACTTCGTTCGATGCCTCGGATGGAAAGGGGGTGCAGCGCCAAAAAGGCGACAATCAAACAATATGAAAAAGTAGCTCCATAATAGCTTCGTTCCTTAAGACGAAACAGGAGCTGAGTTTTAAATATTTTAGGTAAATATACCCGTCTCGCTAACGGAAGCGGCACCTAACAGTAGTGCGATAAGGACAAGGCGAAAAATCCTGCGTAAAAATCTCAAAAATCGAGGTTTCGTACTCCTCTGTTTCCTCCTCCAAAACTTAACCAATCGTAACCAAATTTGGAAATCTAAATGATTATGAAATTATCTGTGTCGGACCGTTTTGCTTTTTTGGCTAATTGATATCAGTTTTGAATGCCACGCCTCTCATTGCGGCATAGTCAATTAGGCCATAATGGCCATTTTTGAAGGGCTCTAGCGCCTTAAAAACATAAATATCAAAAAAAGCAAAACGGTCCGACACAGATATTGACAATATTAATCTGTGTTGAAAAAATCATTGCTCTAGCTTCAAAAACCACGGAGGAAAACGAAGAGTACGTTTGTATGGAGAAATGACCACTCCCGTTGGCTCTTAAATGGGATGTGAACTTATTTTTGTCAGAGTACTTTATTAGTTTGGTGGGATAAAGTGTCGAAGCACTTTTGTATTTAACTGGTTCATGGTTCAAAACATATAAATATTGTATGAACGTTTAGTCATATTTTTAGGCGTACGGCTCATGGGAGCCCAGGGTCCACGTGGCCACTAATCCCAAGCATTGGCGTAGGCACTATTTTTTTACGAACGCGACTGCCATCTGACCTTCCAATTCAGGGGGAAACTAGGCCTAATGGGGATTAGTCTAAACAGTTAGAGATAGGTAGGTACATAAAACAATAAAAAACTAAAATAAATTGTAATACTAAAAATAAACATGCATTATGTACATACATACATGAAAATAACTTAAAAATACTACAAGTAGAAGTAGACTTTGATCTTCATACGGTTAATCTTGCCCCGAGCAAAAAAAACTGTTTCTCTTCCCCCAACTGTCCTGAACTGTCCTCATAGAATTTCTGAAATATCTTGCCACATCTCGTCGGTAACATACGTTCGTGTATTCATAATTCATAATTCATAATATTTTATTTGCAAAAAAAGGAGTTACAATAGTTGGTACATTATATTTATAAGAAAGTCCGTCCTCTTAGCCGTCCATGCACAGCATGCAAACCTTACAAGCTAGCCTAAATCTATATTATTTTATTAAATATCAATTTTATATACAAATTATAGCTAAAACAACATAATCAATTAATTAATTATTTACAATACCTTCCGACCAGAACCAATAAGTAAAATAAAATAAAGAATAAAATCGAAATATAATGTCAAAATATAAATAATAATTAATTAATTAATGACCAGAAACAATAAGTTTAAATGTTGTCTAAAAGAAACGTCCCTATATTATAATACTGTTTTTTCCGCAATAAGTCTGCTACACTTTTTCGAAAGCTGTTAAAAGGTAGTCGTTGAATTTCCGGCGGCAACTTGTTAAACAATTTTATACACATTATATAGCACTGCTTTGAGAAAAATGCAGTCCTTGGAATGTAATCATGTGCCAGCCTTTCAGGATTTCTAGTGTTTCGAGGGTATACTTCTTTAGCCGTTTTAAAAAGATCCATATGTTTTTTAACAAAGACGCAAACCTCTAAAATATATAGACAAGGCAGGGGCAATATATTTAGTTTTACAAAAATGGGTTTACACGATTCATCTGGGGCCACACCACATATTGCCCTTATACATTTCTTTTGGGCTATGAAGGCCCTTTCAAAGTTTGTACAGTTACCCCATAGAATTAGTCCGTATCTTAGTTGAGAGCTAACATAACCATGGTAAGCAGCCAAGGTCGCTTCCAGAGTAGCAGTGCGTCTTAACCTACTTAGTACATACACAAATCTATTGACTTTGCTACAAACACTTTCAATTTGAGAATCCCAATTTAAGGAAGCATCAAGTTTTAAACCTAAAAATGTCACATCATTCACTTCATTAATTATTTCTTGATCATAATTCAAATATAACTCATTACTAATTTCTTTCTTTATGTAAAATTGTACAGCATTAGTTTTACTTATGTTAATTTCTAAATTTTGTTGTTTTAACCAATTAATTAATAATTCGAGAATTCTATTTATTTTATTATTATATTCATCATTCATTTCATTTTTTTCCGCGGTAATGATTAGTGAGATGTCATCTGCGAATAGAACTGATTTGCATGGAACCACTTCAGGCAATTCATTTATATAGATGTTGAATAGCAGGGGGCCTAGCACACTTCCTTGAGGAACGCCATATTCGTTGTGTATAAATTCTGATCGATGTACAGTTTCCTCGTTTTGTTTATTGAGACTAGTTATTTCAACACATTGGGTTCTGTTTTGTAGATATGTTTTTAACCAATCTAGAGCAGGTCCTCTAATTCCATACAGTTCTAATTTTTGCAGTAGGAGTGAATGACTAACGAAATCAAAGGCTTTAGTCATATCTATAAAGACTGCCGTTGTGCGGTTCGACTCATCTAAGCTTTTAGAAATATAATGGACCAAATTAAACCCTGCTAATGTCGTCGATTTGTTCTTTTGGAATCCGTTTTGTTCAAGTTTAATCACGTTAAACTTGTTAAAGTATTCCGTCAACCGAGTATGCATACACTTTTCAAATATTTTAGAAAAGATGGGCACTAGTGTTATAGGTCGATAGTTTTCCATATGCATTCTGTTATTTTTTTTAAAAAGTGGTTTTATTATAGATGATTTCAAGACTTCTGGGAACTGTCCGCATTCTAACGACCAGTTAGTTAGAAAAGTCAGAACAGGAATAAGGTGCCATCTGCATTTTTTTATTACAGTTGTGCTGATTTCATCATATCCGACGGCCTTTGTGTCGTTTAATGACGAAATTATTTTATTCATTTCGCTTTCAGAAACCGGATTTAGGAAAATACTATTTTGATATGTATTAATCTGTAAGCAGCTGCGATTTATATTGGGAGCGCGTCTAGTATGTGTGATATCAATGTAGTGTCTATTAAAGTTTAATGCAATTTCAGCTGGGTTGGATATAACTTTGTCATTGACAATTATTTTATCAATATATTGGGGTAATCTGAAGTCTTCCGTTTCTCTTTTTATTATTTGCCATGATGCTTTACACTTATTTTTACTATACATGAGGTGTTTGCTGTTACTAATTTTTTGTGCTTTATCAATACATTTTTTCAATAGTTTCGTATATTTATAGTAGTGTTTCTTTTTCTGTTCCGTTTTTTTATCTCGATAGTACATAAATCGCAGTTGCCTTTTTCTTTTACAACTAATTTTCACACCTTTTGTCAGCCACTTCGGAGTGCAATAATTTGGATTACTAATTTTTATACGCGACAACGGAAAACAAAGTTTATAAAACAGTATGATTAGATCGTGGAATTGATTAAAAGCAGTATTGAAGTCAGCACCCGAATATGTCTCAGAAAAAGATAAACATTTTACACATTCTTCAAATTTATTAATATTTTCAACACAGTAATCTCTTTTAAATTTATAGTAGTGCTTGGGAGCATTTTCTTTTGATTTTACTTTGAAACTTAACATTTGGGCTGTGTCATGGTCCGAAAGTCCTAGTGGTAATATCGATGCCGAGGCACCCCGTACATTGCTTAGGATGTGATCGATGCACGTCTTGCCCCTTGTAGGTTTTAGCATGTGTAAAATTAGATTGTAGTTTTTCGTTATATCTATAAGTCTTTTACTATACGTGGTTACTACTAATGTGTTTATATTGAAGTCCCCGCAGACAATTATGTTTTTATACTTATTACACAGTACATGTAAAAGTGATTCTAATTTGTCTAGAAATACGCTAGGTGCTGAGTTTGGGGTTCTGTAGAGACATACTACAACAAGATTGTGTTTCGGAATCTCTATGCCACAACATTCAAATGTATTAACTAGAGCCATTTTTTTAAGTGACACCACTTCCTTACAATAAATTCCTAACTTTACTAATACACATGTGCCTCCTCTATTTTTTTTTCTGGAAAAGGCTGCAGCCAGTTTATAATTATGCACCTTAATATTGGCTTCGTTTCCGGTCCTAATAAAAGTTTCTGAAAGGCATATTATGTCTGGATCTCTATTTTCTTTAGATAATTCGTTGATTGCAAATTCTAAATTGTGTTTTTTTGCCAAGATACTAGCAATATTTTGGTGCATTACTCTAAACTGTGGAAACGTATCATTTATTGGGACGAAAAAGATAATTATCTTGTACTCGATCTTCAGAGTCAAGGTTAAGTGAGCGAGCTTTGATTGTGAAATAATCAGTAATATATTTTTGTCTAGGATATTTGATAGTATCGTTTATCATATTTACAAGAATAGGTTTATCCATGCATTTCATGCTGCACAGCGGAATATCGGGACTTGCAGGCATAAAGTCATAGTAAGCTCTTTTATAGTCAATCTGGTCAATGGTGGCGTTAATTTTTTTGCATATTTCACGAGCAAATGATTTGTTATTAAGGAGATTTGCATTGTAGACCTCAATAAATTTACAATTTTCATTGCGACAACAATTTCTAAGTATATAATTAAGTATATAATTGTCTAAATATTTGCTACGCCTAATATACAGTATAAATACAGAGTAGTTTCGTAAGTATTGTAAGGCATTGTTTAAATTCGTAACTAAGTCTATGGGGTCATTGTATGTACACAAGTGTGCGCAGCCAACAATCGTCATTTAAACGAACAAGGGTATTTAAAGGGCACATTAAGGGGCTCTTTAGAGCAATTAAACCGGCTTAAGTAGAGGCCAGTGCAAGTAGCCGCGATTCAGAGGATTGGGGTTCGGACAAATTCACTTGTTGAAGGTACTGGAAAAGGCCAAATTCCTTTACAACCTTCGTAGTTTGTGGAGTACAAGCTGGCGCGTTAGTGATTTAAATTTGGAACTCGCTTCTTCTCTGTCAGGTAGAGAAATTCCGGTGGAATCCTTTTCGGAATGGCCACGTACTCGTAAACTATAGTTTACGATTACTAGTAAACTATAGATTACCTACGTTTCACACGTACGAATGTGTGAAAAAAAATAAAGTGATCGTTGTTTATTGTCTCGAATTAGGCCATTGTCACCTGACAATGACAATGACGATTCACCGTACAATTCTGGTACCTGGTGCTGGCTGGAATGTACAATGCTAATCCAACCAGTAAATACGCACTGTCCTTACAGACACCTTACCTGTACAGAAAATTGACAAGGTCAGTTAGTCACCGTGGTGAAATAGGCGACTTCTGGAAGGACAGTAAGATAGCGTTTTTATCATCTAACATGCTTTAACGAACGTGATGGCCACGGTGATATAGACTATAAAGAGTAGAATGTTCTGGTAGAGGTGCAAAGCATAAAATCCGTCAGCTATCAATGTTGTTCACAAGTTGTAAAAAATCTCCCCATCTCATATAATTATCCGTGAAATAAACTCGATACCAAAATTCCAGATTTAGCCGGCATATGCGCCTCAATCTTCCAAACAAACGAAGCGCGAAAATAATATTTCGCCGCACGAGTTATTATAATGTTACAAAAGCATAGCAATCCGGTTGACTGCGCATCGAAGGAAGTAGCCTTGGGGTGCATTCGGGGCGCATAGGCTACAGGTTCCGCGTGCGCCGAATACTTAAACTCTTGATGTTTTCCTATTCTTGCTATCAAAATTGTTTCTGGTGTTTAGTGTTAGTCCCGGATTAAATGCCTGCGGTCGGCCTTAAGATCAATTTTTGACGATTTGACGGGTTTTCGACAAAGGCAGATATCTGGAGAATGACTGTTTTACATACACGATGGAACGTATAGATACAAAAATCCAATTTGAACTGTAACTTTAACTTAAGGAGCTGTTCTTACAACTTACTGTGTATGTTCTAACACGATAGGCCGTTCAAGAACTCTGCAAAATCTAGGGAGGTGTGTCCAGTGGTAGTCTTCTTCTAAAAATGAAAATAAACTTTTAGATTCAGCGTTGCTTAACTGTTAGTCAAAATGCTGATCTGATGCTGACTGTTTTAAATTTAACCATAAAAAGTTATAAGAAGTTGTAATATTTTACGTAGAACTGGCTCCCAAAACGCTTGTCCCATGTTTAGCGTTCTATCAATAGCCAATTATATTTATTTTGGTCCACGAACTCGAACAAAAATAATATTTAAAAAATAAATGATATTGAAAAATCAAATTCTAGAACAAACAAACCAGCTGAAAAGAATTTCTCTTTTTGATGAATAAAACGAATTAGATACTAGATAGAATCCCGAAATCAAAGCGAAGTTACAAATCATACACTTTCAATCACTTTAATCAAAATGTCCAGTGGCCAATCAATCAGTCACCGTTCATTTCAACATCTCAAATGGATCTAATTTCCTCGGATAAAATTCCAATTTAGCCTTTTGGAATCCTTGCAAATCTTAAAAATACTTCTCGGTTCCGATTACTTAAAACATTTTACCGGAGACTTTCATTTGTGATGTTTAACAAAGGGATCTGTTCACGATTGACTTGAACAGTTCAAAGGGCGGAGGGATGGGGAAATTAACGCAATGTAGGGTGTGCAATCGAGGAGCAATGGCTTCAAAGGGCGAATGATTTCCCTATTTTCTTTTAAAAAATCATATATGTTGCCAGGATTGGTTATAAGATATTTTGCACACATGAGATGCTCGACAAATTTAAATTTTTCGGGAAGATTGAATTGGAATTGGATTAGGATTACATAAATATAAACAGCATTCAAAATGAAGACTCAGGTAACTTACGCCGAAGTGGAAGTGCACTTTCGACTTGACCAATTACGTAGCACTTGACATTTAACCGTTGCTAATTGAGCGCATCACAATGCAGATCCGAGACTTCGTAGCATTTCCATCTGGATGAATCGGTTTTTGCGGGTTCCACTTAGCCCTAGACTAGGGTTGCCATACGTCCCGGTACGCCGGGACATGTCCCGGTTTGAAGCACAGTGTCCCGGCGTCCCGGCCGATAAGAAAATTGTCCCGGTTTAAAAATCATAGTTATTTAGTAGGGGGCTGGACTTGGTAAATAATAATATACCTACATTTCTACGTTTCATATGGCCAAAATTAAAAAAAAATGTTTTATGGTACCTACTTTTACCTAATGTCCAATATCAGTTTCTCAGACACATAATAATTAGATGATTATGTAAATTATGTTATTTTATAGCTTTTAAAGTCTGTAATGTAGAGCTCGAATTTCAGGCTCCCAAGGGCCTAAAACCTTATCAATGGAACTTCGGCCCTCCGAGTAACTCTTGTACATATGACACATATTATTGTTGAGTAACACTAGCGCTGCTTTCTTACAGCTCGACCTTCAGTGTCGCTTAATTTTTAACAAATATAAAAATTTGATTTGAGAAGCTTGGCCTTTTGCCTCGCATGAAAGCTCACCGCGCTGGTTATAAGTACGCTTCGGGCTTATTAAGTAATGTGGAGATTTCTGAGCTCGACCTTCAGCCTCACATTTTACCTAAATTTTTGGTTTGTCTTCCAAATCTCGTCTTCTTTAGCTTAGCCTTTGACCTCGCTACGCCAAGCTCGGCCTACGGTTTCGCTTTTTAATACAATGGACATTGGTTGGCGTCTATGCTCTAGCTGAGCTTATCCTGAAGCACGGCTTCGACCTCGCATGAAAGCTAGCCTCACTGGGGAACTTCGGATTTTTAGGCCCGGCCCAGCCTTTTTAACACGCTTTCACAATTTTGTCAAAAAAATTTCGCGCTCGCTTCGCTCGCGTTTTTTGCTGGTTGACCCTGAATCCCCTGAATCTACATGGTAGCTTGACTGGTCAATGAATAATAATTTAAACACATGGAAAATTTATCTCCGAAACTACTGTGCTAAAATTAAAAAAAAAAAAACACAAAATAGTCCTTTACCTATCTATAGGAAAACCTATTAGAAATGTGCAGTCAAGCGTGAGTCGGACTTAATTATAGACATTTCACTCACGTTTCACATGAAAAGATACATTGTTACAAATTGTGTAACCCTTTAAACGCGACGCGAGTCCGACTCGCACTTGGCCGGTTTTCTTTAAATGTCCCGGTTTGAGTCCCCACACTTATGGCAACCCTAGTCAAGCCTCATGTTCACTTCTAGCTTGATGTGGGGTACGATATTAATGGGTTTCTATTTTGACATAGACGAACCGGAGGCCTATATAGTATAGTGTGATGAGATGAGACTCTGTTTATACTAATACAAATTTTACAATTTATGATACTGTAACTATATTATGGGTAGGCAACCCTTTGCCACTAAAGTGTTTTTTTCTAAAACTACGATGGTAGGTTTAGCCAATTTAATTGCTACATTCCTCTTGCATTAAACAAGGCTCGCCTGGTTTATTTATATGTTAGTAGTGACAAAATGCTCTTGTTAAATACAAGTTTCCGACCACGAAAGCTCACAGGGTCAATGTCCAATACTTTAAAAACCATGAACATTTCGGATCTTTTTTTTTATTTTACAATTTTGCCCACTAAAGACTTATATTGCTTCAAAAATCACTAGAAAGTTTATGAAAACTAAATTTCCATCAAGGTCTTGCTAGAGAGCGCCAAAAATACGTTTTTAGTGATTTATCACGAACATTGTGACATTGCCACACGGAAATATACATATATTGCAATATTTTTCCATTGCGTGTCTACGGTTTTTTCCGTGTAATGCACACAAATTAATTTCTCATGCACCGACTCAATTGCTATTTTATCCAGAACAATCAATATAAATTTCGTATAAAATTAAATTTAATTAGGTTAGCTGCAATCCATACAAAAACACTTCAATAGTTAACAACAGTCATAAACAGGTCAAAGGCAGCCAGTCTAACAAAGTGGAATGAAGCACATTTACATAGATAGCTTTGTACACGAAATGAATAACGAGCAGCCAGTATCATGGCATTGTTTCATAATTCACTTTCGGAGGCCGCGGCGACTGTGACACGGTTTCGCTTTTTCATACCTACTGTTAACGTAGGAAGTGTTTAATTAGGAATACTAAAGGGGGCCCACTGATTAACAGTCCGCCGGACGGTATCGGCCTGTCAGTTGTTCGGAACTGTCAAAATTTTGTTCTAACTGACCCCTTGCCCTGGGCCCTTAAGGTGATTTGGGAGGGGATTTTGATGAGCGCTGGTGGCCTAGCGGTAAGAGCGTGCGACTTGCGAAGGTCGCGGGTTCAAACCTCGGCTCGTACCAATGAGTTTTTCGGAACTTATGTACGAAATATCATTTGATATTTATTTACCATTCGCTTGTGAAGGAAAAGATTGTAAGGAAACCGTACTAATCCCGATAAGGCCTAGTTTACCCTCTGGGTTGGAAGGTGGAAGGTCAGATGGCAGTCGCTTTCGTAAAAACTAGTGCCTACGCCAATTCTTGGGATTAGTTGTCAAGCGGACCCCAGGCTCTCATGAGCCGTGGCAAAAATGCCGGGATAACGCGAGGAAGAACAAGACTAACTGCCGTTTTCGAACTTAGATATTCACAAGAGACGAAACGTACTAGATCCATTCTAGATACGTTATAGTTTAGATATCAACTAGTTCTCTTTTGCAGCGCAATTGGGGCAACCAATGTCACTTTTACGTTAGATATTAGAGTAAGATATCTATTAGATGTGAATTGGATCTCTAAGTCATATCCTGTGGAAATCGATCAACAGTATCTCCAGAATCGCGCAAATGTCAAATTTGACAGGTTAGATCTTAAACATATCGTTATCGTATCTTGGTGATGTCTAAAAGATGTCTATTTCAAAATCCGAATCGGGCCCTAAGGTGATTTGGGGTAAGTTACGAAATGCGATACAGATGTAAGTACTGCATAATTATTTTCCATCGTATTTTCACGATTTCTCCTACAATGGCCACCAGAATTACTAAAATATATCTGTACATATTTACGATTATCCCCGAAATACCCCGTTTGCAACATTATCCAATGCACAAAGAACTGGTGATTGTATGGCTGGGCATAAAGTTCTGGTCCTGGTCGTGTTTTAAGCCTTTGACATCCGTATGCGGGCTAGTCAAAGGACAGAACAATAAATAGAGCCTAAAAATGCCTCTGCTTGTCCAACAAATATTGAGTTTGAAACGTCCAGTCGACGTCAAAAATATGTTTACACTTTTGCACCTTACTCCTTTGTAATAAGGCAAAAAGTGTAAACATATCTTTGACGTCGACTGTGTGACACAGAGGTGAATTGACGCTAAGCACCCAAGTTCGTTTACCATTCGATTTTTGCTTTATTCACTCAAACTTCCGTGTAAACAATGTGATTGGTTTGCAATTAACAGCAGTTGGAAATCAACGGTTATAATTTTTTTAAAGTACATTTCAGCGAAATTAACTGTCGTTTAATAAAGTTAAGATGTATGCCTTATATTGCAAAGTAGTAACAGTCTAACAGTTGTGTATCTCTGGGTAATCTGGGTGGGTATAGACTATTTCTGGGTAATCTAAAACATACTAAAAAATAAATTGATAATTAAAAGACACTACACAAGTTTTTGTGTGGCAGGCTGGTGGTTCTAAAATCGTTGCACTTTGTACTTAAGTATCCTAAAGAAAAGACCGATAACTACTAGTATGCCATTAAAATCATAACAACAAAGCAACCTCGCTAAAACGCCGCATGGTACACATCCCACACTCATTACTTAGTCCTTTTCAGACTATTTTCATATATGCAAGCGAAAAACTTGAACTTCGGACAAAAGACGCTCCGTAAGAAAGTTTTAAAGACGTCCGAAGGAGACCTCAATAGGCCCAAGACGGCGGAATCTGATACGATTCATTAGTGTAATGACCTTTTAATATTCAGCTAGGCTTTGATTGGGAGTGTCACCTGCACCCCGGGCTCCCCTTTCAGAGCTCGGCTTTCATGTGAGCTCTTGAGTTTTTGACACTTTTGCTACTTTGACTTTTACTTTGCCTTGTAAGGCGATCCTAATTAACATTTTGGGAGGAATTTTGATGCTTAGTGAATTGATGGAATGAGTTGTGTTAGGATAGTGCTTTGTGTTATTTGATAAACACGTGGAGAGAATGATGATTAAGTACTTACAAATTGTATTATTTGTGGTACTTACCTATGTTAAATTTTCTATTCTGTTGAGCGAACTGTATTTTTTGTGTACTGTCCCACCAAATAGGAAACCAAATCGAAAATATAAAAGTATCATCTGAAATAATATTATTGGAATTAATCGTACTTCCGACGATACTTGAAACGAAATAAAAAAATTAATTGTAAAAGTTGCAAGAGTAACACAATGTTATGAAGGAAATTGTAGGAAAAGCCAGAAAACAGTTTTGTGTAGAAAAAGTTAATTTACATATTAGTGATCTCTGATCTCAATTAGATTTAAGTTTCCATATTGTACGCCTCTCTGAGGCAGGACATGAAGACCGTTGTAAATTAAAATAACATCCTATGTAACTCATGACCAACAATAAATAATTTGATTGATTGATTTAAAAAACTCACTACGCCACCATCACATTCCCGTTTTAACGCCCAAATTCCTCGCAATAGAAACGTTGATCAAAAATAATATTTAGAAATTCCTAGAGGGTTTAGAATTATTTCGCCTCGCACCCCCTGAGTTGCTCAAAGAGTCGTACCGGGGGACGCGGGTCGCTCAAACGAACGGCAACCCCTTGCACCGGTGGCGGCGCAAGTGAGGTGGGAGGCGCGGATTGGAAGCTAGCGGGCGCAGCTACAGAAATACATTCAACAACTAGTAAGATCAATAAACCGAATTAAATGTCATATACGAAGGAAAAAACTCCGCCCTGGGCACTAGTGCCCAGGTTACTAGCATTTTCCACTATTTCCTTCGTATATGACAATTATTTCGGTATATAATTTATACTTAAGTATAGAGACGCCTCAACGTGACCACGACCGCTCTGTCAAGAGCGATACGACAGAGAAGAGAAGAAGATATAGTAGTGTTTAGAATTATGTACCTACTGCAAACATATATGATTGTGTTGATCAAACGCCGTTTTGAATCTGTCACTCGCATTGGCTATGTGCAAAGTGGATGGTGAAAAAACTAAGACGCAATTATCACATTGCGGTTTCTGAATGAGATAACGGCCTAAAACTATGACCGCACTTGTAAGCGTATAGATTAATATGATAATTAGAGTAGAAGTAATGTATTTTTTGGAGTATTTACAAATAAAAACGAATTCACCAAGTTGCAATCAGAAATTCGTGTGTATTTGAAGTCTTAGGTAATAATGTAATGACTTAGGTACATTTACTTCAAAGACGTGTACCTACTATATAATATGTAGACGGCGGCAAGGCAAGAAATATTTGAAAAAAAGAATCGGTGTTTAAATTTCTTACTTGTTTTATTCAGCTGTAGTTTCCCCGCTCCCCGCTTGTCACTTGTTCCCCACCCCGCCATTACCAACGTATCTCTTGAATATTACAAAAGTGCAATTACGGTATCAACGGGTTGTAAATGCATAATGCTCCGGCGTTCAGCGTGTGCTCCATTATGCGTGTATGCATAAATTATAGTTGATAAATACTAGACGCGTTTTAATTACGAACGGTGCTTAATTAATTATTACTCCTTTTGGCAGACGTTTTCAGTGAGAAGGTTATAGTGGATTTTTATGCATTTAGTAGTAATAGTAATTACTTTATTGTCATTTTAATAACAAAACTTCAGTGAGACACAGACATATTAAATATACTAAGCACGGGTCACTCACGTATTTTAAGTCGAAAAGCGCTCGACACTCCTCGGTACGGAGTGAGACATGTCGAGCGTTTTTCGACTTAAAATACGTGAGTGACCCGTTCTTAGTATATTTAATACTTTATTGTAGACGGCATAGGTTTACAAAAAAAAATTACAGTAATGGAAGTACAAAGGCTAGGCGAGAAGTTTTTCGAAGAATAAGTCATTAGGGGCTCATAATAGCGTATGAGTGACAGTATGAAGTTGACAATCTTTTTCTTCATGTTTACAGGTAGACACACCTTGTTATTACTTCATTTGTCACATGATAATTATACATTGCAGTACGTTTGTGTTCTGTTAACATTTGTTAACACTTTCGCAACCAGGCAAAATTTCAAACAATACCCCAGAAACCGACAGTACTCGCTAGTCGGGCAACGACGTGCAACTCAATGCCGCACGCCGCGAACCCGCTAGTCGGGCAAGCGGCGGACGCTCAGGGCTGTGCCAAGTAACTTTCGTATAAGTACGTGGATAAAATTAAATCTGCTGTCTCATCTGTTTAGGCTCCCCGTTTTGTTCTTCTCCTAATTCTAACTCCTATTGATACATACCCGTGTATGCAATTTCACGTAACCAACTAATAAGAATTTTTATTTTGTAATCGCATTAGGTAAAGTAAATAAAAATACAAAGTGAAGTAATAAAATATAATAATCAACTGTACCAACTTTTCGACCACATAATAATCAGAAGACTTACAATTTTTTCTGTTAGTGGCAGTGGCAGCCCTGAGGTAGTGAAGATGCAATGCTTGCCCGCCTGTCGGGCACTTCGGCGTCGCGTGTAGGTTTATAGCTCTTGCCCGACTAGCGGGTATGCCGGCATCTGAGTAAAGTTTACGAGTGCCCGAGAGTCGGGTACGCGGTGTCGAATGTGTTAAGGTGCTATTTTTATCTTGTCTACTAAAGTGTTTAAACGATTCATATTTCTTACAAACCACATTAGATTCTGTAGCTCTTTTTTTTGTTTTGTAGTTCGGGCGATTTTCCGCAACTCGACGTCTTGCGCCTATTTTGCGTGATAGGGGGTGGACTAG
This sequence comes from Cydia splendana, assembly GCF_910591565.1. Lineage (NCBI taxonomy): Eukaryota > Metazoa > Arthropoda > Insecta > Lepidoptera > Tortricidae > Cydia > Cydia splendana. Next base: position 17,384,150 of record NC_085966.1, on the reverse strand, counting down.
TCTTGCCAGCCCAGCTCCTCGAGGAATCCTATCAGACCTTTGATGTTGAGTAGGACCTCGGGGAGGTCACTCGGGGATCCGAGATGTTTTGCCCTGTATGGGGCCAATCCGCTGCATTCCAACACCACGTGAGAGGCTGTTTCTTCTTCCTCCATGCATCCACGGCATAGGGGACTGTCTGTGCCACCTGTTATAAAAAGATGTTTGTTAAAAAGTCCATGACCTGTTATGACACTGGTTACCATACTCAGTCGAACCTTTCCTAGTTGAAGGAGCGCCCTTGTGAGCTTACCGTTCATGCTCGGCATGGCTTGCTTGGCCTGTCTGCATCCAGTTTGGTTTAGCCAGTGTTCTGTGTGTAGTTTCCCTGTACGTGCCAGCAGCATTGAGCGTACCTTACTAAACGGTATCGGGAGGATCGGTTCCGGGCCAATCGCCCCCGCACCCGATCCTTGTCTGGCGAGCTCGTCCGCGGCGTCGTTACCTCGGGATCCACTGTGTCCTTTGATCCATTGTAAGGTGATCTTATTGTTCTGACATACCTCCATTAGTCGTTCGTGGCATTCGTGTATAAGTTTGGATGTGACTATATGGCTTTTTAGGGCCATTAAGACTGCTCTACTGTCGGAGAGTATGCGGATGGAGGATCCTACTACCTTCCTTGCAGTGATGGCAGCCGCCGCGTTAATGATGCCCATGCACTCAGCCTGGAATACCGAGTTATGGGCTCCTAGCGGAGTGGTGATTGACATGTTCAGGTCTTCTGAAAAGGTTCCAGAGCCTGATCCGCTGTCTGTTTTGGACCCATCAGTGAAGATTCTCAGCTCCCGGGGATTGAGTCCTTCGTAGTTGTCGTCCTCAAATAATTGTATTTTGTACCTTTTGTCAAAGATGGCTTGTTTGTGAATTCGATCCGTGCCCGCCATGAGCACTGGAAATTCGCTGTATACTTTTTCCAGGCATGCTGTGTGAAGAGCTCCTGTGGTGTTAGACCATATATTGAGGGTTCGTAACCTTACCGCTGAGAGACTGGCCTCTTGTTGTATGTGTAGGTGCAGCGGTGAAAGGTTTAGCATGACCTCCATGGCTGCAGTCGGAGTGGACCTCGTGCAGCCAGTGGTGGCCGAGCATGCGAGCCTCTGGAGTCTTTGTAGCTTGTCTCGTACGTTGCCTAGGTTTGTTCTTGGCCACCAAACCAGAGCACCGTAACAGAGTAGGGGGCGGATTATAGTCTTATAGAGCCAAAGGGTAATTTTCGGGTTGAGTCCCCACCTCCTACCAATCATCCTTCTGCACTGCCAGAAGACTACTCCCGCCTTGTCTATGCGTTTGTTGATGTGATTGTTCCAGTTGAGTTTACTGTCGAGCGTTAGCCCTAAGTACTTAACTTCATCGGTCAGCTGTAGCTCAGTCTGGAAAAGTGTTGGTCTGGTAAAGTTGCCAAGTGCCCTTTTATTGGTGAACATTACCATTTCTGTTTTGGTGGGGTTAACTGATAGGTCAAAATCTCTACACCAGCGTTCTACGATCCGAAGAGCTGCCTGGGTGAGGTCGCATACTGTACTGGCAAATTTACCCGATATTAATATTGCCAGATCATCAGCGTAGCCTATTGTGTAGAAGTGTTCCTCGTTCAGTTTGGTTATGAGGTTGTTGACTACTAGGTTCCACAACAGAGGTGACAGAACTCCCCCTTGAGGGCATCCTCGCACCGCCGCTACGGCCTGCGGTTCACCTACATACCTTATTGTCCTTTGATTTAGCATGTTCATGATCCACTTTACTAGTCCGGGTTCAGCGCCGTGGCTTTCCAAGGCGTTCCCTATACTGGAAAAGTGAGTCTTGTCAAAAGCGCCCTCTATGTCAATGAAAGTGCCGAGGCACATTTCTTTGCCGTGGATGGCCCTCTCAATGCGGCTTACAACCATGTGTAGAGCCGACTCCGTAGATTTACCTGAGCTGTACGCGTGCTGGTTGTTGTGCATCGGTATGTTCTTTAGCGCTCGGTCCCTCAGGTCCCTGTCGCACAGTTTTTCCAAGGTCTTCAGCAGGAATGATGTGAGACTGATGGGCCTAAAGGATTTGGCAGCTGTGTAGTCGTTCTTACCTGGTTTAGGTATGAATACCACATTTACATCTCTCCATCTCCTGGGCACGTACCCCCAGGCTAGGCAGGCTGCCATGATGTCGGTCAGGGTTTCCTGGATGAGTCCTAGACCCCACTGTAGGAGAGCGGGGAAGATCCCATCCGGACCAGCCGCCTTGAAGGGATGGAAGCTGTCTATGGCCCACCTGAGTTTCTCAGCGGTGACGACTCTGTGCGCCATTTGCCAGTTGTTGTCCGTTGTACTGTATTCCTCGTCCTGCTGATCTGCATCGGCGAGACTTACGCATCCTGGAAAGTGAGTTACCAGGAGAAGGCGTTGGGTCTCTGCAGGGCTAGATGTGTATGTGCCATCGGGTTTACGCAGTGAGCCCAATTGTGATGTGGGCTTGTGCGCTAAGGTTTTCCTTACCCGGTTGGCGTGGTCAAGTGTTTCAATGCTGCTGCAGAAGTTCCTCCATGACAGGGATCTCCAGTACCGCAATCTCTTTTTGTACCTGGCCTTGGCTTCGTAGTAGTTATCCCAGTCCACCTCAGCCGTTGTGTTCATGGCCCTGTTGAAGAGTCTTCTGGTTTTCCCCCGGAGTCTCTCCAGTTCTGGGCCCCACCACTGGTGACCCTTTATGGCAGTCTTTGCCGGTGGTTTTAAGGGGCACGCCTTGTGGTAGCTGTCTACGAGGGTATCAGTTAAGATATTTACCTGCTGTTCTATCTGAGCCGGTTCCCGAAGGTCATCCCTCGGTGGAAGCCGGTCAAGGCTTTCCCCTAGGACCTTCCTAAAAGTGGCTCGGTCCGTTTTCCTGGGATTCCTCCGGGCGGTTGGTGTGTCTCTAGATGCTAGTAGATTGAAGCGAATCCATCTATGGTCTGAGCAGGAGGCCTCCTGGGAGACTTGCCATCCCATAATTAGTTCACTGACCTCCTCCGAAGCCAGAGTCAGGTCGATAATCGTCCTGCATCGTTTGTTTACAAATGTTGGTTCAGCGCCTATATTTAGAATGTTTAGATTAGTAGTCACAAGATATTCAACAAGTGTCTTACCTCTGTTGTTGCTGGTCTCCATTCCCCACAGTGGGTGGTGTGCGTTGGAGTCGGCCCCGATGATTATTGCGAGGCCTGATCTCTCGCAGTGGCTGACCAGTCGTTGTAGTTCGGCAGGCGGTGGCTCGTCCTCTCCGGGCATGTACGCCGAGGCGAGGACTAGGTCGCGACAGCCTGTTGGCAGTGGAACTTGTAGTTTAATCGCACACAGGTCTCTGGAACAGAATTCAGTGAGCGGTTGTGCAATAATATTGTTAGTAGTTAGGATACATGCCCTAGGGACGGCATGTACCGTGGAGTAGTAGAGCTTACCTTTCGTGTCGGACAGCCCGCGTATGTATCCATTGCCCGCCCATGGTTCTTGTAGGAGGGCAACGGCTGTTGGCAAACCTACCAGGCAGCGTCTGAGTTGGGCCGTAGCGGCCACGCTGTGCTGGAGGTTTGCTTGGATGACACTAGTTGGTGTCCATGTTGTCGGTGGTGGGGGCGGCATCTTGCATCTCCCCTCCCTCCTTGAACATGTCGGCCAACCCCGACACTATCCAAGCCGACAAGTCCTCACCCTCGGATGATGACCCGGCTGGTCCCTCACCAGTGCCAAGGAGCTCATCCTCCGAGAGTTCGGGTATCGTCGGCTTGGGTAGAGGCAGGGGGGCAACTTTCTCCCCGGAGACAGACTTGCTCTGCTCGGAGGTGCCCGCGGCCTGTTCGTTGGGGACCTGTACTCCCGTTACCCTTAGGGTGGAACCTTGCAGGGTGGGAGGCTGGTCCAGGTATTTGCCTCCGGGACCCCTGAACCTGAGGTAGACATTGCCCACCCCACAGTTCAGGGATCTCCCCCTCTCCATGAAGGCGGGGACGAGGTCTTCGGGGATTGTGAACTCGACAAACCACCCCTGGTCTTGCCGTAGTATTTGTATAATGGACCAAGACCCGACCTTGGCCCATTCGTTCTGGTACCTTAGTCCGTCAGCTGCCTGACGGACGTCTTCCCAGGACGAGTTATTAATGTTGGGTATTAGGAGCCCGCACTTAATTCTCCTTGCCATCTCCGACTGGCGAACCGCCTTAAGGGAGATGTCTGGCAGGGTTAGGGCCTGGACACATCGCTGAGACCAGGCGGCCGAGTATTCGTCTTCTGCGAAGACCCTCAGCTGCCCCTCAGCGAAGATGGGCTTGCCCTTGAATTTGGGTGGCCTGGCTCCTACGAGGTTTCTCCTCGCCTCCTCCACGATTGCTTGGTGCAACCCGCGGAGGATGGCGTTGGAGTGGTCAGCGGTGATCTTCCCCGACTTCGCGTCAGTAATGACGATCGTCAGGTCAGATGCCGCTGCTTGTGCGTACGACAACGGTTGGCTTGGGCTCACTAGTCGCTGCTTTTTGTTGTCTCCTTGCGGGGAGAAGGACTCATCTCGCATCCTTTTAGCAGCGGCTCGTGCGAGCTTACCAGGTCGTCGTTTGGAGGGATCTGCGGCCGAACCCGTAGGGCTGTCGCCCGACGTTCCAGCCTTAGGGGGTAGGGTGGAACCTTTTCCCTTCGGCGGAGGCCTGGCAGCAGCAACCTGCTTGTTCGGCGCCGGTTTGGGTGCCGGCTTCTGGGAAGCCTGCACACCCACACCGGTTGCAGAGTGTGTCGGTGTTGGTGTGTTGTCCAGTTGCTGCTCTCGCGCTAGACGAGCTGCACGCCTCTGGTTCTTGTTTTTCTTCTTCTTCTTAGCCACCCCACCTTGACGTTTAACAGGGGGGGGTGGGTTAGAGGAAGAAGAATTCACAGGTCTGGCAGGGTGAGGCTTCCCAGCAGGGGGTCGCTTCTTGGACCTTCGGTCCACTACCTGCCAGTCCTGGAAGGGGTTTGGGCCGGTCTGCTCCCCAGATGAACTGGGTTGCGGACGGGCCGGGGTTTCGGTCTGACGCACTGTCACTGGAACAGCTTGTCTCGCCTGTGTGGCTTCACCATTAGCGATGGACGCTGCTGGATCAGCTTGGGGTTTTTCGTTAGACCTGGTATCCATAGTTCGTAACGATTAACTTCATCCTCATCGGCTCCCACCCTACAAGGGCCCACACCTTGGGAACGCTTACACACACATATAAAAGGTGCTTTCAGTCGTTAGGACACCGACTCGGGTATAGAAGTGAGAAGTTGGCTAGTTGCGCGACATCGGAAATGTGTGAAGGTGGGACGTAGGGTCGTCCAGGTCAGACGCCCTCCGCCCGATTCACCTAAACGCACTTCCTCAGCATGGCCTTTCACCACCGCATCAGCAGCCGAAACTGCCTCTGCGGCCCTCTCACTTCTCGCCGTGAGCCCACCTACGGTTCCTCACTTGACCATTTCCCGGACTGTGGCTAGTAGCCCGGGCTACCGTTTTGCCCGAAATTAGGGCCGAAGCAGACGTGTTACCACGCGGGTTGGCAATGGCTCAATCCCCAGGATCCCGTCATCCTTGCGTACGGCGCTCTACTGTGCAGGTCCTAGCACAGGTAGGTTATGTATAGGTCGTCAGTAGTAACCTACACCTACTGACAACACCAGTGTGGATGTTAGCCGCCACTAGAAAGAGGCACGAATGCCAGTCGCTAGTGACGTTGCCCAGGATGGACCGGGGGTGACAGACGGACCTTTGGGCAGGCCGGAGCCCACCCAAACTTCCCCCTGTCTCCCGCTCGGGGAGGTCATCACACCACTCCACCCCTCTGTAGCTCTTAAGAATATTATTAATATACTCTCAAACCTCCCCCTTTGGAGATTATTCGCTCGAACTTACACAGCGAAGATGAGATTAGACGAAATACCACATGAAAATCTTATAATTTCCGCACAAACATATTAAAACTCCGATCATCTCAGATTATGCATTAAAATACACACTCCTAAAAGTCATATTCAGTATTTTAAATTTTGATAGGAATTTGATCAATCTTAGCACATCTCGCTTGCGCAAATATATATGTGTGTGAAAGACTAAACTCAAAATTAACGTCATGTTTTTAAAATCTGAATGCACTTCTAAGACATACCTACTTCCGAGATATTCCGAGATCGGTTTCCATTCTCGTAGCACAGTATCGGCAGAAGCATAATTTCCTGTGCTGAAATATTTATACTTCGGTCCGAGGTACGCTACGGCGTAGCAGATCTACGGCGGTAGTGCTAAGGCGGCGGGCAGGGTGCGGCTACGAGCGGTTTATATTGCATAAGTACACATTATTTTAACACTTGACAACATATTGTTGTTCGAGGCTCTGCAATCTCTGCATGTAGTATTTTGACTATTTAATTTCCTATTTATTGAATGAAATGTTTATATAAGCCACACGATTAAAAAAAGATCAATGAAAATGGGTCAGTTTACGTGAACATTTTAGGCCTAGTGACATTTTCACACATTGTCAACGTTAAGTTACACTCTGCTAGGTGAGCGATTAGGTCATACTTAACAACTTTTGTTTTGGAATCAACCCAGAATCGCGTAAAAATTTGCATAGAATTAATTGAATAATGAATTGAGAATTGTTATAATAGAGATATAATAAGTTTACTTTCAATAAACAAACAGTTTATTAATGATCAAAAGAAAGACGCACTTACTTTTGATCATTATATCTACATCAACGTGTGTTTTCATCCACCGGTGACGCATCGCGCGCTCCGATGCGTCCTTACTCTTACGGCGCGATTCGAACTTTAAGATACCGTAACATCGGGGTACTTTAGCCCTAGGGGGCTACTTTATCTCAAAACGAAAAAAAGATTGAACTTCCCGTCACGCCGCACGTCAGGACCTATCGATGTATTTCGCGCTATTCATCGATAGATGACCGTATGGGGCGGTGGGTAAAAACAGTTTCACGTTAACAACGCTGATTGGTCAGTCCATAATTTCGGTAACAAGTTGTTACCTATAAACTACGCGATTATATAATGTGCAAACTTTTTATCGAAACAAAGAAAGCAAATAAGTTTGATTGTTATCAATCGTAACAGATATGTATCTAGGATCCTAATGTGATATAAATAATAGAATTTAAGACATTATTGTGAGAAGTATATGTTATTTAAAATCAAAGTATTCGTTGGCTATCGTTTTCGGGTTTCTTTGACCCATGGGTAAACAGTTCCTTCACAGAGAGCAGCGACGCAGATATAGTCTCGCTTCATCTACTGAAGCTCTCATAACGGCACGAGATCAATCTGATAACTAAGAAGACAATTTACTATTGACGCAGGTTATTAATCGCGATCCCAGGAACAGCAGCCAATGGTTCATGCTGGAGCACAGGATGAACCACTGGCTCAAGTTTCAAAGACAGATTCTCTGGATTGTAATGGAATTAATGAAAACAAAGATAAAGAACATCTGCCGCATAAGTCTGATATCTTTTATAATGATTATCTATTTTTAAGACTGATTAGTTACAGTCGACTGTTAACTAGGTGCCTACCTAGTAAAATAATTATTATATAGGAAAACTATTTTTTCATATGATAATTAATTAATTATAGTTATAATGGATACGTTTAGAAGGTTTTTCTGATTGTTTTGGCAAAGGTTTTATTAAAAAGCCATGTTTAATAGATTTATTACTTTGTGTTGATTAGTTTGAACTTTTTTAGTGTAATAAAAACAAATGAATCTTACTACTATGTCCTTTTTTGATATACATGTATATTGTGTAATAAATCTAAACAGCTTTCTTTTCGCTTTTATTGCAAACCGTTACGTTGTACTCAATGAAAAATCGAGGGCCAAAGAAACGCGCTTCAAAGTGCTACTTTGGCCCAAACTTTGCGAAAAATTTAAAAATATTTAGAGGTTGATTTATTAAGTTTTACGTATGTGCATGAGTTGATTATATCCACAATTAAATACCTATGCCTATAAAAGAGTCATAACGCGATTAAAAATGAAGCACTCAAACGAAAAGTAAAAATTATCATGGTTTTGGGACAAAGTACCCCGATGTTACGGTACGTCAAATATTACAGCTAGATACGTTATGGATTAGATATGTCAGTGTCAAAAATGACGTTTTTGTTTGAAGAGACGTCATTTTTGGCACTGACATATCTAATCCATATCTTATCTAGCCGTAATATTTAACGTATCTTAAAGTTCGAATCGGGCCGTTAGTCCCGGACCGTACCAACGTGAGTCTCAGTTTAATTAAGTAAAACAACGCGGGAAACGTCATAAAAACGCTTTTTTATAGCACTGTGTTCACAGCTTTAACATAAGACTACCACCGTTCGGGCTATGGTAATAACTCTGCCGGTTTACCACCTTTTGTTGCCATTTTAGGTAAATAGTGCGAACAAAATTATGGCCTGTTTTACAAAACCAGGTATCGTAGCGCTTTTATTGGATTTATGCATAAATTTTGGCATTTTCACGGCGAGCTTTTAATATATTTGCATTTTATTAAATTATGAGATGGGATCAATTCATGTCTGTATTGGTTTACTAGGTTACATAAATAGGATTTACATAGATTTCAATAGAAGAGGAGTACTAATTGGACATCTGCTACGACACGACATGTTCCTAAAGAACATCATAGAAGGAAAAATAGAGGGGAAAAGACGAAGAGGAAGTCCGAGAATAAATTATTTCAACCAAATAAAAGAAAAGGTTCAGGTGGTGTCATACCAGAAGGTTAAGGAGTTGGCAGAGGACCGGACGAGTTGGAGATTGCTCCACCGACAAGAGCGCAGCTCTTAAATATAAAGAAGAAGGGAGAGGAAATAAAAGTATTAAAAGTGTTCATACCGAATATTTTATTTTGAGTTTTTTGTACCCGACAGTTAAGAGAGTTGGTGATACAAAATTAAAATGCCCTCAACGGGACCACATCGCGTACAAGTCGCGTAAACAATAATAATGTATATAAAAAAATTTAAAGTTTGAATCATACCACAATTTTGATACTTGCTCCCTAAATTTCTTGGCCAGAGATTAAGCTCCAGTATCCTTAACTTTCGGGTCCAGGCGCTTTTATATTTAATGACGTATTCTGTCCTTCATATTGTCTTATGACCCTCAGCTGTGAGGATAACGACGAAGAAGAAGATTGTCTCATAGAAACAGCACTTTTGCGGCACTGTCCTACCTTTTACCGGTAAATAGAGTAAAAGCATAAATTTACCTACGCTTTAGTTTTATTACACGAGTTAACTACCAACTATTGTAAAAGAGACAAGAGATTAGGTAGGTATTACATACATCTATATAAGAAATTATCTAACTGAGAAAAAATGTTTTTTTTTATCTAAAAATACAAAGGTACTTGATCAATGATAGAGTTAAATGTACAGGTTAACTTTCACGTATACTAACTCATTAACCCACTAAACTTTCACTTTTATACCTTAGCATTGTATTGGCGTTTGCTCTAGAGGTAGAACCCAGGTTTATTTTTCTTGTTAGTTTGAGGCTCCCAGCTGCGTCGTAGCGCCAAGACTTGAAAGCTGAGCCGTCAAATCAAGCTTGCTAGTTTGGGGACGTAGGCAAGCTCAAGAGACAAGGCGCTACCAAGTTAACTATTACCTAATATACGATCATCTTAAATCGTAATACAGAAACCGAATTCCGCGCACCGCCCCTCAAAACCGGTTTACGCCGCTTTTACGGTTCTTTCAGACCATAAAAAAGTTATGACATGTTTTACAGTATAAAAACAAGGTAAAAGCCAGTAAAGTTGACAAGCTGTGTTTTACTACGAACACCGGCGCAGTAAGAACCTATTAGGTATTTATGCAAATACAGTGTTTTAGTATCGCTGCATCGATTTATTCGTTTCCTACATGGAAGAATAAAACAAGGCGTTAAATAAGTTGCCAATACCAACGTTTATTCTCTTTTTTTTACATTGGAATTTGAGTCGGCCCTATTTCTCAATACCCTAAAACATATTTGACAGTTATATACATATGTACATTCTACCGATGAACTACCGTTACCTAGTTTGCGTTTGTAACAGCGCCATCTTTGGTGAAATTAGGACATCAAACTATATCGACTCGAACACAAGGAGACCGACAACGTAAGTAACAAAAAAAAACACGTTCCTCCGATTCAGCTTGTTGTAAATATTTTTTTTGCAGGTACGGTAACTAAAGTTAGACCAAGAAAAGTCTGCAGCGATTTTGATAGCCCACGCAGTGCAAGTTTTATTTATACGTCATAATTTTATAGAAATATTATATATATAGAAATACCCTTCGGCCAAAATTCCTCCTTGGTATGTAGAGACTAAATTGTAAATACAGTTTTGCAGGGATCTGTTTTAGATTTAAGTTCTGTACTATGTGTTAATGAATAATTAAATAAAAAACAGTCAGTCTGCTTGATTTATTCATCCATGATGCAAATGTGTAGTAGTCTACATCGATTTATTCCTTACCTAGAAGCTCGGAATGAAACAGGCCATAAATTATTGACATAAGTCTGTACTCTGTAGGAACTGGGTGAGTTCACTGCGGCTTTAGTAGATGGAAGAGAAAATAAGATTTAAACGTTTCATTTCAAATTGAGTTTGTGTCAGACAACAATAAAGAGGTGTTGAGTTTACCGTGTTTGTGCAATCCTATTAGATTCCGAGCGGATGAACCGATTTTGTATAATAATGTCAGTCTTCTTCTTCTTCCTTGCCACTTCCCATCATTTGGGGTCGGCTCTCCTCGTTCTAAGGCGCCAGGACGGTCTGTCCTGGGTTGTCGCAGCTGTAAGTTGGGCTCGCTCCAAGTCGCGGGTTATGGTAGCCAGCCACGTGGTTTTGGGTCTTCCTTTGCTTTTTCTGGTGCATGGCATTGCCAGCGCCTTCCTGACCACGTGATCTTCGGGACGTCTCATTATGTGGCCATACCATCTGAGTCGGCTTTCAGTGATCTTTTCTGTGATGGGCGCAACTTTGTAACTCCCTCTGATATACTCGTTCCGTATTTTATCGAGTCTTGTTACGCCTGCTGCCCATCTCAACATTTTCATCTCTGCAACATGGACTTTGTTTTCGTGCACTTTTTTTATAGCCCAGCATTCGGCCCCGTACATTAATGCAGGTCTGACAGCTGATTTATAAACTTTCCCTTTTACCCGGATCGGCATTCTAGCGTCACAAAGAACTCCCGTAAGGGACCTCCATCTTTGCCAGCCGGCATTCACTCTATGGGTTACGTCAGCTTCGATATTAGCATCAGCTGTCAGCATCGCTCCTAGGTACTTAAACTGAGATACTTTAGGTAGTGGCTCTCCTTCGATGTAGATCGTACTGGGAGTTGTGGTGTCACCGCTGAAATTGCATTCAAGGTGCTCAGTTTTAGTTCTGCTGATACGAAGGCCGCTGGTTTCGAGGACGTGCCGCCAGCGTTCGAGAGTGATTTGTAGCTGTTGTGCACTATTGTTAATTAGGACAATATCATCTGCATATAACATGCAGCTGGGCGAGGGGGACTGGATATCTCTGGTAAGAAAGTCCATAACCATGTTAAAAAGTAGAGGGCTCAGGGCGGAACCTTGATGGACGCCGACTTTGACTTCGAAGGTTTTACTTTCTCCTGCCAAGCTTCTTACTTTCGTACTACTCCGATTGTACATGTCCTGGACAAGAGCTACGTAATGTTCCGGTATTCCTTGTGCCCTCATTGCTTTCCAGACTAGATCTCTTGGAACCCGGTCAAAAGCCTTTTCAAGGTCAATAAAAACCATGTGTACGTTTTCGTGGTTTGACCGGTATTTTTCCATAACGATACGGATGGCTTGAATGGCATCAATAGTAGACTTCGAAGGAGTAAAGCCGTACTGGTTTTCGGATATTGACACATATTTAAGGAAGCGGTGGTTCAATATTCTCTCCCATATTTTGAGGGTATGAGAGGTAAGTTTTATTCCTCTGTAATTTCCACAGGCGCTGACGTCACCCTTGTTTTTGAAGAAAGGCACTATGTAACTTTGACGCCATGCGCCCGGGATCTTATTTGAGATAAGGATAGCATTGAATAACCTTGCAAGCCACATCAATCCTACTGGTCCCATCTGTTTCCACATGTCGGAAGGAATTTCATCAGGACCAACAGCTTTATGATTTTTCATTCTTGAAAGCGTGGCTTTCACCTCGGCGACGTCGATTTCTTGAATTGGACCCGCCGTTGGATGTGGTGGTGGTATTTCTTGACTTGGAAATTCTTCATTTAGGAGGTCTTTATAATATTGGTACCATCTAATATTTATTTCTTCATTACTGGTTAGCAGCCGACCATTTTCGTCTTTTATGTATTTGTTTACCTTTATGTCTAGGGTCGATTTATGTCGTTGTTTTGCAATTTTAAACACTTCTGCTTCGTTCTTTGCTTCTTCCAGTCTGTTGTAGAAAAGTTCATTAGATTGTGCTTTACTTTGTGCCACTTTGCGCTTGACTAGTTTCTTTGCATGTTTGTATGCCATGAGATCTTCCTCGAGCTGCGTGGTTTGCCATCGTTTGAAGAGATCCCTTTTGGCATTGACCTCGTCCTTAATTTCGTCATTCCACCATCTAGGGTCTTTGTCAGTTTTCAGTTTTCCCTTTGAGATGCCCAGGATTTTTGACGATTGAGATCTACAGGTCTTTTCGAAATTAGACCACATGTGTTCCGCATTATTATCGTAGTCCGTGCGCAGATCCTCTTCCAAGTACTTCCTTAAACAGTCTATCAGTTCATCTCCTTTGGGCGTGTATAGCTGCCCCCATTTAATTTTTGGCGTTTTATCTGCTAAGGTTTTTCTAATCGGATTTGGTAATTTTAAGCAAGCTACTAGGATTCTATGTTGTGTTGCAAGTGCCTCTCCAGGTATTACTTTACAATCATTAAAATTCCTTAACAATTTTCTGTCTGCTAGAATGTAATCTATTTGGGTTTCATGGCCTGCACTTTTATAGGTTACTAAATGTTCTAGTTTCTTTTGGAAGAAGGTATTGACTATGACAAGGTCATGTCTCGCTCCGAAGTCTAGAATTTCCTGCCCTTGTTTATTAATTGTTCCATAGCCCCAGCCCCCATGTACTCGTCGATGTAAGGTGTTGAAGGTCCCTACATGGCCATTTAAATCCCCCCCAATGTATTTTGTCTCTGTCAGTGGTATCTGATTGACGAGTTCATCGAAGTCTTCCCAAAACTGTGATTTTTCTATTTCTGAGCAGCCACATTGAGGAGCATATGCCGAAATAAGGTTTAGGGGTGATTGGCTGTCCATGGCCAATTTCACAGCTATAAGACGGTCACTTTTCCTTTCAACCTGGATAATTCTTTGTTTGAGGTGTACGTCTAATGCAATAGCGACTCCATTGCGCTTGTTACCTAAGCCATGGTAGATCAGTTGGTAACCGAAACCTATATCCCTCGACTTGGAACCCTTCCATCTGGTCTCTTGAATGAAGCATGCATTTATATTCCTTTTGTCCAAGATCTTACTAAGTTCTTGGGTTCTACCGGTTAGCGTGCCCAAATTCCACGTAGCTATTCTTATGGCTCTACTATTTATTTGCGAACGCGAATGCGTGTTTCTGTCATTTTCTTCGTCGCTTCGGGGGTACGCCCTAGTATTTAAATCGCTCTTTTTCACATTCACGTCGCTTGCGGGGGACGCCCTAATATTAGCCTTAATTCCTTTTTTATTACTTTTCATTTGAACGAGGAGAAGTTGTTTTGGCAATGGGTTTTACGGCCGGTTGCCACCTGACGCCAAGACTGTCGTCCTCCTCAGGACGTGAGCGCTGCCGTTGGCCCCTTTGGGCTCATCCGCCACCATCTCTTCTGGGTGCTCCAGTCCAAACATCCAGCACTGTTGCCGACCTCGCCTCTGAGGATGTCAGAGAAGCCCGACGCAGGGGTTTGTTAACGGAGTAACCTTCTCCGGCCTGTTGGTCCGCGGGAGCTATTTTATTTCACTCCTACCCTCCTGGAGCTCCAGGCGGGCGTTCCACTATAATAATGTCAGTAAAATGTATAAAGAAAAGAAGAGAAATGAAAAAAGTAAAGTACCGTAAAATGGGGTGAGTAGGTGCAAAACTGACATTCAAACCTCGATAACATTTTATTTTTACATATGCAAACTGAATGGTGTATATAATAAGTGTTCCGGACGTTTGTATTTTAGTTTTTATTTTATTTTGGGTAGTTCCATTTCATAACTTTGACGATAAACAGGAAATCCCACCTCACCCTGTAGTCCCTCGTATTTGGAGTGAGTTGGGTTTTCATACAAAGGTGATTTTGGCAGATTATTGGATCGATTTTTTTTATTATGAGTATTACTATAGCTCCATTTTAAATATGAATACATTATTTTTGTAGCAGTAGCCTTAAAATTCCATCTCACCCCCCTTTCATGCCTTCTCTCCCCATTCATAACCCAACTCTCCCCGCGAACCCTACTCACCCCATTTTACGGTAACACCAGTGTAAAAAATAGTAGATTGTGTCATAAGGGAGCCCTAATGACATATTTACAGCATGAGCGTACATTATTCACACACATTATACACATATAACTCAAAAGAAGTAACTCGAAGTACTTGTTGTACCTAACAGAAAAAAGCTGTCTTTAAGCTGTGGTTCGCTTTCCATACAAAAAACAATTGCGTTATATTAAGTAGTTACACACTATTACCTAATTCATAAATATGTGCGCATGTGCCTACTTTCAAATGTTTTGTTTGTGATAAATTGATAGTAAAACTTTGTTCTATACAGAAATCACGCAAAAAACGTTATTATGGTATTGCATTGATAAAAAATAAAACGTTTTTTTGCGTGATTTCTGTATAAAACAAAGTTTTACTATCAATTTAGCGCAAACAAACATTCGAAAGTAGATAGATGCGCACATATTTATATAGTAATAGTATAGTGTGTAATTACTTAATATAACGCAATTGTTTGTGTATGGAAAGCGAACCACCTTCATATTGCAGTGTTGTTATGTATCGCTGTGTATCGCTTTCTTTAAACGTAAGGCATGTTTAATAAAAGCCTCATAAAAAGCCCAACATCTTTTAAACTATAAAATCAAACTGCAAGTAAAATCCAACATTAAACCCATTTTAGGCGGCTGTGTCACAGGAAAACATACATCACTTTAGGAAGGTGGGACCGTCTATCGCAATATTTGCACACCGGTGTGGGCGCTACATTACATATACTGTTTTTGTATTTAAATAGACATAACTGCCGTGGCTTGCTGACTTATGTACGTCTTTTTATCATTATAAAGTCTGTTAGTTTAAGCTGCTGTGGGAAAAGGCATTAAGTTCATATGCGAGAAATAGACTTACTGGATCAAGAGGTAAAGCAGTTGTTTCAACTTTAGAATACATAGCAGTACATTGTAAATGTCTAAAACACATACAGGGCTATTCGGATTTCGACATAATCACAAGATCTAGAGACGATTTAGAGATCAACTAGATCTACATTAGATATCGACTAGATGTGACTTGGATATCTAAGTCATAACTTGTCGAAATAGTTCAAGAGGACCCCCAGAATCGCGGAAACGTCAAATTTGACATATCTATCTTACAAATATCTTTAAATTATCCATATCGTAACTTGTTGAAGTCTAGTAGAAATCTAATTCATTTTCCGAATCGAGCCGATAGTTACCTGTCTAAGCGCACGGGAGGAAATTTCTCCAGCTTACGCTCGGAGTTTTTAAAAAAGGAGTGTACCTATAGGTTTTTACATGGTCGGCATCGAGCATGTAACACCCCCGCAGTTGCAGGCGTCCACAGGCTCCGGTGATCGCTTACCAGCAGCGACACACGTACGCGCTATGTACCTTCGCGCATTACGTCCGTCGATTTGAAACATGGGAATAACTTTGTTTTTTTATCCATTATTTCTCTTAAACTGTATAGTTTTATTTTGGCATTAGAAAAAGACTACGCGATCTTGACGTGCCTTTTAATTGAAAAACGCTTTTTTAAATTCAGTAACTATTACCAAAGATATATGTAACTTCATATAAGATGAATAAAGTCTAAGGAAAAAACGTGCCTCCGAAATCAAGAAAAAGTCATTCTCGGATAGATGGCGCACACACCTTTAGCCTATGCTCGGTTAGATGGCGTGACGACACCGTTTCATATTTAACAATTTTAACACATAGATATGAATGAATGAACATGGGTCTAAATGATATAAAAATAATAAAATCATTTATCCATATATATATACATTTATTTGATAATTTTATACTTTTTCATTTTGAGTTTTAGTCGTGTGTCGATAGATGGCAGTAAATTTACTGTGACTACAAATTTTACTATGACAGGACCCCTCTATACTATTTATTCTCTTTGCTATTACTTATGAAAGCAAAATAATATAAATAATCGTATATGACTCATAATTGTTACATATTTGCCGTGACTTATTTTTCAAAGTGTTTTTCAATAAAAAGACACGTCAAGATTGTTTACCTTGTTCCTAATGCTAAAAAAACGAACTATAAGTAGGTAATAAAATTTCAATTCAAAGAAATCCTTCAATAAACCAAATAAGCTCAAACTTCCTAGATGTCTAAACGGTTGTTTTGGCATGGAAATAACGAGTAAACCTTGCTATTTTCTACTATAAACCGTATTGCAATAAACATTCAGCTTAATTTCGCCCATTTTACCGCCTTTTTACGATCAAATAGTTTTTGCCTGTAGCTTCGCACGAATGCTCATTATTTATGGGAAAAGTCCTCGACTTTATAGTTGTACCATCCAAGTAGAAAACGAAGTAATACTAATAAAAAGGTTACGTTTACATTTACAACGTATATAATAAAACTTTCTACTCGGAGACAATGAAACGACAGTTTTTCATTTCAAAAAGTTAAGTTGCTACTTTTATATTGGCAATGATTGTTTGCCACCTGCACCTAGAATCCGTTACGTATTTGCTTCATTATAAACTTTTTATTAAAGGTTCGTTTTTCAACTATTTATGTTTCATTGTATTACATGCCTTAGCTAATTTTAAATGTAATTTCATATTATAAATACTACAAGACTCCAAGGCGACGACCTCCAACCTTCGGCAGGCAGCTTTACCGTTAGCAACCAGTGTAAGCACGGTGGGTCTCATTACTTATACCTTATATATAAATCAGGTTATAACAAGCAATAATATAATAATAATTCAGATATACAACCCACTGCAGGACACGGGACTTCACTCATGCGCGAGAGAGATTGGGCAACGCTGGCCAAAGCGATAGTATAGATACTTACCTAAATTTCTTGGCGGTATTTTCCTTAACACTGATTTAAACTTTCACGATTATTAAACATTATCAAACCGAGACCACGGGGACAACGCCGTCCTCGAAACGTCGGAGGTAAATCTTAAAACTTACATACGCGATTAAGTCCCGTTGTGTAGTTTGATAATGGTATTTTCCTTCTTAGTTAATAAATTAGAATATAATATATTTTTCTACTCAACTCACTAATTCAAGGACTTTTTTTCTCGCAAAAGTCGCAAACTCAGTTACGTCATTAAAGAAATTGCTACAGTATTCGCGTGAACACTTCGACTGGTTCAGCCCATTGAAAGCTATTTATTTATTCATTGGAGCGTGAACTGAATGCTTTCTTCCACTTACCACTTACAGCCTTAATCAAGGGCTTTCTTTAACCCCTATTTTGCCTTAATTTTACTTTACCCAAGGCTCGGAACCGGTTTTTTTCAAAGCCCCGAAATAAACCAATATTTTTAATTATTTTATGCTCTTTACGAAGGACTGAATCATGTATTTAGGTAACAACTTCGTATTATTAGATTGTTCCATTAAAAATGAAATAATAAAACAAAGAATGAAAGATGACGTAATAATACCGGTATTTTTGAAGAAAAAACCGGTTCCAAGACTTGACTTTAGCAAGTCTTTTTACTCAGCTTAGGCTTTTGCAGTTGCACCGCCATCTCAACTACTTCCGGCATGTCCTACATACATAAAATAACCTTTAACTCCTGCTCTAAATTTGACCTGGGGGTCTGACAACCGTACATCGAGAAACGTTAATCGTTTGGCCTTTTTATTTAAACGAAAAGACCAAATGCATCAGGATGCTACGAAAAGTCACGTGACATAGTTGACATACATAGTTTCAATTTCGAATGGCGTTTTCTATAGATTGTCATGTTGATTATCAGTGTCGGCATAGAGAAATATAGTAAGAATAGAGTGCTCACTCCATACATCAGTTTTGATACCAAAACGACTATTATTTTCGTAGTCGACATCTAGCATCGAGTAGTGGAATTATCAGTACCGCTACTCGATACTAGATATCTCTCGTGTGGCGACTCACGAAAATTGTATTGAACAACAATTTAAAACTAATATTAGAAGCAGAAGGAGTTGAAAATAGAGTTCCGGTTAATCCGGTTATAATATTAGCTGAAAATTGTTGAGCATTAGACTTTTCGGTCGCCGCAACATCTATTGTCAAGAAGGTACTGATAATTCCACTACATGATCATTTTTATATGTAAAGTGGCGCAGCCAGGAGGATAACAAACACCTTTGTAATATTTACCTACAGCTCAAAATACAAACTATTTAGCTGTGTCTGGCCGTGCCGGTGGAAAATAGTAAAAAGTTTGTCATTATTATTAGTCATAAAACAGAAACCGTTAACTTTTCAGGATTTTCGTAAGGTTATTCTATAGATAGGTTAGGTTAGGTTTGTTTTATGGCAATCCTGAAAAGTTACGCGTTTCTGAGAAAAAACATTTATGACTAACGAAAATTCGGTCAAACAATACATTATGACATTGATGTTAAAACTATTTGGGAAACAATAGAGTCCCTAGTAAAACGCCATGGGTCCTAACTGTCTAGGGTAGGGTTGCCATAAGTGTGGGGACTCAAACCGGGACATTTAAAGAAAACCGGCCAAGTGCGAGTCGGACTCGCGTCGCGTTTAAAGGGTTACACAATTTGTAACAATGTATCTTTTCATGTGAAACGTGAGTGAAATGTCTATAATTAAGTCCGACTCACGCTTGACTGCACATTTCTAATAGGTTTTCCTATAGATAGGTAAAGGACTATTTTGTGTTTTTTTTTTTTTAATTTTAGCACAGTAGTTTCGGAGATAAATTTTCCATGTGTTTAAATTATTATTCATTGACCAGTCAAGCTACCATGTAGATTCAGGGGATTCAGGGTCAACCAGCAAAAAACGCGAGCGAAGCGAGCGCGAAATTTTTTTGACAAAATTGTGAAAGCGTGTTAAAAAGGCTGGGCCGGGCCTAAAAATCCGAAGTTCCCCAGTGAGGCTAGCTTTCATGCGAGGTCGAAGCCGTGCTTCAGGATAAGCTCAGCTAGAGCATAGACGCCAACCAATGTCCATTGTATTAAAAAGCGAAACCGTAGGCCGAGCTTGGCGTAGCGAGGTCAAAGGCTAAGCTAAAGAAGACGAGATTTGGAAGACAAACCAAAAATTTAGGTAAAATGTGAGGCTGAAGGTCGAGCTCAGAAATCTCCACATTACTTAATAAGCCCGAAGCGTACTTATAACCAGCGCGGTGAGCTTTCATGCGAGGCAAAAGGCCAAGCTTCTCAAATCAAATTTTTATATTTGTTAAAAATTAAGCGACACTGAAGGTCGAGCTGTAAGAAAGCAGCGCTAGTGTTACTCAACAATAATATGTGTCATATGTACAAGAGTTACTCGGAGGGCCGAAGTTCCATTGATAAGGTTTTAGGCCCTTGGGAGCCTGAAATTCGAGCTCTACATTACAGACTTTAAAAGCTATAAAATAACATAATTTACATAATCATCTAATTATTATGTGTCTGAGAAACTGATATTGGACATTAGGTAAAAGTAGGTACCATAAAACATTTTTTTTTAATTTTGGCCATATGAAACGTAGAAATGTAGGTATATTATTATTTACCAAGTCCAGCCCCCTACTAAATAACTATGATTTTTAAACCGGGACAATTTTCTTATCGGCCGGGACGCCGGGACACTGTGCTTCAAACCGGGACATGTCCCGGCGTACCGGGACGTATGGCAACCCTACCCTAAGGTGTCATCTTGGCATGACATATATATCAATATCGTTATGGCGTTATGAGAGCGACCAACGTTCATCAAACTATCACCAAACCTGAGAAGTTGAGGGAAATTATGCATTATCTCTCAGAGAGCAACTTTTCTCACTAGAGTCTTTTCAGGGTTATAATATTAAAGTCTAAGTTAACTTTGACGGACCCTAAAATTAAGTCATAAATATTCCTTTAAGCCAAGATACTTCACAGTATATCTTTTCTACCAAAAACTACCCCAAATAGAGTTCCCTAATATATTCCAACAGATCATCCCCAAGCCCTTATGCCGGAAATATGGGCGGCGATAAGGAAATCGCCGATATAGCTGTCCACGGCCTCTTTGATTTGTTATTGTGTTTTTATTTGTTTCTGTATTATCCTCTAGCCGTCCTTACGTCAAACCTTGCCAAGCAAAATGAAATTTTATTTTGTCAACACAAAGTTCAAATTAGAATGGAACAGGAGACCTTTTTATAGGTCTCTGGGCGGCTAGAGGTTATATTACAAGCGTTTGTTGAAGCGAAAGACTATGTGTTCTGCTGGCCCGAGCCTTTCAGGAAATTGCGCTTGACTAAGTATTTTATTGCTTTGATTAATATGAATAAGGTGTGTTAATTTATATGTGATATAGAAAACGTAATATCTACCTTCAATGTTTGTTTTTGTTCGTCCTATTTACAAATTTTATTTACTTATCTTTGACGTCAACTGTACCTTCGTTGCTAGGTAATGTCAGAAAAACTAGGACCCCTACATATAGATTTGTGCGTAATTATCAATTTAAACATAGCATAGTACTACCTACCATCTACCGTTTACCACTAGCAACCACTAGTAACACTGCCATCGCTTTAGAACATTTCTTCAATAGATAAGTATGAAAATAATTAAGAAATGGCTGGCAAACATATTGCGTACGAAAACACAATCGAATTAAGAATCTCGTACTTCCTTAATTTGGAAATCTGTTGAAATTCTCAAGAACTACAAATAACTTGAAGGTTTACCAAACGTTCCACCAAAGCTCCGATTTAACTTGAAAGCGTCTTAACGTCTCGCCATTTTACTGCCAATCCTACAGATTAGTTGGCAGTCCGATTCATGTAATAGCTAATAAAACAGGCTTTTGATACCCCGTAAATCTTAGAACAAATAAACGTCTGCAGTCGACGCATCTTTGACTCCAAGTGTCTTGTTCCAATCGGGTTCCGAGCACAGGCAAATAAGTAGAACTACTCAAAGTCCTCAACAAAATACGCTCTGACCGAATTAAGGATGATTCGGGCTGAGGCGTCGGACACTTCGTTTTTTATGACGGGTGATCGGCGATCAGTGATCACATGATACTTTCTATATAGAACTGAAGTGTCGGACGCCTCGGCCTGGGGACCCGGTCCGTTCCAGAATGGGATGACTCCATTCTGTACATTTTCAACGTCTCCACGATTCTTCACGATTTTCAACGTCTTTAATGTACTCCTTACTCCTTGTCCTCCTTAGATACTCCTTTCCAATATCTACCCAACGGGTCGGTGGATTTCCACGACCAGCTCCTCCATCCACCATACCAACCACAATACGCTTTTTGCAGTTATCTGCTCCCGTTTGGCCTTGTATCCAAAGTGATTGAAGATCTGCTGAAGGTAAATGGTTGATAAGCGGCACTGGACTTTTAATTCCGTTAGAATTGACGCATTAGTGCGGCGCGCCGTCCAGGGAATCCCTTTCCCTATAGGGAAATAATGCTGGTTTATACCTGCAAAATTAATGCTGGTTGGTTTATGGCTGGTTGGGCTTCGACTCGCCAGCACTCACTAACCACTCAAAATAACATTTCAGCCGGCTACTGAATAGGCGCTCGATCGAACTGATGACGCGAAGCGTAAAATGAGTTGTGCGCTTCGGCAACCATCGGCGCGTTCCTGTAAACATCCATTGTCTCTCGTAAAACGTACAAGGATTCTTTTCGGAAATTGCAAACGTCTACCTACTGTAAAGTTTTCATTAATATTGGACGCTGTCCAATATTTTCGAGTCGGTGCGTTTCCTGGTAATGTATTGGTGTGCGCGGACGTGATCCGTTTGCACGGATTGTATTCGTAGTTCTCGTAGGGCTTGTTAGTAGTATTGTCTGGAATTTGCGAGGTTCCGTGTTTGAATGCAAACTGTGCCTGGATAACGCTAGTCAGGTGGTGTGAATAGGTGGGCTGATGTAAATTAAAGAGCTTACCTGTGGCGAGCGACGGTCACTTTCAGTCCACAAAATATGAGTGGGTAGATTGTACAAAGGTTGAGGGAAGATCTGTTGGAATATAATTATTAAAAAAATACTGGATTGACTTTTGAAAATTAGATTTTTTGGATTACACATTACTCTTTACGGTCTTTTGATATTTAAAAACAAAAGTCGTTTACGTTAATAAAATAATATAATTATCTTGACTAATTGTAACGCCTAATATTTTTAAATAGCAATGCTTTCGATCAGGCATTCAACAATCAGCAGCACAAATATACTTACCTACATTTGATTTGATTAAACTTAAACCATGACAAAAATAGGTAACTGATAAAAACAGTACCCAGTTATTAACTATTATTACAATAGTAATACCTACGAATAAGGATAGTAATAAAATCAGTTGTTTGGAAAGTAGGAAAGCTCGCAAACAGAAAGGCCGTGGTCAATGGGACGAATTCCATACATATGTATGACATTTGTATCTACAAAATACAAATCATCGACGTGGAACTTGAACAACATACGTATGAACAAAGAAGATAGGTACGTCTTTGTTTTTATTTATTTAAGTAGTCATAACATAACACATAATAGATGTCATAACCAAAGAATAATTATTTGAGATCACCTTAGCTGATTTGAAGTAGGTTATAATATAAATTAACTAATTTAAAATTTGAAACTAGCGGGTCGGACTTTTCATTTTATATACAAATTCCATAGGTAATAGTTTTCAATGTGTGTGTGTGTGTGTGTGTGTGTGTGTGTGTATGTGTGTGTGTAAGTAGGGGTATATTGTCCACGTAGCGTAACTAATTTGTGCAATGCCAAACAATAACTTAGTCTTATTTCATTTTAAATGAAAGTTAATTTCTTCACAATTATCCTTTTACTGCAGGACACAGTGTTCCTCTGAATTGGCTTTTCCACCGGCATAAACTCTTTATTTTACTCAAATAGCCTAGTGTCAAAAGCCAGTTTTCATTCTATACAAACATTCAAAACATTTCTTTATCAACTGAAAGGGAATACGAGCTACTATCTTTTGCAAAGTCATATCTTACGTGTGCATCTTCCAACAGATGTAACCTAAGCTTTCAAAGCTAAGGTTGATTTTACAATAGCACTGCATCGATTATACGAGATCGTAACAAAAGATACACATTCATTCGTCAAGCATACAGTCGACACAATGATGCGACCAACAATGAGACTCGGCACAATGCACAATGGAAGTGAATAAGGTCTTCATGTCACTAATTAATTTACTGATCCTGCGCTGAAAGAAAATGAATATAAGTAGTTTGAACTCTAATTAAAATCAGAAAAACTAGCTTATTAAAAAGCTGTCTTCAATTCTTTATTCAAGTTATCTGTATTATCAAAACCAGGTCACGAATAAAATACTCCAGCCTTACAATAGCAAGCAATATTCTGAATAAACATCCCACATAAGAATCATTCCCTCTTTGCTTTGGCTTCAATACGTACACAGTGAACATAAAACGAGTTATCAAGCTGAAATATTTTCCAAGGCATCCATTTGTGACATCTAAAGAGCATAAAAACAAAAACAAGCGTTCGAGATGCGATACAGACATTTGTCATAAAACAGGCGAAGAAAATCCAGGCAATGTCGCGCACTGAGGCGGAGCTAATACCCTCCTGGATAAATGAAAATGTATTTTTAAGTTGTCGCCGTCTCGTCTTCGCGTTGGATACACTCAATTAAGAGCAGATTTGATGACGTCACTAATTAAGAGCGGAGCTGTTCAGCTGTGAGCTTCTTTTGTTTTTAAAATTGAAACAAATGAGCGCTAGGTCGTTTGCTTTGTAGTGAGTCATCTCACAAAAAATACAGGTATTGTACTTTAATCCACTTCTGTGCCGGACAATTGTGGTTTGACTCATCTACCAAACACGTGGCACAACTTAATGCTAAATTAAATAACTAAATTTTGCATATAAAGGGGCTAAAATCATATTTATAATCCTGCGTTTTTGTGTTTATTTCTTTGTTAGTAGGTAGTAGGGTTTACAGATTTCCACTCACTAGTATCTACTAGTAAATATGATCTTACATTAGAAAAACTTCTTTTGCATTTAATGATATTTCTTATCTCGATATTTCTCGATATTAGGTATCGATTATTCTCGATAGTTCAGGGTAGCTAAATACTCTTGGCCTGATATAGATCGGTTGAAAATGTTAAAATTCGTCGAGGACACCTTCTTTAAACTGCCTCAGTTTTCCTTCATACACGGTATGCACTATCTTTGTTACTCTCCTTTTATCTATCGTAACTAACTACATCTACGTCTTTAAACCTAACCAATTGGAACCAAAAGCTAAGCTAAGCTACGAATATATCCAGGACCGTCCAGAATCTCATGAAAGTTTCAAAAGCTTTCCGGGATTTGCGCAGTACATACTCGATCTTAGGCCTTATCGGCAGATCATGTTTGATGGCTTATTGTAATTGGCCTGTGACTGACCGATTGCTTACCATGCCTTCACATTTTAGAACGTATATTTACGAAACAAGGTTCAATTTTGAATTTACACAAAATTTTACGTGATGTAGTCGAAGCCAGCACAAATCCTGCATGCTTATTCAGAAATTATGCATTAAGCAAATCTAAATTAAATTGAAAACTCGCGCTCGGTTTCATAGACCGATCCGAATATAAAATCAGGACAGGACTAAGTACGTCCTACTTATATTATAGGGATACTAATCTCTATATATTTACGTTATTCCGGTCTCATTAAAATGGACTGGCATTTGTTATTCATCATCATCATCATCATCATTATCATCATCATCATCATCATCATCATCATAGGGGCTGTCCATAAATTACGTCATCGATTTTTGGCGATTTTTGACCCCCCCCCCCCCTATAATCATTCAAAAATCATGCTTCAAATGACCCCATTTCCTCCTACTTCATGCTACCGTCATCCGATGTCCAGACCCCCCCCCCCCCCCTAATTTGAAATGACGTAATTTATGAATAGCCCCATATCAGCCAGAGGACGTCCACTGGTGGACATAGGCCTCTCCCCCAAAGAGTGCCACAATGACCGGTCTTGCGCCACCCGCATCCAGCGGACTCCCGCGACCATTTGTTATTATGATTTAGAAATTGCTTCGATATCGATAACACTTAAGTCTATTTAATTCATCTCTAGTACCTATGGTGCCCAGCAGCATTAGCATACCCAGGTGGGTATGCTCATAAACCTTGGCAGTTAGTGGGTATGTACTTAATAGTAATACTGCCAAAGTGGTTACGTTTATTCGAAGCATATTCCATAGGCTTCGTGTAACATTGAACGCTTAAATGTAATCTATTGGTGATCGTACCGGCAATTTTCACAATCCGAGCTGCATTATTGTCAACACGAGTAATAAATACGAGTTATCTAACTCTGGCCAATATCGGAGCTTATAGGCACTGCATAATGACAATTAACATTATTACATTCCCTTATTAAGCATAAATCCGACCAGCGCCAGAGACACGTAAACAATAGCGATTGTCAGTATTCCAAACAAACGAGCGTCCATTTAATTCATAAATTATTAAATGGAACAAAGAATCTCTTGTTATATTTCATTATATTTTAAAACAAACTAAATTCAATTAATTTATCTAATAAATTATTTTATAATACTTACGTAGGTAATAATAATTTAAAGTTTTATTTGAGACCTGTCAGTTTAATACATTTTGCGATGACAAATGCATTGAATTGACAAAACGTCATTATAGTAATAGTAATTTAACAATGTGACGAACAACGTTGCTACGTTGCTCGCTAGCAATCAGTTTCATTTATCTTATGATATGAGGTGGTTCGGCGACGACATATTTTAGCTTACTAAACTATCTATGTAGTTCACTAGATAACGAAACTTTGTCATGCGGATGGTGAAGTGATATAGGTATAAATTATAATATTATGAGTCTGAAACGTCGTTAAGAGGATCGTGGGTGAACGTTTCTCCATAGTCACATAGTAATAGAAACATAGTCCCCATATCCTCCCTGGATATTGACATATTATATTTTTACACAACTTATTGTTAGTATACTAACCATTGCGTAGCCCCTTCGTTTGACTTTTTTCGATTTTATTTAAATTATTATAAGAATTAGGAGCTTAAACAAATTCCATACCAATTTTGTAAAGCTCGTGGCACACAAAGTGGCGCTTGGTTAGTGTAGGTAGACTTTTTTATAAGGACGCCAGTCTTTACTTATGACTCATCTCTCCCAGCACTATACAGCAGATGTTAATTAAGTTGGGAGCAAATAGAGCCTGAGAAGCAAACAGATTTAATTAATATAGTACAACCCTGTCTTGGAATTAACAGGATCTTGTCAATCGCAAACAGCGAAATGTGCTTAGGGCTACTTATTGAACTTCCAGTGTGTGATGTGCGGAACTGCGGCCGGTGAATGTGTAGCGAAGGCTTCAGAGGAAATTGAACCTTAATGCAGTTAAGGCACCGTGAGTTGATTCTTCGAATGCAGCTCGCTGAGCACTGAGCGGACGGCCGTGCGTGCCGGGGATCGCGGATGCCATTGTCTTTGAATTGGGAATTTTAGTTAGTTTTAACAAATAAAGTAATCGATGAATTCGACTAACAATAAAATTACGCAATAATTTTTCGATGAAAAAGAATTTATGTTAAGCTTTTGTGCAAAAATAGTTACAAATATTTAATGGTGCGTTTTAGACATATGTTCTTTTTTTTCTATCGAGCGAGTTGTTTAATCAGGTTTCAAATCGATTAAGTTACTAGAAAGGCCTCAAGACTGCTAATCTAATAATGCGCCATGATTTTTCAAAAACTCTGCTGGCTGAATGCCCTGCACCTTAAGAAAGTGGAAGTCACGGTTGCTGGGTTTGATAGAGTTATCGGTTGGAGTGCAGTTCTGGTATAATTGAATTAAATGCACACTGTTTGAACAGCAGACAATAATATAGTTACTCGTATATAATAATCTGTGACTAGGCTGCTTATAATAACGAAGTATGATATTATAACGTCGTAGTTAAATTTACCTACTTAAAATAAACCTAATAACCACTATAACCAGAGACCATAGCAAATTATAACTATGAGCTATGCTGTCACATTTACCCGATTTTAGCAATAGGTAAATATAGTAGGGTGGCTACTTTTGCTTTTACCCGATTACATCACAGATCACAGATCACATATACACATAGACAGGATGGCCCAAAAATATGTTGTAATTTTCTCTGCGCCATATTGATAATAATTTGAACAAATGTTTGCGTTACCTGTGCATGCGTACCTGTACCTATTATTATATTAAAAGGAGAATATTTTGAAGAGAATATGTGTTGACTGTAACATTTTTAATGACATCTTGTGACAGACGTGTAACTAAGAAAAATATTCCTAAAAATTTGTCCCCGTACTTTTGGCTAGCCTGTAGTAGACACAAACAATTGTTTTTCTTTAAATTTCTCACTTCCCACGACCACACCGTAATCCCCTAAGTGATTTACCTCTACCCAAATTTACAGCGTTTGCTCTTTACACCGATAAACCAACTATAACTTCCAGATTACTGTAAGACTCCGTAAGCACTTTCTGACAGAATCGACGTACGAATACGAATCCTCAGCATCCGATCAGCATAAAAGTAACATTCAGATAGCGACTGTATCGGAGTTACTGCTCCAGTGCGACCGCAGATCCTAGAATGACGAAATAGACAATTGAAGTGTGCAATTAGGTACATATATTATTTCTGTTTTTGTCACACACTTTATTTGACAGGAAATCTTGTATATTCTAGACTTGAGTCCAAAGAGTAGTATAATATATATACTTGAGTCGCTTGACTTCAAACTCGGGTAAATCCACTTGTGAGTACGACGCAGGCGGCGTTACTGACACACGTGAGACTCAATCTCACTGGCGGCGAATACAGTCAGTAATGGAACTCAACCTTAAGTCTTCACGTGCACTGAAGTTAGAAGCCAAGTCGGTAGACAGGTGGTAGACGTGGCCGGAAAGCAGGGGCTAATAAATCACGGGCTGCTTGCTATTGGCTCGGGCCGATACGGACTGATTAATGTGCTACATTTGACCGCGGGATTTATACGGAAAAATGCTATCCTTAAGTAACTGGAGTTGATAATGTGGTCAGGTTATTTCATCCAAATGTTGTTTTTTTTATTTAAGTCTGAATTCATATGTCCTATTTATTTTAGAAAAAAAAAGCTTCTGTAGTATTTACGTCGTTTTACCACGTAAAAAAATAAAAGCATTCATTTCACGCCAATAAATATTTAATACCTATTCATTCATTCTTTCATTTGGATTGGATTTTATTTGTAATGGTCTACAGTTGATATTTTCCTCGCGTTGGTGTAGTGAAAAATATTATGTTTCACTCGGCAGCAAAGTTTGCTAAACTCTCCTGCCTTGAAATCCTCGCAAAGCTCAAGATACCACTTTTGAACCACTCGCTCTACGCTCATAATAAAATCTTGGAATAGAATACTAAGGAACAAATCAAACTAATTTTTTTTAGTTTCTAAGTATCAATACTACCAAGAATCGGTGATCCTTGATACCCACGGATCTTCTATTGATATGGATATTATGGATAATTAAGGTATATTTGGGTCAATTTTCAAATAGGCATTTTTTGCTGTCCCACGGCTATAACTCGAAGTCCATTAAAAGACTGGGTATGTATATATTTTCATCTAATGTATTGTGAACTTTAAATATAATGTACTAACTGTACCTTAAATATTATTTGTTTCTGACAAAATCGCATTTGAAGTTCCAAAAACGGCGAAATTTGCCGTTTTTGCGTGTCCCAGTGATGGCACACACCCAATAAAAAAATCATAAATTTGGATGTAGGCAACGTATTATGAATAACTTTATATTTTTATAAAGAGCATTTTCTAGAGAATGGATTTAATAATTTCGATAATTTTATGCGTTATTTAATAAAACAAAGGAAGCCTTTTTATCGTTGTCCCGCGCGGCACTTGTTTTGTTATGACTTAAAGATACGCCCCAAAATTTTCTATGTCTATTAAATAACGGTTAAATTAAATTTACGACGCAATAGTGCGGTTAGTTGGGCGTCGATCAACATCGAATGTGGACGTGGAAGCAGTTTTATTTATATAAAAACAGGCAAGAATCTCTTTCGACATATTTTGGTACAACTACAACGACATTTGTATGGACGCTTAATATGTTGGTATACAGTCGAAATAAAAATGTGTATTTTACAATAACAGTTACAAATACAGTGTTATAATATATCGTAAAATAAATAAGTGAATCGGTTATATTGTGTAGGAAATATCGCAAAAAAATATTATTGGCAACATTTGTATGGCGACATTTGTACGGCTATTTTTACCATATAAATGTCGATTGTGGTATACAAATGTCGATATACTGCTATACAAATGTCGAAAAGGTGCCATACAAATGTTGTCAGGGTCTTACAAATGCCACAAAAACAATAAATAGTGCCATAAAATGTTGACACTGCCATACAATGTCGAAAAAATGCTATATACATGTCAAAAACGCCTTACAAATTGCTAAATAGTGCCATACAAATGTCGATATTTAAACGTCCATATCTAACTATAAAAAGTAGAGTGGTGCCTCGTACAGTATATTTTTTGTTGTTAAAAACCCTTTCTAAAGCGATGATTATAAATCTGATTTTCCAAAAATAAAAAATTGCCATACAAATGTCGAAAAAACAACCTCTTCAAAAATTTACCCATTTATGACTGTACAGTCGAGGTCAAAGATATGTGTACAGTTTAACATATCTTTGACATCCGACAGTATATCAGATATCAGATCAAGAATCTCCACAATGAACGACTATTTGAGATTTATTTTTCGTTAAGAAAACCTCACAGATCAACCATTTTAGATTACTCACACTTTTCTTCTCTGTCCCATCATAATACAAAGCGAACATTAAACAATTCAAACTTTTACCAAAAGAAATACTTCCCCGAATAATTTCATATACTTATGAAGACATCAACATACGAAACTTGTGCCCTGTGTTCTCCAGATAAACGCCGCTCTCCGGCGACAAAGGAAAACTTTCAACCATAGATTACCTCCAACTAGACCCTACACCTAGGGTCACCAAAATTAAATGGTGGACCGTGGACGGCATCCGGACCGCCGACCTTTTTTTGCTTATTTAATAAACTCAAGGAGAAACGGACCGCGATGGTCATTTTATTTTATGAACCGGACCCCTATGATGAAACTAATTGGTGACCCCTGCCCTATACACACACGACACACTACACCTCATATACACTATAGTGGTTATATATCTACACTATAGAGGTTTAATAGGTAGGTATATCGACGATCGATAACCAATTCTCACTAAGAAACAAAAACGTTTTAACTTAAAACGCACTTTAAATGTTTACAAAAGTTTCATAAATTTTAATTTACACGCCACAGCCACTCAATAAAGATAAAACACACACATACGTGTATTTGGGAAAAAAGTTAGGAAGTACTCGTTGAAGAACGTGACAACGTGAGGGATTGTCATTATAATCGTCATATTTTCATAGAAATTTGACATTAATGATATTATATAACATTAACAGTAACATACTTTGTCATTGCAAATGACTTGCAGAGTTAGCTTGGCCTACTCTATAACTTTATTCTCTAGACGGCCAGAAGTCTATAAAGAATCCCACTGTACGGTCACCACACGGGCTTGTTATGCCATTTAGGGTTCTTGCTAAATCGAAAATTCTATAGCTTAAGTATTGAACAACCAATTTAGCTAGGACCCTAAATGGCGCAAAAATCGCGGAGCGTGATGGTACACTGAATATCGTCAAATCAGAATTACTTAGAGCAAGTTTTGATGTCTTGTATATTTTATGCTACATCTAGCGATAGGTAAGTGATCTCTGTTCAACTCAAGCGACTGAAAAATATTACCCAACTTAAGTTTAATCTCTTGAAACGTTGAAAGAAACAATTGTAAATACAAGAGTCCGCCCGGAGATGTTTGTGTGTGATCCGCTTTATGGGTTTCAAATGTTTATTGAAAGTTTGCAGTGGATTGGAAAAACAACATGGCGGGCTTGGCAGGTTGAAGAGGAAATGTAAGCTTGCATTCATACAACATTTGCGATTATTTCCTCATTTTCAACCGGTGCCTTTCTTTTTTTATCTTGCTTAAATGCGTTTCTCTAAAAGTATCAAGACACTGGAGGCTTTAGCCAAGTGACAATCCTTTCTATAAATTATCAACACATTTACTGCCAGCGACCCGCAAGGTGGGTTCTCTATTCGTAGGCGCTTTTCGCTTCATATGGGTTTTCCCGTGTTATCGGGTACTTTCGTAGCGCGCAGATCGCGCTGGCACTGAATGTGATAACTTGATTAGTTTCGAAACTTAAATGTAGGTATGTAACGCACTTTTGGGTCATCCTGTGATGTATGGAAATTATCACAGAAGAGCAGTTAGTTAATTCCGCTACTCGATGCTAGATGTCGACTACGAAAATAATAGTCGTTTTGGTACCAAAACTGATGTATGGAGTGAGCACTCTATTCTTACTATATTTCTCTGTGGCCATAGTGTGACACAAAATAGTAGAAATTAAATAAAATGGAACTAAAAAAATTCCATACCAAATTGTTGCCATGTTTAAGCATTTTATGTCAAAAATGTGACAGTTACGTAGGAAGTGGCGCCCTCAATAATTTTCTACAATTTCTTGTCGGACTATACGCGTAAATATCGAAAGTTAAACAAAACATCCACATACCGCATTACCTGTATAACCTGTGTCAACAAATATGTTTTTAAGAACGTAGTAAAATGGAATTATTTAATTGCCACGAAAATCAGAAAAACATGAAAAGCAAGCCCTTTGTTCAACAAAACAAAGAACATAGGGCGTAGGTATAATTTCATAGGGCTGCGAGTGAACAAATAATTATGACACGTATAGGTATTCGGAGCGTGTACCGGATAAATGGGCGCACCTCACACCGTTATCCTATTAAATATGTTGTGTTAAGCCAGGTATAGACTATTAAGAGACTTGGCCGTTACTATGCATACTTGTAGCAAAAAAGTAAGTTTGTCATTATATTCTAAAGCCAACTTCTTTTGGTGTTAATGTTTTTAATCTTAGGAAAGATCAACTTTGGAACACAGTACTGACTAAATACCGATACGATAGTTAGATATTTTTAGCGATCCGTTCTTCACTGTTAACAACATATGCTAATTGTCCATTCTCTCGGTGTGCAGGAGCTCGTTAGCAAGTGCACATTTCTCGCTGACCTATTAGGCGCGACTAAAGAGAAACTATACAACTTTTGGAACGCCTATAACCTATCTAAATGCGGCGGAGGATGGAGAGGATTAGCTGGATTGAAAGGAAGACGAATGAAGAGGTCCTGAAGAAGGGAGACCTAGAATTACTTATCTCAGCCAAATATAAAATAATGCGTCGTATGAGGAAATTAAAAGACTGGCACAAGAAACAAATGATTGGCGATTACTCCACCGACAAGAGCTGATGACAATAACCTAGTTGGAGTTATCATATCATTGGTAATGCCACGGTGTGAATGCGCCCGCCATAATAAGTTTATCACGGGCCGCCACTAACGAACGGTCGCAGTCTGGGACGCAAATTGACTATAAATAACAAATGGCTGTGTGCCACCCTTTTGTCTGTTCCGGCTTTGGGAAGCGTAATTATTCACTTATAAGGATATGTCTGTGTCTAATCCGCCATTGTTCAACGAACTAGGATAACTCATAGAAGTGAAGTCTGACAGAGGTAACAACTGAGATGTTTTATATCACCTTTTACCAAGCACTGGGAGCAACTGAGAAAAAAATCCCACTAGTTACAGCCAAACCACGCCAAAGCGGAATTGGTGGTAGCTATGTAATAAGTAATTGGAATTATTTTTGTAAGTTGTTACCAGTGGGACAGTTGAGAAAGAAATTTCAGTTGTTGCCACTGGTAACATCTTGGTGGTAACTAAGTGGTAATAAGCTAATAATCCCTTTTTCACTAAATATCTAAGGTACCTAAATTAATTAAAGTCTTTCACCTTACTTGTCAAGACTTATCGTAACGAACTACTCCGTAGCGTTACAACTTACAAGCGTAGCAAAGCATTGCATACGTTAAAAGGAAAACATTGTACCTTGTTTTATTGAGGGGTGGTCAAGTCATTTTCTGCGCTATCAACTTATGCATAAAAGGGTCCACTTTTCAGGCAGGGGGACAAATATGTGGAAAGTGCATCAACTTATGGTGTTTGTTATACCTATTAACTTAAATGCACACGGGTATTCGATCTTACGGTTTTGAAGTAAGGCTTAAAATGGCTTGAAACACCAGTCTTATTTTGTGTCGTTTAGGTTTAAGTAAGTTGTAGACAAAATTTCACGTCTCATTTTGTATAATGGCGTAGTCTAAGTTAGGACTTATTTACAACAGTATGAATGAGGGGATGATCTCATTTAGTAAAGGCCCACTATTCCTGACAATATGATCGTTCCAATTCCAATGCAAATTACTTATAGTATTTCAATAAGCGCTATGACATGTTAAGTCTGTAAAATTTTTACTACAACTTTCGTGTCTCGTGAGTTACAAAATTTTAAAGGACAGTTTTGCCGCATAATGTATGGAACCGTACAGCGCAGTCTAAATCAGCTGTCAATCCGGTTTTCACAATTTTACAACACAAAGTAGCAAAACCATTTCAGCTGTCAAACTCGAGCACGACTGTTTATTCAGACTTTCCAGCTCTTTTACCAAGACTATCTAAACCGGGAAAAAAACCTAGGCATTTTGGGTTATCTTTGGTACCTATTTACTTAACTAATACTCTACTCAATTTGCTGTTTGTATAATTTAGTAACCTACGCAAATTTGATCAAACGCAGTAACTGTACATTTAATTCCTCTTTGATGTCACGCGATTGTACAAATTGAAATAAATACAAATTAGTGTAGCCAATTAAATAACGAAATCCCACGGCGTACACGCGATTATCAACGCCCATCACAAACAAACTCGGAGGGTTCAAAGAATAACTGCGCAGACGCGACAGAATCCGTAATTATATCCCTACTAATCTTTACTATATGTCTTTCCCATCACGGAGCAATGGTGTTCCGGAACTTTGGAAGGCGTGCGCGAAGCCGAAGCCAACACGTAGAGTCCCTTTTGACACTTTAATGAAATGTAACACACACCACACAAATGCAAAACACCGAACGGATGCTGCCTTTGCCCGTGTCATGGGACGCACGCAGAGGCAGCACCTGCCAGGGTGTAAGGATTATTGAGAATTGATGGGATCTAAAATAAACTAGGTTATTAGGTGAAAGCGATGGACTAAGTACTACTGAGATTAGTGGAGTACTGAGCTATGGGATAAAAAACCGGGCAAGTGCGAGTCGGACTCGCGCACGAAGGGTTCCGTACCATAATGCAAAAAAAAAAAAACGAAAAAAAAGCAAAAAAAAACGGTCACCCATCCAAGTACTGACCACTCCCGACGTTGCTTAACTTTGGTCAAAAATCACGTTTGTTGTATGGGAGCCCCATTTAAATCTTTATTTTATTCTGTTTTTAGTATTTGTTGTTATAGCGGCAACAGAAATACATCATCTGTGAAAATTTCAACTGTCTAGCTATCACGGTTCGTGAGATACAGCCTGGTGACAGACGGACGGACGGACGGACGGACGGACGGACGGACAGCGAAGTCTTAGTAATAGGGTCCCGTTTTACCCTGTGGGTACGGAACCCTAAAAAGGGTATGCAATTTTATTTCCGACAGACGCTGACTCGCCCCCACAAAAAGCGATATCTAGGATGGCTTAAGGGCAACATCGGTGTGAGCGGCTCAGGAGTATTGAGTTATAGATCACCATTCTACGCAGACGAAGTCGCGGGCAGAATATAATAATATTACTTTCTCGATATCTATTTACTGCCTATCTGTGGATTGACTGAGTATAGGTATATTCGCCACCGTTCTTCAGAGAAGTGTCCAGTCTACGCAACACAGCGCTTTGGTCTCGCGATGATTTGTGTCGCCACGCCAATTAAGATCTATTTGAGCGTGTACGCAGTTTCCAGCTGTTGATGTTACACTAAAGCTGCTATTAAGGACTTTCTCGCCTTCGCTTAATTGACGAATGACAGGGGGATAGAGTTACAAGACTTGACAGAGTTATAAATATGTAATTTTATATTTAGGGTGCGTTTCATATTTTTTGATAGTAGTCACTTAATATCATAATTCAAGAAAAAAAACTGTGATATTATGGTCAATTATAGTATTTTTCAAACAGCGTGGGTACAGTGACAGATGTCATCTCCATACAATTTATAACCTGAAAACGCAAAATCTCGCAAAATTATATTGAGATGACATCTGTTACCGAATACAAGTAACCATGCTGTTTAAAAAAAAACTATAAATCTAGGCAGAAACACATTTCTTAGGGTATGTATTTATGTTTGTGTGTATTCTTTCGGCACGCCTTGCATTCTAAACATCTTGTTAAGTGTCGGCTGTCAAGCTATTATTACGTTATTTATGGCTGTAGTAGTGAACACATTTTCACATTGTATCATAAAAAAACGTTATTAAGCGTCACGTCGGTACAGACGACATTTATGAAATATTCATTAAAAATTAAAAAACATACTTGAAAAAAATAAAATCACATATTAAATTAAAAGTAAATGTTATAGGAGATTCTTACACAAATTGTCTAAGCCCCAAAGTAAGCTCAAAAAGGCTTGTGTTGTGAGTACTCAGACAATGATAGACTAGTAGAATATACAAATACTTAAATATATAGAAAACACCCTTAAACAGGTATCTGTCGTCATCACACAAATAAATACCCTTGCCGGGTCGAACACAGGACCATCGAGTTCATAGGCAGGGTCACTACCGATTAGGGAACCGATTTTTGAATTTTGACAGCTCGATTTCGTGTATTTCGTTCAATAATATATCCACTTCTAATTCTACAAAAACGAGTGGTCAATACCACTAGATTCTCAATTTCCGAGTGACGAAATCGAGGGATCGAAATTCATAAATCGCCCCCCTAACCGTTCGTCAAAATACCGGGTTTAAAGACTTCCAGCCGTTTTATATCAATGTCCCCCCGTCCCGGAACGCGCGGCTCGATTACCGAATGATTATTTCATTAAACTGAGGAGCAAATAAATTATACCAATTAATGGCCAATTTGTTCTTAATTTGTATTTAACAGTGTCCAGTTATTTTCGTAGCCGAACGAGATAAATTCCGAGTTCCGAGTACGCCGTATGGATTTTATTTTCAAAGACAAAAATACTAGGTACATGTTCAGAATTTTTCTTCGAGATTGGAAAACTAAGCCTGCAAAAGACCTATCCGAACTTTGAACTGGATATTATACAAGGCTGTTTTTTCAACCTGTATTTTGCGAGGGAAAAAAATGGTCATCCGAGTTTACTTGGGAGTCTTGGGACCGAAACACGAAATTAAAAAAAAAGTTGACTCTTATACAAAACATCGACATCTGTTTAGAAAAATGTATGAATTGTAACTTCCCCCCTTAATATTACCTAAACTAAAGCTCTACCCCTCCTTACTGAAAATTATCTCCAGAAAATTTGGCCACGTGATCGTCTAGTCTAGAGTTAGGACCCCTCGAAATGTACCGCAGAAACCTAAGTTCTTTAATGAATACTAGCTAAATTTTGGACTCTGTTTTATTTTATTATTACCTAGTTCATAAAATAGAGATGTTATTACTGAGAATGATTTTTATTATGTTATTAAAGAAAATTTTCAGGAATATTTTATTAAGTTATTGTCGCAGCATATTCAACGTATTCTAAGGTAAAATATGAATGGTATAGCTAAAAATATTAGAATGGTATGGTAATGCAGTATATATTAAGAAAGTAATATATTCTTGATAAAATGAGTTTAAAAAATTTGTTGGTAAAAACCTGCCACACCTATTAAGCCTCCGGGATAACATATGAGTAGCATTCCTGGGATAAGCCCATTTACTCCCTATCCTTTCAAGATTATAATTAACTACCAGCTTCTTGCGAAGATGCTACTCACACGTTCGATGCAGGACTGGGGGCCCCTAGTCCAGTCAACAAGGTTAGTCGGAACACCTACCCTAACTTGTTAGCCAGACGGGCTTTTACCAACACTTCGGAACCTATGCGTATCTAGATGACTATGAAGAGAAGTGCCAAATATTCATCAGTCATCAAAATTAATCTTTTTTACATTCAAAAGCTAAGGGATATTAATCCCATTTCCATTCCCCAAACTAGAATATAAGCTGCATTTCTGGTCTCTTAGTAGTATAAACGAAGTACTAAATTTACTATGAAACTGAAAACGAATTATGAATATCAAAATGAGTATTATTCCACTCAAAGTATCCTCTGGTTTACTCTTGTCTTGCCAAAGGTTCCCTAAAACAGCTAATCTTTGATATTCCATCTCAGAATAGACTGCGTTTCCTAGCAACTCAATTTGATATTTTAAAATTTGTTTTATAAATACCTTGGAAACCGGATTATGTTACTCAGTACTTCATCTCTACTCCAGACGACCAGAATTTTAATAGATAAAATTAGAATAAGATAGAGAATACTCTTTTACCCAGATAAATTTTAAGTTCATTAGCAGTAACAGATAACTCCACATAATTTTATAATGAAGAAACCATATTCGAAGGTTTTAAACGAGGAAAAATATCAACCGTTTCAATCTTAGACCCTAAATCTCTAAAGAAACCCTAATTCCCTAGTAATAGTGTGCGATTCTACCCTATTAACCCTATCCTCTGTCCCTACTTTAGTATAACCAAAGCACAGTTCGTACTTACCATCGACCCTGGTACTTTGGAATATACGCAAGTGTGTCCCTATTAGATATAAGCTAAGCATTCGGCGAGTGACTCCGAGATTGCAACCTATCAACTCGAGTTATTGCCCCCCTCCATGGCGTTTTGCACAAAGGCAGGGATGCAACATGGATAGGACAGGTCCCTATTGTGTATATAATTGGTATAAATAAATATATTTAAAATACAAAGCCTTCGAATACTGTAGATTTCAAGCAAGCCCAGGTTACCCCGGATGACGCGCACGTGACGTCCTTGCTATTCATCTACAGTTGGACATCGAAAAGCTAGGGAGGGAGACGTTTTAAGTCTGCTATGTTGATATAAAGCAGACCCCAAGACAACCCTCATCTTGGAACAAGTTAGACCTCCTTCCATCCGCTGTTTGTCACCGTTAGGATAGCGGATGAAAGGCTAGACTAAACTATATGTCTAGGCACTGATTTGGTTTTGAATCAAATAAAAATTAGGAGTTTTCAGATTTAGGACAAGTAAGCACTTTCCAAACAACTACATTTCTATTGAAAATCTCCTTTAGAAAATCATTGGTAAAATGGGCACACTCTAACCAAAGATGCCTAAGTTTCATCATAACGGAAACACATATTTCCGCCATGCCAAAACAAAGACACAATTCCGAGTGCTATCTTATGAGATTTGGGACTTGCGTCTTAATCTCGATAAGACCCAGCGACTCAGAAAAAATTGGACAGAATATTCCCACCCCTCACCAATGATCTCCGCGTACTATATTAAAACCAAAGTCAGTTGTCGGTCCGGACGCCAGTAAAAGAATAATTCGCGACCGGCCCCATCAGTCCTTTTATACTATTACCCATGTCGTCAGTGCTGTCACTTTTGGCGTTAGTGACGACATCCCATTGTCCTCGGACATTCACCCTGTCGTCAGTGCTGTCACTTTTGACCTTGGCAAGGACAAAAATGACGTCAGTGACGACACCCCATCATCCCATAATATACCCACTCGCTCTATCAAAATATAAGTCTTACATACTTGACTTAAAGCTTATTTTCGGTTTGATAATTTAATAGAACCGTTTAATACCGACTCATGACATGTTTCCGCATGTAGTCCCTATTCCTCATACTTTAAGGTTTACTCTTGATTAACCATGATGCTCTCAATCTGAGCCATCTATGAATCTCTTACACAACTACATAACCCTTATGTCCTACATGTTAAGATCCATATTTTAATAATAAAATGCTGATGAGGGTAGTTTTAAATCGTATTTACGTAATCGCATGCACAACCAAAGTACGTTTGAGTTAACATTTTTCCCTTTATGATTCCAAATATTGCGTTCATACTGAAGTATTTCATGTTTACCTTTATAATAATGTTTTCTAAACATATAAAAGAGATTAATTATTTAATTATCGTAACCTTTTAACTTCCTCATGCTTTTTGAATTTTACGGTTTAAAACGATACCTAAATGGCTCCTCGCCCATACCTGTCAAAGTCAACGTAAATAACCTTACAATATTTGTTTTCCTAAGCAAATTCTTGTTATTATTTTGTTTTTACTAAGTTAATTAGCAATTATTTTAATCGTGGATACATGTGATAAAGATTAGACTATGAAATCAAGTGCTTCGAG
Source organism: Cydia splendana (assembly GCF_910591565.1). Classification (NCBI taxonomy): domain Eukaryota; kingdom Metazoa; phylum Arthropoda; class Insecta; order Lepidoptera; family Tortricidae; genus Cydia; species Cydia splendana. The sequence continues at coordinate 17,344,019 of NC_085966.1, read as the reverse complement.
TTACCATTTTTAGAAATTTCAATAAAAATCAAGAACGTAAACACACGACCGGCAAGGAAGCTCCCAGAAGCTTTCCTTCACCGCTAAAATGTAAGTTTTATATTGATAAATGAGCTTAATATTACGTAATAGGCATATGGCCAGTTACAGCCGCCCCCAATTTAAGTGTTTTATGAATTACTTCAGGAATTTATAAAAAACTTCAATTTCCCCTAGATTAGTCGGATAATTTCCCTCCCCTTTTAAACGTGTGGTGTGTATTCCAATACTAAATGACTGTTAGCGACTCAGCTCCGAAATTAGGCCATCAGAACTCTGTCAATGAACCATGACAACTTTTTCCCCAGCAACCTCGCTTCGCCAAAGATATTAGGTTGTGAATCTAATAGGCTACGAATTAACCCGTTCTTGCCAGCTTAACCCGGTGCATCGAGTATTACTCTTGTCTCTACTCTTTGCGCCGCGCACTTCCGTAGAAAAGCATAAGATGAGACAGCAAAAACCTCCCAAGCAAAACGAAGAGACCTTTAATTTTTATAAGTACGAAGCTTTCAAGCTCCATTTCCAGAATTCAAACCAAATTTCATTGCCCTATCACTCTCAGCCACGTTTTCTTGGTGCGTGTCTTATACTTGAATAAAATATACCGACCTTTAAGATTGTTTGGGTGTGTTTTTTTTTCATTAAACAAACTTAAAAATGACACAATTAAGTACCTCAATATAGCACACCAAAATTAGTTTTGTCTAAATTTAAGAACCATTTAATCAAGTAACAAAGAAAAATACTAATTACGTATAGTAAGGAAAACAAAAAAAATGTATATTTAATTAATTCTTGAGTAGAGCCTCGTCTTTCTAGACGCTCACAGCTCATGAAAATATGTCGAATGTCGGATATATCTCATCCAAGACAAGGTGTGTAGAAGTCGTATAAGTATTATTACCTTGTAGAGTAATAGCCACAAAATAATACCCTTTTGGAACGGGTCTATATCCAATGGATTCTAACCTACTGATAAAAATTTTCTGGCTATTTGTGTATTCCCCGCCCCCCCTTTTGTTTCCCAGCAAAATCCGACAAATCTAGTCTGATTACCCTCTAGCCTTTGTCTATCTGTACCGATCCATTCTTAACAACACATAAGTACATTCCTCTACTAGGCATCCATCGTCTTATATACATCTCACACAAAAATCCTAACATACTCATAACTGTAAGCTTGAACACTCAAGTCTTCATACTTCCTTCCTCATACACCGTTCTGCTTCGATCTGAACAGACAGCCAAAACTATTGAAAGGCAATCAAAACAAAATATTTTTTCTTCATTTAAATTAGAATAGTAATAACAATAAAAATCACCCCTTATCCCGTTTTGATTTGTTATTAACCTTTTAATTTTATCCCCATATGATAATAAAAAAACCCTTGGCAATAATAAAAGGGTAGGCTCGGGATAGGTATCCCGAGCCTACCCTTTTATTATTTTTAGCTTTAGATGATAAAAAAAACGTAAACATTAACTTCAGGACTTCCGTTGAATTATTTTTAATTTTATTTGTTATTTATTTATCTCTATTTATTTTGACCAAATATTAGGATTAAGTATCTGGGAGACCGAACTTACAAAACTCTTACAAAAAGTCAAAAATACGCGCCCCCCCAGCGACAAGACCCAGCCAGATCGCCCCCTCGCCCCCGAAAACCCCAATATAGCAAATCCCATCGAAATCGCCAGAGCCGCCTGCGAGATCCCCGAAATATATAAATATAAAAGAATTGCTCGTTTATTTGTAGGCGGACTATTTTTCTTGTTCAAAAGGACAAGAAAAGTTCAACAATGTTGTTCATAACACAATAATGTCACCCGATTTTGCAATAAACAAACGTTGGAGAAGAACAGTCAGCTGCAGAGAAAATGACCCACCTTGCATATAATTTAGTATGAAAGAGTACTAAACGAAAATTGATAAGGAAAGGAAATAAGGATCTACACAAACGCCTACTAACAGAAAGGTATTGTGTAGGATGGAAGGTTTGGGTGAACAAAATACCGACCTCAGATGGTCGCGACCCTCAGTCATGACTCACGAGAAATCGAGGAAGAGAACAAGCGTATAATACTGTTGACTGTACACTCAAATAATGAAAAATTTCTGAGACGCGCTCAACTATTCCACTGTCAACCTCAGATAGTTGATATAATGTTTAATTATTGCTCTGCCAAGAGCCCAAAAAATAAACTATTTCGCTATAATCATACACCGGTTAATTATCATATTATTCTGATGTCATCCCCTTAATACTGAGCAAACAAAGTTTTGTTTCAATGAACATAAGCCACAAAAAAAACAGAACTAAAACCCGGAACGTGTTTTAAAAATTTATAACCCATAAATATTGACTGTACTAAATCAGTCCAGTTGCCCGCAGCTCGGCGTTGATAGTACGCTACCACGCTTGCGTCGGCCGACCCCGTCGCCTGATGCAGTATTAGCAACCTACCACATACCTATGCTTAAAACCATATTCAAATAACGTCAGTAAGTAACCTAAGGTTATTGACGTCACATAATTACATTACACCAAATAAAAATTTACCTACAACCATACAACAATTATTATCCCTTCACAAAACATTGGCTTAATTTTATTTGATTTTAACTACCTCATATTAAAATATAATAATAACTTAGTTTAAAAATTGGCGTACTCGAAAAGCGGCCTATGCTCAGCAGTAAGCGACAAAAGGTTGATATGATGATGATGAGTTTTTTAAATTACATAAATTTTCTATCGATCATTCAAAATAAAATTCCTCTTCTTTCTTCTATCCGAAATATTGTGTTTTGAAATTCCTTCGCAGTAGCAGTGATTGTTGTTACTTAATCACACTGTAGCTAAGGAATTCCTCTTCTATCTTCTACAAGTAGGCAGCACAAGCATCTTGTCACGAATATCCGGTTGCCAGCGAGCAATGTGACTGAAGTAGTCAAGTATCCCGAAATTTCACTGTACACTACTAAATACTACACTACAAACTAGTGCCTACGTCAATTCTCGAGACAAGCTGCCAAGCGGGCCCCAGGCTCCCTTGAGCCGCGGAAAAACGCCGGGACAACGTGAGGAAAATAATGATGACCTCAAACGCACGTTATCTCACTTAATTTGATCATACTTAGTTAACACAAAACCCGAATCATAATACTGTTAGACATCTAGGTCTCTTAGGAACTAAGTAGGTACCTAGATGTTCTTAATCTACTGACCGTAATTTTTTTTTTAATTCGTAACTCCACTCCAGTTTGTATTATTAAGCTACATATCCAAAACAACTTGTATAAAAAAAGATAGATCACGAAACTAAAATAATTTAAATAAAATGAAGCCATAAAATGGTCCTAATAAAACTGCAAAATTGTCTGATTTATTAAAATCAATTCACAGCAATCAATTCGCAGTACGTAAATATCTACACATATGTGACGTTCCACGGGAAAAGGTACCTTATGAGGGTTTCTAGTTTCGGAGATATGAAATGTTTTGTAAAGAGGTGAAAAAAATACTCAATTTTTTTTTATTGTGTGATCTGAAACCTTAATGCGTAACGTTTGTTTACCTGTTTTTATTTTTGTTATAAGTTAGTTATAAGCCTAGTAATGTCGTCTCAGAGTTTAGTAGAAAAGGTACCTTATGGAAAAAAGATTGAAAATTCCCAAAAAAACTAGTCAATACGGGAAAAGAAGTTTGGTAGTTCTCTACCAATTTCCTGTATTAGCATTCTGCAAAACTAATTTGATAATTTCAGTTCTGGTTGGGGCGCCTCGCAAATATTATGACCGTACATAGACCGACATCACAAATCCAAGTAGTCTGCTATTATACCAAAGTTACTCTCGTCAAGTCTTTCTTAACTAGAATAATCTTCATTTGGTTTGGTCGCATGCAGTAAATCGGCCATTGGTTTGCTGAAAAATGCCAATACCCGACGCATTACCTTATGGAATATCTGAGGTCATTGAACCTCAATGCCGCTTATCTTCAATAGAAACCGAAATATATTATTGATAATAAATAGACGATTTATACCATTACCAAAATATTATTAGTTTATCCTAACTGTTCCATCATCATCATGCCTCATCATGTAACTTAATCACAAGGTACCTTTTCATTACATACAAATTATTGGTCTTTTTTAAGATTATTATGACGAAGAACTAATTAAATTTGGGGCAGTTTAATGTAAATTAATATTTTCTATTCATAAAAGATAAACTGTAATATGATTGATATTTACTAGTGATGTATTATTAGATTTATTTCCATAAGGTACCTTTTCGTAAATGTATGGAGCAAATACTGTTATTGTTATGTAAGTTTAAAGTGGCATAAGGGGTTAAATATAGTATTTAGTTGGGGTTTTAGGATTTATTTCATTTGAATGACAGAATTTCTTTCATATGTGCTCAGAAAAATTGATTGTGTGTGACATTAAAAGTAAAAATATTCAATTTTGTGATTTTATATGAAAAAGTCAGAAAATACATTTTCACCTCTAAATCGGTATTGTTTGTTGCTTAAACTGTCTGTCAGTGTCGTTTTCTAATAGATAAAATTTAAATCTTGAGAGCTCATTGCAATCAATCGTGAAAATGAAATAAAACTTTATTTTCAAGAGATTGGTTAGTATACACATAAATCAGTCGATATCAAAAGTTTCTATTTGCATACAGAACAAGTCGCAATATACTGATTTAAACTTTCACGATTATTAAACATTATCAAACTGCACAACGGGACTTAATCGCGTATTTAAGTTTTAAGATTTACCTCCGACGTTTCGAGGACGGCGTTGTCCCCGTGGTCTCGGAGAAGACTGGCTCAAGTTGACATCAACATCTTCTAGCCGCGCGAGTTTTTCGAACTACCCGCACTTGGTCTTGTTTATCAGTTTGAACGTTTTGCGCACTAGGGATGTCGAAAGAAAGGGATGTGAGCAGAAAGAAATAGCAGAAAGAGTTAAGGAACATATCGCAGCTGTCAAAAATCGTCAGGTCAACAAGTCTGCGGTGGCTGAGCATTTGCTGGAGTCAGGACCAAACCACTGGATTGAGCTGCATAACCCTAAAATCCTCTCCACGGATCGCCATTTCTACAGTAGAAAAGTGCGGGAAGCCATTGAAATCAAAAAACATTGCAATTTTAATCGGGACGAGGGTTTTAAGATCTCATCCACATGGAATCCAGTCATTAGTAAATGTAAGCGGAAACGAATATCGACAGTCGATAAATCGAATATCGTTAGTGTTGTGTGTCGACAGAGTGACATCCCTAGTGCGCAAAACGTTCAAACTGATAAACAAGACCAAGTGCGGGTAGTTCGAAAAACTCGCGCGGCTAGAAGATGTTGATGTCAACTTGAGCCAGTCTTCTCCGAGACCACGGGGACAACGCCGTCCTCGAAACGTCGGAGGTAAATCTTAAAACTTAAATACGCGATTAAGTCCCGTTGTGCAGTTTGATAAGTCGCAATATTTTTTTAATCTCAGATATATAAGGTATTATTATTTGTAGTCAACTATGTAACTTACTTCAGGAACATAGTTTTTTAGGCGGCTAAACTTAAAACTTCTCTATCGTAAAGTTGCTCATTTCACAACATTATTTTCAAAAAATCATATCTCTGTAACTACGCAACCTAGAAGGTTGATCTTTTGTGTTATCGATAGCTTATTTATTGTAGATTACTGGGGTATGCATAACTCCATACCCGCCATAAGGTACCTTTGACCGTGGGACGTCACATATACATACAACCAACCTACAGGGAATTCTTTGATAAACGCTATTAATCGAGAATCATTGAATCATGTAGATAGAAAATCAAAAGAGCATCTTATTAAAACTTTGGAACGTTAGAAAGATTATGTATTAATCCTATATACTGTGAAAAAGCGATAACATATTTTTTTATACTAAGATAACCTATAAAAGTACCAGGTTCGACAAAATTTTCTACTCACGTGTTAAATGCACATTCCTTGATAGTTAAAACTATTTCCACCATTTTTACACTTGACAGACTTCACTCACTACACTATTTTAATATAGATTTACTACAGGAAAACACATAATGTGTGTTCCTGTTTACAAAATGCACTCGTTACTTGCGGCTGCAAAATGCACGTAAAATAACCCAATTTTCACTCGAATACGCGCTTGCACTCATTCATGAACCTTCTACGGGTTAGCATCTACATTTATTGTTGTCCGAAACACTGTCCATTTCATATTATCACTTCTTAATAACATATTCCGTCATAACAAAGTTGTTTTGTTAACTAATCCGACATACTTTATTTTAACACGATTTGACCAGAAACATGGCTCTAGTTTGTTAATATGCACTTCACTAAACCTCACTATGATTTTTATTTGTCTCACATAAGGAATTCCATTATTAAAACCATCTACAGTCTTATTTTACGATTACTTACTTATAAACAAAAACATCTACTCCGCGTTTACAAAAGAACTGTCAAAAGTTTCAGAGACATAATTATTAAGAATCGTATTACTATTCACATGGGAAAACTTCTCACCTCACACGAGGATAACACATATTCAAGACTCAAGGCCAAAAGTCGTATCAACTTTCAGGAGATTCAGGGACGCTAACATAAAATATTTAGCACATTCTGGCACTTCATTTTTTCGGTCGCTATATAAAAAATAATTTTCGGATATTACGCACCAAAACAGCGGCAAGGAAACAAGGAACAATTTGCAAGACGAATAAAGTCGTCACAACCAGGATTAAAGGCGCGATTCCGCGATGTCGGAACTCAAGATTAAACTTACACAACAGAAATATTTCTGGCCAAGCATTCTAAATGCTGGTTGAGTTGAGACGAGGCAAATGTTCAGGCGAACCAGCAATTGTGGCCTCTAGATTGAAGACTTGCTCGGAATGTTTCATCTCATTATAGCAGACCTGTAAAGAAACTCTTGCTCGCAAACATAGAATATATACCTGCACGCGCACCTTTAAAGGAACAACCGAGTTGTTTGCCATTGCCAGATAAGACGGGTTTACCCATGGACGCCGCCACACGCTTTAATTTTGTGACAAAAATGAGTTCTCCCCATACAAATTAAATTGAAAACGGATGTTCTTTTCTTCACTCACATCAAACATCAAACATCAACATTTATTCAGCAAATAGGCCACAAGGGCACTTTTACACGTCATCATTGAATTTACATACATGCAAAAATAATAACATCAATAATTTTATAAAATAAAACTAAGAATTCAATCTAACGTATTACAATTACTAAGAGATGTATATGGTCTCTTAATGTCGAATTACATAAAAAATACAGATACAAAATACAAATAAAAAAACTATAATATTTAGAGGTGTAAATGTCTCTAGGTGTCAGAACTATAAGATTATATAGTTTATCAAGTTATCCTTAGAGATGTATAGGGTCTCCAAGAGTCAATATCCTGTATAATTAATACATTCATTAAGAGAAAAGAAACATACGAGAGCAGAATGAGGCGTCTCACTGTAATTAATTAATAAAAATAAAGTTACTAAGTATAATAGCTTGTGTTAGCTTAAACAGACCAGTCTCCACAAACAGCACCCGTTCACGAGTATGACGCGTATCTCAGCCATCGCCTCCCTCAACCTTCATTCGGGAAAGTGGCGACCCGATCAACGACGCCACCGTAAGCAAAGACTTTTAAGCGAGCATGACATGTTCAAGCTACCGGCCTATAATAATATTAAAATAGTAATAACATGTACGAGTAGCTGTAAGACACGGCATTTTGTGCTCGTATGTTACATAAAAAGACAGTATAGCTTCACATAATTACTAGCCTAAGTTGACTTAGAGATGTAAAGGTCTCTAAGTGTCAGAAACATTAAAAATATAGGTATGTACAATCAAAAATAAAATATATAAATAAATACTTAGAGATGTATAAGGTCTCCAAGTGTCCAAAACTAAAATTAAATTAAACAATTTAATCAAGCGAGAACATCATTGTCTCATGTGTCAATTCTACTGGACACTAGCATATTTAATTCACAATGTAAAAAAAAAAAAACAATATTTATTTAGCTCTTATTATACTAATGAAATCAAGCTACCTGCTTAAAGGCATCTCTATCGTTTATAAAATCATTTACAGTGTAGTACGCCTTACTTAACAAGGAGCGCTTAATGTGCGACTTAAATTTGTGAAGTGGTAAATTCACTACATCAGTGGGGACTTTGTTATAAAAACGTGTACAGTTCCCGACGAAAGACGTACTAACCTTACGGAGGCGGTGGGCGGGCACGGCAAGCTTATGTTTGTTTCTAGTGTTATAGTTATGGATATCACTGTTAACCTTGAATTCGTGGATGTTTTTCCGAACATACATAATATTCTCTAGTATGTATTGAGATGCAACGGTAAGAATGTTAACTTCTTTGAATTTCTCTCTTAGGGATACTCGAGCGCCCAGTCCATAGATGGAACGTACAGCTCGTTTTTGCAGCACAAATATTGTCTGAATATCTGCCGCTTTTCCCCACAACAGAATTCCATATGACATAACACTATGGAAGTAGCTAAAGTATACCAGCCTGGCCGTCTCTACGTTTGTTAGCTGTTTGATTCTCCTCACTGCATAGGCTGCTGAACTAAGTTTTCCGGCTAGAGTGCCTATATGTGCATGCCATTGCAGTTTGGAGTCTAGAGTGACTCCCAGGAAAACAGTTCGATCCTCAAATTCCAGCGTATCACCTTTTATTTTAATCTTGCTGTTATTTACCTGCTTGACGTTAGGTAGCGTAAACTTGATGCATTTGGTTTTCTTGGCGTTCAAAAGCAAATTGTTTGCCGTAAACCAGTTTACTATGGTAGATAGCGCGTCATTAATGCTCTCGAAGCTATTTTCCTTTCTGTCCACTTTAAATATAAGGGAAGTGTCATCTGCAAATAACACTATATCATGTCTATCTTGCACAACTTTTGGTAAGTCATTAATGTATACCAAAAACAGGAAGGGACCAAGAATTGAACCTTGAGGCACTCCGAGGGCTACCGGGGACCCCGCCGATTGAGTTCCATTAATAACTACTCGCTGAGTTCTATCCGAAAGGTACGATGAGACCAGGTCAAGGGCACTAGCTTTTATCCCATAGCGGCTTAATTTTCTCTTTAAATTTTCGTGATCAACGCAATCAAATGCCTTTGACAGATCACAGAAAATTCCAACAGCATCTTGAGCTTTTTCCCAGGCATCAAAGATGTGTTTTATAAGTACCGCACCGGCGTCAGTAGTTGATCGACCTTTGGTGAAACCAAATTGATTGCTATCAAGCAGTTTGTTTCTGTTGAAATGTGACAATAGTTGATTCAGAATAAGTTTCTCGAACACTTTGCTTAATGCCGGTAGTATTGAAATCGGTCTAAAGTTCGTGGGATCTGTTCTTGTTCCTGATTTAAACAGAGGGATAATTTTGCTATGTTTCATAATATCTGGAAAAATTCCAGCATCAATGCATCTGTTGAAAATCTCAGCTAAGTATGGTGTAATTGACTCAATAATGGAATCTAATACTTTGACAGACAGGCCCCAAAGATCTTCTGTTTTCTTTAAATTTAAAGACCTAAAAGTCTTAAGAACTATATTCGGAGAGACATACGAACATTTGAAGATTTCTGTACATGCTGCCACATTTGTCTTCAAAATTTCTTCAGCGACGTCTGGCGATGAATTAAGGGATCTTGTTGTTTCTACCGGGATATTCGAGAAAAACCGCTCAAAATGATCTGCCACTTGACGGTCGGAACTTACTAAAGTGTCAGCAATTCGTAGGTTGTAGTGCGGATCCTTCAGTTTACGTTTTCCAGTTTCATTGCTGATAACTTGCCATGCAGTTTTGACTTTATCGCTGGAATTTAGGATCTTTTTCGACAAATAATCGACTTTAGCGGCGACACACAACATCTTAAAAGATTTAGAATAATTCTTGACGTACTCCAGAAATTCCGGTCTTTTATCAGTTGCCTTTAAATCATATAAGTCGTAGAGCCGGCGTCTTTTCTCGTGAATATCCGGTGTAGCCCAGTCGCTAAATTTAGTCTTGGCCTTGCCTTGCACCTTTTTCTGAATGAAACAGGCATCAAATTCCTTTTTAATACAATTAAACAACTCGGAACTCAAACAGTCAGGGTTTTCCTGGGTACATGAAAGACAACATAATTGTTTAGTAATATTACGATTGAATAAACCTAGGCGACTTTCGGAAATCGGCCTGCACAAAGTGTCTTGAGGAATTTCTTCAGTTTTCCCGCTGAAAGAAGCTTTTAGTCCACAGTGGTCAGAACATAGGTTGTTAATAACAGATTTACTAATCGCGTCATTATTACTAAAGATGTTATCTATACATGTAGCACTGGTTGCTGTGACTCGAGTGGGCTCACAAAATAAATTGACTAAATTGAAGGATTTGAAAGTATTTAGTAACCTTCCACATAATGACGAATTTTCTAGCAAATTAATATTGAAATCACCACATACAATTATATTTTTATGACTTCCAAAAACACTACTAAGTACTTCATCTATGACTGATTCGAATAAGTTATAGTCTGCCGATGGGGGCCTGTACACGCATATAATTATAAATTGTTCCAATTCAACACAAGAAAGTTCTATAAGGCGTTCCACAGACATGTCAACAATGTCTTTACGCTCCTTACTTTTTAAATTATGTTTTACCATTATCAATGACCCGCCGCGATTGCAAGATCTCCTAAAAAATGAACTTACTATACTATGATTATTGAAATTAAACATAAATTCATGACCTTTAAGCCAGTGCTCAGTTATACAGAGAATGTCAATATTCGAGTACTGTATAAACAAATCAATTTCGTGTTCCTTACAGGTAAATCCTTGGATATTTTGATGAACTAAGTTCAATAAATTGGTTTTACCAAACATACTAGCATCACAGTGATCAATAGGAACGGAGCCGGCTGGTGCACACGTTGTCGTAGCGGTTAGTTTAAATTCAAATCACCAGGCGGCTTAGCACGGTCGCGTTTTTATTCCTTCTCACCATGCCTGTCACGTTCTAACAAGTATGTAAGTGAGAAAGGGACGCGTATAGTGATAGTCGATAAAAATGGAACCGTGCTGAGCCCGCAGGCGGCTCCATTTCAAACCCTACGCTACCAAGGCGTATAATACTACGTGACTTAAGGCTATTAGACGCCGTGCTAGCCACGACGGGGTCTTCAATATTATATGCTAACAGGTTAGCACACTCTACTAGACATCTTCTCGGTAGGTAGGTTCTTTTATGGGGCATAACAAAATCTTCTATAAATTTATTCGTATCAAAATACGAAATCGTACTACTGTACAAGGAAAGGTTATACAATAAAGAATTGTAATGAAATACCCTCTTATTGACCTTGCTCGACATTCTATAAGGGAGCGCACAGATAATTATTTTAGCAACCTCTCCCCGGTCAATCGCCGACAGCGTAGCGGATAATTTTAAGATATCTCGCTTAGTACAGTCTACACTATTCCCTAATAAAACTACAAGCGTCGAGTCGCGGTCAAACTCGCCCGCAGAAATACATTCGATCAGACGATCGACAGAGGCCCCCGGGTGACAGTCGTTGATGACGCCCTGCGACAAGCGCTGCGCCAGCAGCACGCCGAGGCCGGCGCCCACCTCGTCCGAGTACAGCACGGTGCGGCGGCCGGGCGCGCGCGGGCGGCGCGGCGGCGAGGGGAGGCGAGGCGATGATGGCGCTGGCGAGACAGGGCGAGGCGGGGACGGCGCAGGCTCGACATAGGTCAGCAGCGATAGAGCCAGCTTGACTAGGCTCGGCGGTGAAGGAGCCGGCTCGACGCGGCACGGCAGCGATGGAGTCGGCTCAGCGAGGCGCGGCCCCGATGCAACCTGCTCGACGAGGCTCGGCGGTGACGATGGCGGCAGGGGCGCCGGGTCCCCGAGGCTGGCGGCGGGCGCGAGGTCGCCGCGCTGCTCGGGCGCGCTCTAATGTAATTTCTCATTTCTAAAATTGTTGTCAACCCTAACGGCTCGGCCACGACATTGAGCGACCTGCGACGACGGCAGCGATAAATATGGGTTAGAGTGAGGCACAGCGATCGGACCTTTCGTTCCCACTAGGGCTTGCAATCCGGATCCCAAATGTATGAAAGTATCCGGATCTGGATCCGGATCCGCGGATCTTCCCATACATTTCGGATCTGTCGTGCAAACCCTAGTTCCCACCTATGGTTGTCGCTGCCGCCGTCGCAAGCCGCTCAATGTCGTGGTCGAGCCGTAAGGTTACTTCACCGGCGCGCGCGATTAATGGCATGTTTGTAAAGATCCCACTATTGTAATAAAACAGTAGGTATTTGCTTTTTCATTGAGAGTTTCATAAGAATGATCGCATAATCTATGCTTATCTGTAGAATTTATTTTCGTTTGTTCGACTCGTCCACGCCAAGCAAGCTACTAGAATAGCACTCCTGAAACGTCGACTCGGCAAAGTTGCGTCTTTGTCATGTAAGAAAGTAAGAAGAACAGGATCGTTTGTCTTGGCAAGACTAATCTTCGCCTTTTGCATCGAGCCATAAATATTTGCCGACATAAAAGCAGCGACTAATGGGGATTAGTCTAACGATAACGGATAGCTTTAATTTTAGAGGAATTAATTACGAAGTTTTAAACGCGTTTTAAAGTTTCGTATCGTGAATGTAATAAGTTAATGGGGGTTTTGGTGACGTGTTTGTTTGTGTTGGGTTGATTTCGATATATTTTTTTATATTATTTGATATTTGTACCGACTCCTAACTTCGATTTTCTTTAAGTTACTCTCTCAAAATTAGGTAATTATAAGTAGAGTAAAATCAACACAATTGGCTGTTGTAGTTGCGCAAACACGGCTGCATCACTTTGTGATATTAGAGGTAAGTAAATAAATCCAATTCGAGCATATGAGCAAATATGAGCAAACATGTACTTAAATATACATATGTTCCCGGCATTAAAACTATAAACAACACGGAAGGGAGGCGGCATTCGCACTATTTCCCCTCTGCCGAGGTACAAGATTAGCGCGTCAATCTAATCTATCGCGGGTAATAAAACTAGTTGCACTTGGATTTTTCACTAGACCGAGTCCAGACGCGCGCGTGAACACTGCTGCACAAAAATGCCTGTTTGCTCGGTTTTTTGTTATAAAAAGAGGTCGGGGACATCAAATTTACAAAAAGAAAGTGTTACATTTCACATGTAATATTTTTTTTTACATATCATACGTTTAATTACATTCAAACACAATTATTATATTTTAGTCTCATGTAATTGTTGGATTTATCGATTTTGCTCGCTCAGTACAAATTGCGGATCGGTCGAGCGACAAATCCGACTTCTCATCTCTCAGAATACAATAACATACTTCAACGAAAATGTGTTAGTGTGCGTGTTGTGAGTGTGACACTTGTCACTCGTCCGTACACAAAAAGAGATCGAGGTTTGCAAGATTTGTCTTTGACGTGTGTCATTTTCTATGTATTTGTGTCGTCATTACAGATTGGATTTTGTATGTAAGTGTGTGAGAAGTGCGACTGTGTGCACCTTTCCCCCCGCGAAAAATGGCAGAAAGATTTGTACGGTGAGATATCGCTTCGCTATCGCCCGATGTGTCGGAAGCCGGTGTTGCTCGAAGGCAAATACGAATAACAATATTTCAAAAAATTAAATTCTAGCATAGAAAACAAAAAAATATATACCAACACATTCCTAATGATAGTAATGACATAAAGAGAAAACTAATGCCGCACGAGCACGTATCTCGTACAGAACATTACTCGCTCCACTGCTCTCTTTGAGAGGCATAGTGTTAAAGAAATATACGGTGCGAGCAACAGGCACTTTGTGAAACAGATTCTACTGGGAAGGCCTAAGGAAAATACACGAGACGCGGTTTGCGGCGTGTGCGGTCGATCGAAAAGCTTTTACTGACTGTCAGCATCTATTGTAGCGGATGTAACAAACGCTCCAAATGTATGTGCCCCTTGGAATACTTTTAAAAATTTACCTAGTTCACGTTCAAAAGTATCTGTCACAGTCTAAAGGATGACTCACGCTAGACCGGGCCGTGCCCGGGAAGAGGCGTCCAACATGTCATTTTCTACCACGGCTGATGATATGCAAAGTGCTTGGTGGTGCTTTCCATAGAAAACGAAGTGCCGGAAGCTCCGGCCCGGCCCCGGCCCGGTGTAGCGTGTCATCCTTAACTGTTTTACACATAGTTAGAGAGCGTTTTCTTTTAGTACTAGTTTTTGCCCACGACTTCTGCGTGGAATCAGTAACAGCAGCTAGAGTAAGTATAGCGCCTGGATAAAGTGTAATGGCAATCATTCAATTTGAGCATAAGCTTTATTGCTTACATCAATTATCAGGCAATTCATTAACTCTTTCAATTTCACCCCCCTTTTCACTCTTTAAGGGAGGATTTCCGACGCTATCCTAATGTCCTTTTCTGGGATTAAAACTATCTCTATGTTAAATTTCGAATAAATCGGTTCAGCGGTTTAAGCGTGAAGAGGTAACAGACAGGCAGATGGACAGACACATTTTTCCATTTATAATATTAGTATGTATAGAGAATGGGAGATACTTTTGACGAGTAGTCTAATCAAGACCCCCATCAATGAGGAATACAGCTCAAGAAGGAAAATGATAAGGGAACGTAACGAGTACACTAAACTTGTACAGCAAGCTGCAATATCGCATGGATACGTTATGAATGATTTTATGCCTAAAGTACCGCCATCATACAATGTTTCGGCCGGGCTCCGCCGCACCGTCCCGTGTATCATTCGCCTATCGGTATACGAATATTTTTATTTCATGCCCCTTTTGGTACATTTTTCGCTCGGTTGCCTTTTACTTATGTGCTAGCTTCGGAATAGTTGCTCATTAATAAAAGTGCTTTCGTTGGACTTTGTCTTTGGGTTTAACTGGATTAGTCTCCTCTTTGATCCCTTTTTAACGGTTTTATGTATATTTCGTCTGTTTTAAGTACTTATATTTAGGAATAAATTTGTTTGTACCTGATGATAAATTCTATTATTTTAGGAATCGACTGGCATTCGGACTTTGTTTAGCTTTGTGTCTCATTAAATGTAAATCTGATTTTGTATAAACAAAAGTCCATCAAAAATAAGCTGGGTACGTAAAATTGTAAGTTTTACTCTACCTTTATATGCCCTTTATTTGTTTTGAACTTCGTAACCTTTTAAGTCGACTTTGATTATGGATCAAACAGATCACTGTGTTATGTCTTTCCTGTAGACATACACAAGAGTTAAAGGCTATAAAGGTTAATTTTCTTATTTAACCCTTATCCACGTGAAAAGGTCCTCCTTTTATTTAGAGAACTATGATAACATCATTGCTTACACGCCCACAAGCTGTTAACTATAGCCCACAGGAGAGAAAAATGTGCTGTTCGCGATAACACACTAGTTTTCTCTCCTGTGGGCAATAGTTAACAGCTTGTGGGCGTGTAAGCAATGATGTTATCATAGTTCTCTAAATAAAAGGAGGACCTTTTCACGTGGATAAGGGTTAAATAAGAAAATTAACCTTTATAGCCCTTAACTCTTGTGTATGTCTACAGGAAAGACATAATACAGTGATCTGTTTGACCCTTATAACAGAATGGCAGCGCGACAGGAACATTGCAATAATGACGTCATTATTGCAATGTTCCTGTCGCGCACGAAACAGAAAATAAAAGAAGCAAAATATATTTTGTTAGTCACATGTACTTTTAAACTGAAGCCCCATTGAGTCATGGGAGCCGGTAGATTTGTGTATGATTGTCCCATAATATTTATTCGCTTAAGACAAAGGTGCCATTTTACGTTTTGGAATATTTTACCCCCTAACAAAAAATGCACGCTGCAACAGTAAAACAGCTGCTGTTTCCATCCAATTATCCCAGAATATTTATTCGTTTATCACAATAAAAGTGACCTTTTAACCAATAGGTACCACATTTTCGGTTGTCGATAAGGTTGATTTCAAATTGAAGTTATATGGAAATAGCGCCTTATTAACAACCGGCAATAACCCTTTTTTTAACGTTGGGGAAATGCGTTTACGCATGCCACCTGGTCCGGGGGAACCAGGAGCGATGACGGACTAACCAGTAATAGGACTACCGTCTAAAACCACCAATGAATGCCGACTCCGCCTTGTAGAGGAGCGACGCAGGATCACTATCAGCATTCGACTGCGTACAAACCGACAATAACCCTACCCTTTTAATTGAGAATGGCACAAATAGAAGTCACTTTATACGTCTTGTGTTATTTTACTCCCTTCCCTACCCTCTAAAAGACGCATGCTGACCAAGCATCCTAAAGCTATTGTCTTCTAATGAGGCGGGCATTAATTGTCTTCTCTAATTGCCTTGTGTTGAGGATAATCCTTGATTTAGCACTCGAGTGGGGCGGTTCTTAAAAAGATTACTAAACATAGTGCCTGTGGAAACCAGCATTAATGTGAACCCTGATAACACGTGGTGTCAAATTTAATCAGCTTTCGGTTTGTCTAAGAAGTCATGTCGTTAAGACGCAAAGTTTCCAAGAAGAAGAGATAATTGAAAAACCAAAAAATGGTACTTCTTACCCCCGTTTTCCCCTAGCACAGGGGCTACGGCCGGGAACTTTTGATATGTTCATGTCCTAACTAGTCCAAACAAAGTTACGGAGTCAAAAATTGTGTTCTAAACATTTCCCTCTATACCTTCTTATTGTTCCTATGGTGGATTGGTGGACTATATAATTAAAATTGTAACAACCTGTTGTAACCCATATTCCGCAAATAAACAATCATTCATTCATTTATTCGATCATACATACATAGATAACATCCAACATTTCTCAGGAATAAAATATTCGTGATAAACACAAAAGTACATGCCCTTACCGGGACTCGAACCCGAGACCTCCTGTTTCGTAGTCTAGCCTAGTCGGTCTCTACCGACTACAGCTCGCGAGGAATGTTTAGTGAATCGCCAGTCACTAGTGATCCACTCCGCGTGAATGGCTCTTAGCTTCTATGGTTATCGCTGGTACTATAATTGCCTAGATTGCCTCTAATGTGAGGCGTTATGTACTGAAGCAGAAATAATTGTCACTGACATTTATTTCAGTATTTCAGGTAAGTGCTTAAATAAAAACAAATGCAACAATGAAAGTAAGTACAGTTTTTTTTCTACTTAAATAAAGTAAAAGTTAAGTTTTTCTTCGCTTTAAAAGCCTTGGTGGCGTCTGAAAGAGCAAAAAAAGGGTTTAAAATTATTTATTTATTTATTTTAATCTTTATTGCACAATACATGAAGGTACAAATGGCGGACTTAATGCCTTAAGGCATTCTCTACCAGTCAACCAATGGGTCAAACCAGAAAGATTAAGTAGGTGCAGTGTCTTTAAAGTAAATGAATTTGTAACCAAGACTATACATATATGAATATAAACTATGTTGATAAACTTACACATGTACTTAATACAAATAAACCTATATAGATAATAAATTATGTATTTTATAAGTCTTACATTGCCAAATAAAAGGAATATAATTTTAAACAAACTATGTAGGTGCTTTACTGCTGCTTAGGCTGCCTTTCTACTGAAGCGGAGATGAGCAGAGATGAGAGACGACGTAAAAAAACCGGCCAAGTGATGAGCTCTTTCATTTGATATGTTACACGATATAGTTTGAAAAACTTTATTTTTCAACTTTCTCATTTACTCCCCAAAAGTTCCCCCCATGTTTAAAATTCATTTGTTTACGTCACATGTCCATCTTTGGGTCACAAATTTACATTACATGTCAACTTGGTTGGTCCAGTAGTTTACGAGAAAATAGGCTGTGACAGACGGACAAACAGACAGACAGAAGCACGAGTGATCCTATAAGGTTCAGTTTTTTTCTTTTTGTGGTGCGGAACCCTAAAAATCAACCAATAATGTGAATTACAACCAATGCTATCCCGCACCGCACTCTCCTCTCATCTTCGCTCATCTCCGCCTCAATGGAAAGGCAACCTTAAGCGCTGCACTTGGGTGTTTGCATCTGACAACGCACACTCTACCTTGATGTTTTTATAAAACCGTCAACCATGTTCTTCCAATTAAGAGGGGAAACTCTGCCCTGTTGGCATTAGACCAGTTTTCCCCGAAATATTGCTCGCGTCACAGGATATGATCCACCGTACCGGTTACTAACAATGGATGTACCGCTGGAATAAAGTAAACCTCGCATATAGTCAAACCACACGCTCAATATTTTTTGTCCCCCAAAGTATGCGTGCAGCCAAAGCTTTGTGAAAGGGAAATTTTGGGCATATTTGTAATCCTTAAAAGTATAGCGTTAATTTAACCTCCGAATCGGCGGGGCCGGTATGCTTTGAACTCGCTTCGGGATGGGTGTTCACTCCCAACGCTTCCGCGAGCGTCGGTGAGTGAGTCGCGTGCTTGCGTGAACCAATGTAATGGAGCATTCCACGTCCTGTCCAACCAAACGCATTTTATTTCGTGTATTTTCCTTTTTTTCCAGAGTTTTTGTCAATTAATTTATAATTTATAATATAATAACGCTAGCTACATGTATGCTAATAAGATCTAATTTAACTATAAGTATGTTATATTACTTTATACTTTAGGTCTTAATTAATTAGATATGTACTAAGAATTAACGCATGTCGTGTTTACCTATAATTGGATAGACACTTATTCATGTACTTATGGCTTTTATCTGTAATTTCTGTAGTGTTGTATCTGTTGGTAAACCTTAAATAAATAAAATAAAATAAAATAAAATTTACTGAGATTATTTATATCTTTTATGACAAAAAAGAAATTAAATTAATTTTGTATCAAGCAGAAATATCTGCCAACACGTGCGTGCGTGCCATCGACTGTGGGTTCAAGTCCCACTCAAGACAATGATTTTTTCCACTTTTAATTTATTTTTAGGCTTATAATATAAACTCCTATCTATAATACCTCGATTCGCCTTTGTATGAGACAACGGTAGACAATTTCGTAGAATGCTCTGGAGCAGCTGATGTCTAGATATGTATATAGCTATAATCCTACAAAGAATATAATTTCATTGTGGGCATCACTGATCGTGAGCAGGCAACCTTGTACATAATATACCTATATTGCATTCGAAGGATGGTTGCAAACGGCAAATAATCATATTATGCAGCTCATTTTGATATTTCTGATGTAAAACGGCCCCATGTAAATTACAGATTTTGATTTTGAGAAGTGCCCCAAAATTACAGATTAAAAACATATTAAATAAAAAATATGAAAATATAACATTAGAAATTAACCTTCATGAAGCACCTAAGTATATAATACTTCATCAGAGACCAAACTTATATTGGCTTGCTACGAATGCTCTAAAGCTTCTTGAACAACACGGTGCACGGGACTCTTTCGTGAAATTTCATTCATTTTGCAAATATTGTATCTTTATCTGAATACAATACTGAAAGTTGCGTAAGTGAGTCAGACATTTTAATTAATGTAACTACTTAGTCTCAAAACTGGAAATAGTTCTGAATGTCAATGATATTGATAATGCGAAAATGACATTATACACCGTGTTTTTATTAAATTCCGTTAACTTTGGTGTATGGTTAAGTACGTTTAAGAAAACTAAAAAGCATAGGTAGTTAATTAAAAACAAAACTTTTATTTTTTATTTTTAAAGTAAAAAAGTAATTAAATGTTGCATGTAGCGTTATTGTAGCACGGGTATTACATTTAACTCAACCAAACAATTGAAATCTGTGACATATCAATGTCATTTTGGACATCGATCGTCCGAGATAGTACTTATTACGTTTAGTAGCAAATGTATGAATTCATACTAAACAGTCTAAACACTAATCAATATGTAAACAGGCCCTAAGGCAAGTGAACACGCTCGTAGGCGCCTTATCAGAAAAAAATAAATTATTAATTATCTCCGAAATGGAGTTAATTAGAATACCGGTGTCTTTGAGAAAGTTACTTGATTTAAGCTCGGGAATGCATCCTTGAAATTAATGGAAATAAACAAAAACACGGTGTAGACCCAAGAACTACATACTGCAATATGATTTATTTTTCGTTAACACAATGTGCTTCACAAAAGTAACGTAAGTTTTTTTTAATAATTTAGATAATTTACCTAGGTACCACTTACATGTGTTAATTTCCAAAATGTTTTTCATTAACAGACTTCCAAATCTCAAACGGAGGGAGGTTATCAATTAGGTTGTATGTTTTTTATTCTTCAATTTACTTAGTTTATAATGCATGTTATACACTGGGGCACCCGCAACATAATATAACCCCACAAACTTTTTAAATGTTAAGAAAATCACGCTCATTTTCCCCACTATTTGCTAATGCGATATTGCCTTACTACTTTACCGAGCAATAAACATTCCTTAGCCGCTAAGACTTGCTAAAAAGCGTTATTTTCCGACGTTTTCTCCAAGAAACGAGAATTACGAGCGACCGCCAGGAAAAGCGCATAAATAAAGTAGAAGCAATAAAGCTAAAAGCGTGTGAAGTCACAAAACATCTATTTGCGTGAACCTACAGTTAGTGTAACCCTATATTGTTGCAAATGAATTGCTTGGATTGAATAGAAGTTAGATTGGATTGGTAGCGATTTTGTTTGCCTACGTTTACGTTGCGGTGCCTATCAGCTTTGGATGGGGTGGCTTCGAATACTTGCCAGACGTTATAACGTAATTGATTACGTTTGTAGTTTCGGCTAGAGTATTTGGGTCAACGAAATGGTATTAGACAAAGTCAGGAGGTTATTTGAAAATTATCAATTCTATTCAACAGTATTTAAACTACATATTAAGTCAAGTAACACAAATATTTTGTTAGAATATAATGAAAACTACAACAACTACAACTTATCTGCATTGCCTAAAGGTTGACTGGTAGAGTAGAGAATGCCTTATGTTTCGTCTTTTGTTCAGTGTGTTTTCTTATGTGCAATAAAGATTAAATAAATAAAATATGTATACTTAAATTATATAATTATTTAAAAAACTCGATACCTGAATATTATACATATTGTTTTAGCCATATTATTTTGTTAAAAAAAACAATTAGCGTACTAAACTAGCTATGGAAATAAGACTTTGGTTCACTTAAACACAACAAAAACATGGAATTTCACACAATAATTATGACAATGATAGAGCAAAATAGTGATGGAAAACATAAATCGTTTTAATCGCTTTCCTGGTACTGACTATACTTCGTGTTATTGTTTAATACCGAGGTAAAGCACACAACAACCACGATAACACGAATTCATAGAATCTTAGGGTCAAGAACAACGGTCATCCGTTTATTGCACTGACAATACGGACAACCACAGTCTCGGTGGAAAAAATACTTATCTGATTAATGTTGGTAGGAAGATACGACCTTGTTCTTTTAAGAGTACGATATCAAGCTTATACATACAGCATGATGAAAAAATTAGGAACTTATTTATTTAGACGGTTTGTATCGAATTTCAATATTTGTTAATCAGGAAATAATATTTATTTTCACTACACTTAATCTCAGCTAATAATTACTTAACAACAGTAGTATTACTTAAACAATAAGTTTGAAATTAAACTAGACCCATGAAAATATTGTAACAGCGCAAATAAATATGTTTACCGTGACTAACAATACATTATTAATTACAAACGAAAACGAGAGTAAAACAAATATACGCTTTATACAGAAGGCACTCATGCCCAGCTAATTTGCCATACACCTGTTCACACCACATCTGCAGATTGTATAACAAATGTTTGGGTCAGTAGGCTAACCTCTTCAACCAGACCGAGCACACATAATGCGTATGAATAATTCGTCATCATGACTAATTTATGTTAAAACTGACCTAATAAAACCCTGCAAATAATTATAACAAAGAACATTTTTGCGACGCCCGTCATTTTGAGTCACTGAAAACTTTCACTTAAAAGTGCGCGTTTCATTCATTTGACCACAATTCTCAAGACAAGTGCGACGAAGTTCGCTGTAATTTTAAGGTGAAATTAGAACACGCTGTATAATAGGCCTGTTTGATAACGTTCACTGATTTTAGTGTTCAGTGTTCGGCCGAATTTGTCACAATAAAATAGTGTTTAAGAAAAAGTAATACTCAACAATGTTTTTTAAATTTTTATTATGTTTTGCATTGTCTATGTTAGAGGTAGAGTCTATGGCCATAGAAGGATCTGTGTTGACGAGGTATGATCCTTGCGGGTTGGGCGTGCTTCAGTTTGACAAGGTTACAGCGGCTGAGTGGCGTGGTGTGGTGTATTTTGAGTTATACCCTCATTTGACTGAGGTGGAATTGGACATTCAGTTTGAGCGACAAGTCGAGTTGTATGGGGTAAGTCGATATATCAAGGGGTGTATCTACTTCATTATAAAGTTTCGCATATTACCTATAAAAATATGTGTTGATACTACATAATTACGCTAATTACTATCAAGGGCTATCCCCGTTACTTTGAAATAGGATATCCGGGTATTTTTAAGCTCTGACGCAGGGTATTACGAAGCATTAGCATTAACAATTTGATATGCTCTTATGCTGTGTTGCTAAAGTGCTGTTTTTTCGCAATGATTAATTTCCGGACGGTCCTATTACCTGCAGTAAAAACTGTCGTTACCTGACTTATAAAATAAACACCTTCCTTAAATGTATTATTTTTTAAGCTACAAACATTTCAAATAATTATTCAAACAAACAAACATCCAAAAAGTATAAGGTATTTTTTATGAAGATCCCGTAAAATTCAGTAAATAACAATTTGTGTAATTAATTTTGTCAAATAGGTATTTGTAAATAGATTTGTGATAGCTATTTTTGTTTCTTCTTCTTTCTCGTTTCCTCATTGCTAAGGATCGCAAGTATCGCAACCACATGCAATTTGTTGCCATTTTGTGCGGTCATAACTGTCATAAGCCAGGTGGACTGCACGGTGCAGACTGCCCCCAGCCAACTTCATAGCGTTCGACCATCTCATACGACGTGTCCCACTCCGAGCACGTTTTCCATTCATTCGCCGCGGAGACCGCATAATGTGTCCGAAGAATCTAAGGGCTCTCATGGCATGTTGTGGAGAGCCGAGTGTCAATGGTGAGCTCTCTTAAAATAGAGGTATATGTTTACAGAGCTCACAGAATTCCACAATGTCGGTACGAGATGATTGGCACCGATTCATCCTTCGACCAAAAGGAGCGTTGCCCAAACAGTACTTCTTCTTCATACGGTTGGCCGATAACAGCACCCAAGTACCAACCGTGGCTAACTTCAAGCTCAACAATGCGACGCTTTGCAACGACGCCATTAAGGTATATCACGGTAATATAGTGATTATGTTGAAAGCAGTAGAGGACAAAAAAGTATGGCAAAAGCCGTAAAAGTACGCGATAATAAGACTTAAGTTCAATAAAAGCAAGAGAAAAGAGGTCTTAACTAAATGAGAGGGGAAACTCGATCGTCATTTGTTTTCCATTTGATATCTTTTCTTTTAATTGTAACGAGTTGACAGTGATTTTGACATTAATACACCTCTTATCTGTTTTAATATTCTTGGTAATTGAATAAGAATTTTGTTTTTTCTGAGACATCGACAGCTTCCGTTCGATGTCAAAGGGGTCGTTTTGTAATGAGCATCGTTCTGGAAGTGTAAACTAAGTCTCGCTTTTTTTTCGTTACACGGAATCCAAGTTTGGAAAAAAAATGGTTGTCTGTAAAGTCAGTTTACGGACGATAATTTTGCGTGATAACGTCATAAGAAAATATTGATGCAAAAATGCATACTTTGGCCGTAACGTTCCCATGGAGATCTGTCCACAACTTTACCATGGAGATCTGTCCACAACGTGACACTTTTTCGTGCATGTTACCGGTGTTCATCGATTTATAAGACGTTATCACGTCAAAAATCCAGGGGATTTCTTCTAGATTTGTGGTAGAATGGTAAAGTTGGGTCAACACAAAGTAAAAAAAATGGTTGTCTGTAAAGTCGGTTTACGGACGATAATTTTGCGTGATAACGTCATAAGAAAACGTGGCCGTAACGTTACCATGGAGATCTGTCCAGAACGTTACCATGGAGATCTATCCACAACGTGACACTTTTTCGTGCATGCTACCGGTGTTCATCGATTTATAAGACGTTATCACGTCATAAATTTGAGAAGCAAACAAATGCAGGTGCAAATATTTTAAGTAACTTTGACATAAGTAGAAGAATAAAAGAAAAGAAGGTTCCAAATTCAAAACTGCAAACATTACTCTGGGACTTATGAGGCTATACATACAATGTCACAATGTCAGTTTTGAACTTTTTTATTTCTAGGCGGCGCAAACTATTGAATCCCTAAATGTCACAACAAATCCAAAAGAGGTCTACAAGCAAGTGTGTGGAAGGAGAGCGTTGGAGCACGCTGAACTTACCTCAGTCAGAACTCAAGCTTTGGCTGGCGATTGGCCTTGGCATGTGGCTTTGCTTAAGAAAAACCCGAACAGTGACGTCACAATATATGAGTGTGGCGGCAGTATTATATCAAGTACTGCTGTTTTGACAGGTATGCTTTATATCTTACAATAATGTATTACTTAATAAGTAATGTTAACTAATGGTACAACTAATACATAAGAAAGATAACAAGCAAGTGTGTGATCTGGAGAGAGTTAGAGCTGACTAAAGTGATCTGATCTTATTCGTCATTTGATTAATACTGAAGTGCCGTTAAACAATATATTTATCTGAACGCACAAAGTATGGACATTGACGCTCAGATTAGAACTGCCTGGAATCTCAGAATAAGGAAAGCGGGCCCTGTGTAACGGGAAAAGGCGAGGAAGAAGAAGATTAAAACATGGACAGAATCCGGAAACAAGTTGAGTTCCGAAATTTTGGATCAGGTGCCTCCAAAATTTCGGAACTCAACTAAGATCAATGTGGAGAATACCGTATAACCGTACTTATTCATAGACGCGCTACAAACCTCAATTAGCTAATAAACGTTTGTCCTTATCTGTCATTTTGACTTATGTATTTGTAAGAAAGGGATAAAACATAATTTAACTAAATCAGGCCCGTGAGGTTTTATGAATAAGGGGGTTACTCTACAAACTCTTTCATCGCTTTTAAGTCTTGCGTTTGTACACAATAGTAGAAGTCGTAGAAGGTCGGTAGGGCAGAAGGACGACATTATCTCCCGCTGTCCAATCTAAGTCGAGTAAATATACCCAGTAATGATTTATTTGGTTTTAAGCTGGACATTGCGTGAGCAGAGGTGGTATTCTGATTGAGGCACGATTGGTGGTCATCGTCGCGGGCGTCAATAACCACACGGACTATAACCAGATAGGCAGGCAGGCTTTAGTGGTAAGTAGTTTAGATAATTTGCTACTAAGTATTCATTATATTTACAAATAGATTACTTGATTACGTTTTGTTCTTGTCTTCGTGAACATTGTCGGAATGCACGAAGGATGATATTGGGTGTAGCTGCGCGCGTCAGTTAAAGCCCTTGGGTTTCAAAGGGTTCAATATAAAAGTGATACAGAGTAGGCCACGGGCAACAAAAAGTCATGTCACGTCAATGGCAGCGAAAAGAAATTAGTGATATTTTTTTCGTACCAATAACAAATTCAACCTGCAACGGCAAGACTGACCAAATGTTTCATAAAAATATTTAGTGTAGTTACTTAATAATTACCTTTTTTAAGAGATTAGAGAGAACCCACACTATAGCGCCTGTCGAGTGTCGGCGTCTAGTAAGCGCTATTGAAGAGGGGTCGTTGCGCATTTTTAAGTTAACATTGTGTCGAGTAAAAGCCATAGAGTTGACTATAGACGCCGATTCTCGGGAGACGCCAATGTAGGTCTCTCTAAGTTAATGTAGCTGTGTTAATAATAATGATGTATGTATTTTAGGCTCAAGACATAGTGCTTCACCCAGGATACACGGACACCCTAGCTACCTCGGACCTGGCCATCATCAAAGTGCACAAGTTCAAATACACGGCGTACGTGCAGCCCGTCTGTCTGTGGGGCCCCGTGTATAGCAAGGAAGATTTGTTCGGGAAACAAGCAACGGTAAGGAATAAAATTAATATACAAAAATTGCTTACTTTGTTGACCGAGCGTTAGCGGAGCCCTCAGTTTCATAAACGACTCATGTCTAATATTCAGAGCCCGTTTTTATTTTATTTTTTGTCAAACTTATTTATTATGAATAAAATAACGTATCCACTAGGTTGTGGGCTTCGGCTACACAGAGACCAACCAGCTCTCCGACGTTCTCCGGTCAGCTTACACCGTGATCCAAAACGACACCACTTGCCTCGCATACTCGCGCAAAGTATACAAGAATCTCCTCAACGAGTTCAGCTTCTGCGCTGGCTATGGACCGACTTCTGGTAAATGTTTTCGATACCTGGCCGTGTTTTCATCTTAGTACAGGAGTCGAACACTTGAGTAAACCAGTGTAATCATCGACGTAATAACTATTTGTAATTGAAGTATGTTACACTGGTACTCATAAGTGTTGGATTCTCTCACGCTCGATAAGCAATTGGAATGACCCTTGTTGTTTATAATTAAGATTGTAGTTACGCGCTTTGAGTTTACGCACGTGTTGGTGTAAACACTACATTGAATTACCAAACTAAAAGTAGTTGCGTAAAATAAAAGCAAGGAGTAACACTTTCAAGGACGCGAGTTTATAAATAGTTGTAAGAAGTAAGAAGTTGTAAATTGACTGACAGTTACCTTGTAGGCAAACTACAGTATATTAAGGATGACCGGGCCGTGTCCGGGCATCGCATTCTATGGAAAGCATCACGTGATCGTCTGTCATGTCATAGAAAAGTAAGCGCGGGAAGCTCCGGCCCGGACACGGCCCGGTCTTACGTGACTCATCCTTTATTGGCTTAAGTTTTGGGGCACAATCGAATTTTAAACTAGTAAACCACTTTTTTATTCAAATCCATGAGCAAGTCTATAAATTAGCAAAACTATCACCATATGCGATGATCTATCCCTATAATATATTTATATTCTATCACTCTTACTTAATTCTCAAAAAAACGATTCGATTTGGGATGATTCGATGTTTTAAGTCTACTCTCGTGCTAATGGATTCTAACAAGGGCGGTTGTCAAACCTAACCTCTTCCCCAGGCATAAACCCCCGGAACGGCGACAGCGGCGGTGGCCTGATCCTTGGCGTGCTGCAAAGCGACCACAAGATCAGCTACGTTCTTCGCGGCGTGCTCTCCAAGTGTGGCGTTTCCGTCGGGCATACTGAGTGTGATCCGAAGCATTATGTGGTGTATACGGATGTAGCACCTCACTATACCTGGCTGTACCATCATTCAGGGCTTAAGTATAGGAGTAATATTCTATAGAGGGACCATATTCAAGCTTAGCGATACGTGCACCAAGGCGTCCCGTCCAAGTGCGCCGTTTCAGTCGGGCATACAGAGTGTGATCCGAAGCATTATGTGGTGTACACGGATGTAGCACCCCACTATACCTGGCTGTATCATCACTCCGGGCTTAAGAATAGGAGCAATATTCTATAGAGGGACCATAAACTTAGCGATACGTGCTGTCCTAGTGCGCCGTTTCGGTCGGGCTTACAGAGTGTGATCCGAAGCATTATGTGGTGTACACGGATGTAGCACCTCACTATACCTGGGGCCCATTTCTCAAACGATGTTAGACTAATATTATTAGTCCACGAACTGTCAAATCGTATGGGTTGCCATGACAACACACTAATAATATTAGACTAATGTCGTTTGAGAAATGGGCCCTGGCTGTATCATCACTCCGGGCTTAAGTATAGAAGCAACATATTATAAAGAGATGAACACGGAGTGCAACGGGAAGAAGTACTTAATTTACCGGTTTATGACCCATGTGACCGCCAAAATACTTGAGGATGGGAATAATTCATATGAATGCACCTACTCCCATCCGGAGGGGACAAACGGGATTCCACTCGTTTACCAGTGTTAGTGTCCATTTTGTGTAGTTATCCTAATGTAGCACCTCAACCTGATTAAAGTGTCATTCTATGGAACTCGCTAACTATGTAAACAAACCGCCATATTGAAATTGTCACTGAATGATGATTTTAATATGGCGGTTTGTTTACATAGTTAGCAAGTTCCATAGAATGACACTTTAACTCATTTCTTCAATTGCATTCTGAACAGAGTCGTATTTTAACTAAGGTATCGCTTATTGTCGTTAAAATTATAGTTGGTTTTGTCGCCTCTTACTTAAGGAAAGTGATATTTAATTTAAGTTTAAGTCGTAAAGTCTAAAACTAGTAGAAATTTTGTTTAGCTGGCAACCTCATGTCGAGTATTCCCCCAAATGGCAAAGCGGTATTCGAATTTGTTATTAGTTAACATTTGATATTGCAAAAAAAGTGTATAGCGGTAGGTATACTTCGTTATTAAAATCGAAAAAAAGTACCTATATACATAAAATTGTATTTAAGTTTTTTGTTGGTATAGTAATAATATTGTCGCAGAGACATTCACCTTACCATTAAAAGGCAACATTTAAGATTAAATTTTAATTTTAATGCCAACAACAGCGGTAACAATTTTATGACTAAAAAGCAGTAAATTTAAGTGTTCTTAAATTCTTCAATGGTTATGAAATCGTAAAATGACTAACCTCTGAAATAATATTCCTGCTTTTTTTGTTAAAGATTCCTATAAGTAACAAATTGTGACCGATTGTAGCAACTTCCGCATAATATATTATTACAAGTACATCTTCTCACATAAAGTCGCGCGAGTTGTGGCAAGACGTGCTAGCTAGACGTACCTATTGACACATTTGGTTTGCTCACCAAATAAGCAAGTAGATAATTTTGCATTTAATAATAATTTTATGTTTGTCACAAAAACATGTGAAAGTGTGCTATAATTAGATATATTCTCTTTGTTTTAATGTAGCGTAAGAAACATGGTGTGAGTTGTAAGAATTTACAATTAAAATAATTAAGTTTTGATACGAAACAGTTGTTTTGCGCAGTTATATACCTAAATTGCGCGTCTCAAGTTTGAACATCATAAGATTCATAAGTCATAACCTCACAATGTCATAACTCATAACACTACATGAAGTAACGATCATGTTAGACCTGTCATTTTTTATTCAAAATGCATACAAAACACGTGAGTTTTATCACAATTTTTTTTGTCACTGAGTTATGGATATTATCTATGTATTTACCTTAGTATTCATCTATATCTATCTATTATATACTCGTCTAGTACCCACAATAACACAAGCCTTATGGTGGCGCTTACAGTGGGAACAGGGTGATTTGTGTAAGATTATCCCATAGTACATATTTATGTATTTACCTATATTTATTACCTATTTAAAGCGTTGGTGGCCTAGTGGTAAGAGCGTGAGACTTTCAATCCGGAGGTCGCGGGCTCAAACCCCGGCTCGCACCAATGAGTTTTCAGAACTTAAGTATATATTATACGAAATATCATTTGATATAGGTAGGTATTTCTTCTTTCTCTTCTTTTTAGCCCTTTTCAATCTTTGAGATGTAGGCCTCCTTCAATTTTTGCCATTCTGATCTATTTTGTGCCCTTTCTATAAATAATTTTTTTTATACCCATTTTGATCCAGCTGTTCTTTTGATGTCGTCATACCAACGCATCTTTGGTTAGGTAGGTATTTACCAGTCGCTTTTCGGTGATGGAAAACATCGTGAGGAAACCGGACTAATCCCAATAAGGCTTAGTTGACCCTCTGGGTTGAAGGTCAGATGGCAGTCGCTATCGTAAAAACTAGTGCCCACGCCAATTCTCGGGATTAGTTGCCAAGAGGACCCCAAGCTCCCATGAGCCGTGGCAAAATGCCGGGATAACGCGAGGAAGATGACCTATATTTATTATTTATGACCAACCTCTTGTCTAACCTCACCTTTATTTCATAATACCCATTATTCTTTAAAACACAAAGCCCTCTGCAAAAAGCTATTGCAATAACATCAATCCCGATCACATCGATCAAACTTTTAAATAAACCGACCTCAGGCTTACTTAATTAAAAAACTTGAAACAACGAAATCTGAACTTGGACGTAATAAAGGCTTTCATAATGGCGTGCTCCTTTTTTGTTCGCTGACAGTTTTTAATAAGATTTTAATAAATTATGCAGCAGCTTCCAAGTGACGGTGGCACAGATTACAGCCCTCTACATGGAGCATATAACATGATTTTTCTCTTTATTTATGCACTGAAAAAAATATGAGCTATCGAGCACACATTAAAATTATTTCATTAAGAATAACTGCTATTATAATATCAACTAATGTATGTTCGTTCGTACGTAACGTAGAAACAGTAAACTTTACTGCTTGGTTCAATAGGCTCATATGGAACTGTTTAAAGCATTAAACGTTAATGCAATTCCAATTGTTTTAAACGATTTTTTTGCTCAGTGTGTCAACTCTTAGGCTAGGTGATTTATAATATATATGATTTATAATAAGTAAAATATAAAAACACTTACAAAACAATAAAAAATACATATAAACACATTATAAAAAAACCTAACCTAGGGTGCCGCCAGCAGATGGGCAAGGCCCAAGCTGCCAGTGGTCAGAGCTGCAGAGAGAGGAACAGGCGGACTAACATGATGTATTACAAGCTTTTATTTAACTTGCCCTGTTACCGCAACTTGCACCATCCCTCTAACCCGAGGTGAACCGGTTAAACCTGGAGTTACCACGGTTACCAGTACATTTTGACACTGGGTCAACGGTTTAACCGCTTAACCACGGGTTATTGGGATGGTGCAAGTGGCGCTTAGTATGTTAGTGTCGGTCAAATCGTGGAAGCTGAATGTGACCCACATTCCGATTGCCGATTGAGCTGAAATTTTGTATACATTATGTAAATCGGAGGACAATGCAATATGTATTATGATGACATCGAGCTGATCTGTTCGAGTTTATCCAGGATGATACACTTTTTCCAAATAATAAATGGTGTAGATATGTAAAATAACCTTTATTCAACTTATACATACCAAATTTCAGTACTGTTCTAGAGACTTCGAGCTTTGCCCTAGTGTGATTGTGCTATTACTACTACTACTCGTACCACTACAACTTGTAAGACCTATGGTGTTGGAAGCAATGTGACGGCGAGTCTTTGTTAAAGCCTTAAGGATGACACGCTAGTCCGGGCCGTGCCCGGGCCGAGGTGTCCGACATGTCATTTTCTATGACGGCTGACCGGTGATCACATGGTGCTTATAGAAAACAAAGCTCCGGAAGCTCCGGCCCGGCCACGGCCCGGTCTAACATGAGTGATCCTTTAAAATGCAGTCTGTGGGAGGAGGTTATCTATGGTGTGGAGATAATGTTCTACCGGTATTCGATTTGTGCTGTACCGTTCTCTTCCTACATTATTTATAAGTTACTACTTTTAATCTTGAGCATCGCTTCCTTCGTGGATTATGAAAGGAGCAAGAACTGTTTGTAAACATACCGACTTTTACCATTGGAAGAAATAGTTTGAATATTCTCATCTTCTTCTCGTGCCGATGGTTTCAGACTGTGCGGGACCAGAAGGTAGCGACATTTATCGCCCATATTCTCGTGATTCAATATACAAAAAAAAATAGTTTAATTTTTTTTAAAACAGAAGTTGCAGAATAGAGACTGTGGGCCCGATTCGGATTTTGAAATAGACATCTATTAGACATCACCAAGATACGATAACGATATGTTTAAGATCTAACCTGTCAAATTTGACATTTGTGCGATTCTGGAGATACTGTTGAACGATTTCCACAGGATATGACTTAGAGATCCAATTCACATCTAATAGATATCTTACTCTATCTAACGTAAAAGTGACATTGGTTGCCCGAATTGCGCTGCAAAAGAGAACTAGTTGATATCTAAACTATAACGTATCTAGAATGGATCTAGTACGTGTCGTCTCTTATGAATATCTTGAAGTTCGAATACGGCAGTCTCTGCAATTCTGCATACAGTTTTTTTTATGATAATAATATAAGAGGCAAGCGAGCAGACGAATCGCCTTATGGTATGCAATTACCGTAGCCCATGGATACCTGCAACACCAGAGGGGTTGCAAGTGTGTTGTCGCCATTTAAAATGGGAGCGCGCTCTTTTCTTGAAGGTTGGAGTTGCTGCTTTTTGATGCTTACTAAAATAATTATAGAAATTACAATAAAAGTAGTTGATTCCTAAAGCAATTTTCCCTAGCTAAAACCAGGCATATTTCATTTTATCACAATTTCTGCGCTCCAATATACATACATGTATAATTTAAGTTTTATTGTAACTGACAGTGACAACTATGGAAGACGTAATTCTGATTCTGATATATTATATAACTTCATTTATTTATTATTTATAGAAGAGCCGCAGATTTCGTTGCCAATGGCGAGATAACTTGGACTCTTATTGAGAAACTGGACAACATTTGCACCAAGCCGATAAAAAGACGGCGACGGCCAATGCCCAGCAATAGGACACAGTGGGCTCTTAATAAATAACTTATTATTTATTGACACTATTCCGTGGTACGATTAAGCGCCACTTGCACCATACTACTAACCCGGGGTTGACCGGTTAAACCTGGGGTCACCAATGGTTACTAGTACAATTTGACACTGGGTAACGGTTTAACCGCTCAACCCCGGGTTAGTGGGTTGGTACAAGTGGGCCTAAGTGACCCAACTCTATCCTGGGGCTCAGTATACAGAGTGGCCAAAAAATAAGTGCATTCCCGTTGCAAAAAAAATTTACCATCCCATAGAAAATGGACTAGCCAAAATGTATGAAACAGCATCAATTTTTTTTTCGCAATTTCGGGGTTGGTCCCATAGTAAAAGTTGCTCAGTATAATTCCAAAACCTCCCTGGCAACAGGAATGCACTTATTTTTTGACCACTCTGTATACTAATGATATCTTCACGGCGCAAAGCCCAAGAATATAAATTGAAATTCAGCCAAATCCCAAGGCACGGACATGTTCCATCAGAACTTGCAGAGCATCTGCATTTTTCAATGCACGGACACAGAGTATCCATTATATCTCCCGCAATAAGGAGCGTGTAATTGAATTTCTGAAGCGCAACACGTCTCTGAAACGAGGGTACTCTGCGTTAATAATAAATTTCTCTTATGAGACATTGCTTAGCGTCTAATCGAGATGGGGCGAGTAGAAAAGTGAAGTTTTTAATTTTCTCGTGACGTCTATAATAGACGTCTTTGGAAATGGTTTTTGAATAGTTGAGGCTATGGATAGTCTACAAACATAGATGTTTGTCGAATAATGGTAGATTTGATCTGACTCACAAAGATAGGATAAGTAAAAGTCAAGGAGGGCTCTGAAAAGATTAGCCGGGTACAGTGGCTCACTCAACCTAATTCCAACACGAGAGAGGCTATTTTCAGCCCTGCTAATACTCGTACAGCAGAAACAATCAGTAATCTAACAAATTCAATTGGACGAGCAATGGTTATTCTAACACGTAAGGGCCACTTGCACCATCCCACTAACGCGGGGTTAACCGGTTAAACCTGGAGTTACCATGGTTACCAGTACAATTTGACACTGTGTTAACGGTTTAACCGGTTAACCCCGGGTTAGTGGGATAGTGCAAGTAGTGCTAAGGGTGCTACAGTGTTTAGTGATATTTGGGCGACTGAGCCGCTGTTTGCGTTGAGCCACTGTTCCCGCCTTGACCCCTAAATAGGTGATATGTCCACTTCTGAGGCGTGGTTAAATGAATTGAAGAAATCAAAGTTTGTCCTCAATATATTAATTACTATCACATGCATATAGAAAACTATCTTAAGCAGCAAACAGAACGTCAGTGCGATGAAATCGACTTCATCAAAGGGTCCTACTTTTCATAACGCTATTATACCCTGAGGCTTACAGGGGAGCGAACCAATAAATCCTCCAACGTTAGCGAAAATAGCAAAATATCCTCATGAAAAAAACTCAGAAACTTCTCATATGTTCTTAATCCAAAATAAAACTCTAAATTTTTTGTGAAATTTTCGACAACTTTTCCAACTTTTTGGAAATTTTCCGCAACTTTCACATTTGTACTCCTTAATAGTCCTGATCGCTTTCAAATATCATTTTGCAGTTTAAATGATACCGGTAAATATAAATGAACATTTCTTTGAGCTGCATCGCTGTTTGCACGTGTAATTTGAGGTTGTAGGCAGATTTTTAAATTGCCTCCTTTAGTCGGCGGCCGGGAAATTGTTTCCCGCTCCGCCGGGCGCGCGGGATATGAGCGAATGATGTGGGTAATGTCTCGAGCTGGCGACATAACGTGAACTCGAACGTTTTGGTTACACGATTCTGGGCAATTTAAAATCTGTTATTTAAAGAAACACTAATTTTACCAACGTACCTAGGTACCTATGATTATTATACCGGGTGTGGCCTGTAACACGAGCAAATAATTAAAACATAGATTGTACTCCTCAAACGGTGACACTTTTGTTCAACATTATTGGGATACCCTCCTCCAATTGAGGAGGGATTTAAATCTTCTCGAGGCAGAGGCGTACGGTTGGAGCCGGTATAGCTTTATTTGACGTTCATAAGCGCATTGTTGGCAGGAGATCACGCGGTCGTTCACCAATAAGATGGACCGATCAAGTTAAAGACTCGTCATCCTCTGCTTTCTCCACGGTCGTCAGAGACGCGTTGGACAGAAACCGGTGGCGACAGATCATCCGCTCCAGATGCAACCCTGATACTGACCACGATCCTCAAACATGAGGGACCGACCAAAGAGAGAAGCGCATTGTAATATGCCTACTTGAATAAACTATTTTTTATCTTTATCTTTAACAAGTTTTAAAAATTATGAAGTATTTAGACTCCCTATTTTTCATACAAAATAAATATTATCTTCAATGGACGCCATCGCCACGCCATATCATTCTGACTGACGTTGCTTGTCACGCTTAAACATAACAAAATTCGCAATACCTACATTGCGTCTTAGAATAAACTTTAAAGTGTATTAAAAATCAAACCACAAGTTATTTTTAAAAGTCGCTGAACAAATGTTGGTCTAATTTTTTGCTCATATTACAGTGCACACCCGGTATAGGTAGATAGCAAAAGCCTTAGAGGCAAGGCAAGATACCTACGTACCTAAAACAAAGCAGTTAGAGTCAGACCAAGAATATAGTCTGCAGCGGATTTGATAGCCCACACAGTCAAACTTCTATGAAATTATGATGTATAAATAACACTTGCACTGCGTGGGATGTCAAATCCGCTGCAGACTTTTCTTGGTCCGACTCTAGTTTAGTAGTCGGCCGTAGGTAAATATAACACTAATTGCTCGCGTTGACGGTTAACACCTCTTTGAAGTACTTCGACAGCGAAGTCTAAGTACTCAAATTTATTTTCACTTACAGCAGATATTACGATATACGGCTTGAAATAAAGAAGTGTCATTATACGTACGTACGCAGATTACATTGCGACCGAACACGTACCTAGGTATATTATAGTTTCCGTTGACTTGACAATGTTAGCATACGTAAGTTAATAGGAACCGTCAGCATCAAGTGTGTCAGAACCCTAAAACACTCGTATCAATCACTAGTCAGTTACACACGTCGGTTTTGGATCACGTCAGTTGTGGTTTCCAATTCTCCTAAATCCGAAAATCGAAAACGTGTTGTGCGTGTGAACTCGTTGTTACTGACGAATTGTATTGAAGGGAAGTACAAAAGACCTATGCGATGTTCATTTGTTAGTGTACCTATACGACGTAAAATACTTCCGTTCTAAGGCTTAGAACGCACTGCGATTAATTTCTTGCGGTTTCAGTCTTGCAAGTGCGTGCGCTTATGAAGGATGCCCTACGTTACACTTTTTTGCGGTTCTGAAACCGCAAGAAATGAATTGCAGTGCGTTCTAAGCCTAAGAGTCCATCTGGGTTAGAATACAAAACTACGAATTATGAAGCGTTTACGAAAAGCACGAGATCATCACACGTACATCTAGATTAGGGTTGTCAATAAAAAAATGGAATATCCCGATCAAAGTTCGGACATCGTTCTAAAAATTTTGATATTTCCTGGGCGGTCAATTCTGCGAACCCTGAGCCAATAGCCCCTTAGCCTGTAGCTGCAGCATAACCTTCCCTTTTCTCTACCCAACTCCAAACTTTTAACTAGTTTCTTGTGGTTGGTTGAGGTTTTTAATAATCCCTGACACTCGCCAAGTCCCCCTGCAATCCTGACAAAAGACCAAAAAACGCTAATCTAGGTGCAAATATACTTGTAAAATGCTGCGCCCTGAATAGGACTACGAAGATGTATCCTACGCCATACCTACTACCTACTATAACTACTATCTACAAGCCAAATTCACCTCCTCCTTTCTCCTTAGTCGTACACTCTTTTCAGAGTGGTCGTGGTTATGGGTTGTCCTTTCCTATGTTTATTGCGGCTGTTGCGATACTCCTCCATCTCTCTCTGTTTGTGGCACTCCGAGCACACTCAGTCAGGGAACATTTCGTCGTGGACTTTATGCCAAATTCACCATACCTATAGGTACAAATTGGAACTCGGCGACGTGTCGCCGCGACGCGTCGCTGAGCCCAACTTCGTGTCGTTGGGTTTGAATGGAATTTCATAGAAATACATAGAAACTAGTCGTGACGCGGCGACATGAAGTAAAATTCGGCGACGCGTCGCTGTTTCAACTTGTACCTACATTAAGAGCTTAATATTAACCTTTTAACCGCTGTGATATATACTTAAGACATAGAAAATCGGACTCCTTTCGCCGCGGTCTGATAAATAAGACAAAACTTCGTGTAACTTCCTACCGCCGGCGACACGAGCATGCTCGATGAAAAATTCTATGGCGGTTAAAAGGTTAATTATAAACGTTGTTAACCAGTGATACAGAAGTTAAAGCCAAGGGATCTATCTTCGGATGTGAGCGTGGATATTGTGAGTGTTGCGTGTCGGACTATTGACAATAATTAACATTAGTAGTGGGTGGTTTGAAAATGTGATGTGTACCCCAAACTTTTACATACACTTTTCGTCGGGTAAGTAGTTGCACAAATCTCAGTTTTGACATTTTGCTGGGACATCAGTTAGCCGCGACCACAACCAGTGAAGCCTGTGTCGAAATATCGGTAAATAAAGGTAATGAAATAAATTCGCGATAGCCCGTGATGTCTGTAATGTGAGTTAATAAGTGTTCAAAACGCAAAAGTTTTAAATATTATATGATAAACGTTGATGCAACTGAAATAAACGGTCACGATCCCATACTGCATTATTACGGCACCACCTTAGTGTAGGTAGTGGACAGCAATTTGTATTATATATGCTCCATTTAGTAATTGAGGTAACTGTAGGTTAGCATGATTTCCCGCAGTGACTGAGCTGAGCATTCGGCCATGACAGAGTCAGGATTTCAACCTAAGGGCATATCGGATAGACAGAATTGTACCTCGTTAAGAGGAAAATGCTGGCTGGCAACCCGTCCGTAGTTACATGTGAACCTGGAAATTCGGTAAACTGTATTCATCTTCAAAATTGATGTTGAAAGCAGATATACTTCGTTTTTTAGAGTTCCGTACCCAAAGGGTAAAAACGGGACCCTTTTACTATTAAGACTTCGCTGTCCGTCTGTCTGTCTGTCTGTTCGTCTGTCTGTCACCAAGCTGTATCTCATTAACCGTGATAGCTAAGCAGATGAAATTTTCACAGACAATGTATTTCTGTTGCCGCTTTAACAAAAAATACTAAAAACAGAATAAAATTAATATTATACAACAAACGTGATTCTTTTTTGCAGTTTTTTGCGTAATGGTACAGAACCCTTCGTCAATTGGCCGGTTTTTTAGCAATCGAAAAAGGGTAAACAAGCTAAATAACGCAGTATAGTTTTAAGTGGATATTGGGATACTTAGTGATTCTTTGTATCTCACGATTAGGTAGGTACATATCATCATTTATTTTATCCCTTGCGTTATTACAATGAACATTTTAACCAGTATGTATTCATTTAAATAGTGTAAAATTACTACCTCTCTAATGTAAAAGTGTTTACTTATGGGAGTTGAAGTTTTTAATTATTTAAGCCAGTATTTGAAAACTTCTATATTAAAAATATATTTTTTTTAGTTAATTAAAAAGTATAAAGAGGAATCTCATTTAATATTGATAAGCACATTTTAGAAAGCAACTCCTAAGTAGTCCAGCTACAAAACGAAAAAGTATCACAGCAATTTTACAGTTAGAACTTTATGTTGTAAGCTAGCAAAATTTTACAAAAACATCAAAGTTTTTACGACGGGTCGCGTAAGTTTAGTGAATAAAGTGTTGTTGTTTTTTCGACTTGTATTATGCAATGTCACTAAATTGCCCTCTTAGTATGAAATCAACGAAACTACTCGAGACAGTCCTCAATTAGGTTTTATTTTTCTGGAACATAACGATAATAACATAACGATGGCGTTGTTCTATTGACATTTATTTAAATTTAATTGTATAATTCAGTTTAATTTGACGAAATTCAATATTTATTCTTCTGTAATTTGACATAATTTAATTCAATTGTAATTTGGTGTAACTTAATTTAATTTAATTTAATTTTATATAATTGTGATATTCAATTTATTTATTAGTTAAGTTGACATTGTTTGCATGGTAATTTTATGTTGTATTATCTTGTGAGTGTTTTGGGGTCACCTGTAAGCCCGCAAGAGTTGAACACCAATAAAAAAAAAAAAAAAAAAAAAAGATAGTTGTTTACAATTTTGATACTTAGAGAATATTTGCAGAATCGATTTCACAGTAAGTGTCATAATAATTTTACTTTTAAAATCAATGTAATGCCAGTGACGTTATAAATGTAAAAAGGTTTCACAGTGGGTAAGTTGTTCGATAGTATATCCTCCTTTACTTGTGGGCGAGTTTAGTAAAAGGGTCCATTTTTATTGAGACTACTTTCCAAGTTACGGGCAGTAGGTACTTAAATAGCGAAAACTATCCAATTTTCGAAAAAAAATTATACTGTTTACTCTATTTACTCTGTCACTAAATTAACCTCTCAAAATGAAATCAACAAATACTCCTCGAGACAGTACTCAATTAGGTTCTAATTTTCTACAACATTACTAGTTGTATTTATACCCACTTAAACTTGGAGACGTTAGGTAGGTAATAGTACATTATTGTCGAGGCTCGGAAGTAGCTACTTGCAGGCTGAGGATTCGTTTTAAACGGACGACCTTGGGAGTCCGTTTAATTGAATCCGAAGCCAGCAAGTAGCCTTCCAGCCGAGTCATATATAGTGCTTTTCTCAAAAATGGTGCAAGAAATATAAATATCATAGAAATATTTTACAAAAGCAACGTTCTTACGTATATATTTTCACAGAAAAAAGTAGAAACAATTGAAAAAATTAGCTTTGCCGCCTTTTTATTTTTTTAATAAAAAAATAGAAGTGTATTTTTCTGCCGAAAATACGCCAACCTATTTGAGACAGCTAAATAGTCGCGGTACTAATCATCTTTTTGGCTCTTTAATGGGCCTGTGCCTTCATTTGATATGGCCATTTCAACTTTTAAAAAGTTTGGAACTCGACAAATAATGGAATTTGTATGCAACATTGCAGTCCCAAAATCGAGACTGCAATGTTTTTAACTTTTTAATTTTTGACTGACCATAAACTACGCGCTTCGCGACCTATTTTTTAAGCGGCAAAGTCGACTTTGCCGTCCATTTTTGGGAAAAGTAATTTTTATCTACGCATCTTATCATTCAATCGCCAGTCGACATATTCTGACGGCCTCGAATTCGAATTTTAAGATACGTCAGTTAATAGATCTAGAAACGATATGGATTAGATATGTCAGTGTCAAATGTGACGTTTCTTCAAACAAAAACGTCACTTTTGACAATGACACATCTAATCCATATCGTTTCCAGATCTATAATTCGTATATTCGTATTCGTTTTCGTTATATCTTAAAGTTCGGATCGGGCAGTCAGTCTTGAACCATAATTCATAAGGTACTTTTCACCCATGACGTAACGAGAATTATCACCTTGAAAATGGTCGAAATCAACATAAATCGAGGACAGAAGAACGTGACGGGTCGAAGCAGGATGTACGTTTGTCCGGCACCTGCCTCCGAATGGGTCATCCTTCAAAAGAAAAGGTCAAGACGTGTCGGTAGAGTTACTGGATAGAGTTCATTCATAGGGAACCTAGAGGCCTTGCCTAGATGACGTTCTTTGGTTGAAAACTTCAATCGAAACCAAAGAGAATAGAGTGTATAGAGGCGGATTGTCAAAGTAAATTATGCAGCCACTGTAAATTTACTGCCATCTTTCGACAGAAGATTAAAATTTTTAGAACGCCATTTAACTTTGATCCTTATTTTTTCACTGATATGTCTAAACTTGTAAAATATTAATATTAACGCCATCTACTCGAATGTAGGCCAAAGGTATGGTGCAATCTTTTCGAGCGATGGCGCACTACCCTTCAGCCTACTCTCGAGTAGATGGCGTTTATATTAATATATAACAAGTTAACACATATGAGCGAAAGAATAATGATGAAAGTCAAATGGCGTTCTAACAGTTTTAATCTTCAGTCGAAAGATGGCAGTAAACTGTACTGTAGCTACATAATTTACCATGACAGTAACTCTTTATTTCAAATTCTATTTGATCGAAACTAAAATAATGTACTTATAGAAATAGTCACGCAATAGCAGCTCTGTCATCTCGATAAATTGTTACTTTTTGTTTGGCGTTTGTCGATGTTAATAAAATAAACAAATTTAAACTTAAATTATAGATGTTGTGCATAATTATATTCCATCGTATTTTTACGGAACCTTACGAACGTGTCTTGCCTTTTCAGTCAGTCTCGGTACAAAAAGTACCCACTGACATTCACCGAACTAGCACGACAAATACGAACGTTTCCGAGAAAATACGATGGAAAACAATTATGCACTACATCTGTACTTTACTTTTGTATGGTAATAATCACGTGACTTTTCGTAATTTTTTTACTTTTAAGTTGGCGTTTGTCGATAAACGATTGTCAATGACAATCTGACAGACGACTACTTTTTAAATTATTTCCAAAAAAAATCATTTAGGTATTTATTATATTTCTTGTGCTGTGTTTTACCGCCGCCATTGTTTCTAAAATACCTAGAAACGTTTTTTTTTTAAATAATTTAAAAAGTAGTCGACTGTCAGATTAAACATTATTTTGTATAAAAACACAAATGGTTAAAAAATATGTATAGCAAAAGTTATCTTTAATTTTGTACCTATGTAAATTTTGTTTCAATATGGCATTTCCAATCGAGTGGCAATATCTTCTCATTGACTAGACACCGGCGTATGACGAGAATTTGTATCCGTTTTCGTGTAACCTATAGCTTTCACGTCGAGATTGGTAAATGCCGGCTTGGCTGGAATATAAATCCTTGTTCTAGGAACTCGTTACAGCGAGGCACGTGGCAATGTCCTGAGTCGAAATCTGCGAACTATTACATCACTGAAATCGAAATTACTTAAACTGTACCAACTTTAATAAATAAATATGTCCTATAACATTCTCATAGTAAGCTCAAGAAGGCTTGTGATGTGGGTAGTCAGATAACGACATATATAATATACATATACTAAAATACATAGAAAATATCCAGGACCCAGGAACAACCGGGCCCTTATACTGGGATTCGAACACAGGACCATCGGCTTCATAGGCAGAGTCACTACCGACTAGGCCAGATCGGTCGTCAAACTACCGGGGAATATT
Source organism: Cydia splendana (assembly GCF_910591565.1). Taxonomy (NCBI): domain Eukaryota; kingdom Metazoa; phylum Arthropoda; class Insecta; order Lepidoptera; family Tortricidae; genus Cydia; species Cydia splendana. The sequence continues at coordinate 17,301,931 of NC_085966.1, read as the reverse complement.
CCTCGTCTAGGTTAGATAAAAAATAACTTTACTTCAGTAACTTATACTGTGTTTATATAGGTAAAATGTATACTTACACACACCTATCACATGAATGGTTGTCCGTATATATCTCCATCTATGGCATCTATTAGTAATTTAGTACTACTTATTATATTGACGACCGGTCTGGCCTAGTGGGTAGTGACCCTGCCTATGAAGCCGATGGTCCCGGGTTCGAATCCTGGTAAGGGCATTTATTTGTATGATGATACAGATATTTGTTCCTGAGTCATGGTTGTTTTCTATGTATTTAAGTATTTATATATTATATATATCGTTGTCTGAGTACCCACAACACAAGCTTTCTTGAGCTTACCGTGGGGCTTAGTCAATTTGTGTAAAAATGTCCTACATTATTTATGTTTATGTTTATTTATGTTATGTTATATTAACAACCTATAAAGTCAGTACTTTCACCTGAAAACGGGCAAAAATTACAAACTAACTAATGATGACGAAGCATAGGTATCTAATTAACACCGTACAACTAAATAGTGCATTTGCATCTATTCTAACTTACCTACTCGCAGTTGGTTCTAAGTCGGAGCATTTGCATCTCTGCTAACTTCCCCACTTCCAGTTGGATGTAAGTCGGCGCTGGCATCTAGAGGCAAATAGCTCCAGTGAAACATTGTAAGCGCCTCGCATTTACAACGGACACACTAACTGCCACACACGAGTACACAGCGAAACCAGAGCTGTTAAGTACGGTGTACACGGTACGAGTGGAACGGTGATTATAGCCTGAAAATGTCGAATGATTATTATTTAAGGTATGCCGACGACACCACATGTTTTGCTACGTCGGAGTAGGTCCGAGAGTGGTTTGGTAGGACTAACTACTAGTGGCTCTGTGAGCTGTAGACCTCGCGAGCAGAGTTTAAAACTGAATAAATGTATGGTTCCGTTGTTTTGAAGAATTTAGAGAATCTAATTTGACCATAAAAACTTAACTATCAATTGCTTACAAAATTCGGGAATTGGTTTAGATATGCGACCTGTAGAGTAGAACATATGGACATACGAAACAATTTTTGGCTAACAGGCCAATTCAAACTTACACTGATATCAGAAAGACATCTAACTGATGTCATTTAGTTATCGTGCATTTCACTTGTTCTTGTCCGTACATGTATTGGCGCAAGCGAGACGCACGATGACTACTAAATAACATGATAAAAATATCATCCCGATGTCAGTGTACGGTCGATGCCCCTTAAGTATACACGTCGCCATACTAATTGTATAGAAAAGTGGATAGAGTTAGACCAAGAAAAGTCTGCAGAGATTTTGACAGCACACGCAGTGCCAATGTTATTTGTGCCAGTGTCAAAATCTCTGCAGACTTTTCTTGGTCTAACTCTACCTATGTTAGGAAACCAACATTACCTTTGAATTAACCTGTAAACTGCAACTAAGAAGCTTCGTGCGCGAGCGTGGCCCATAATTTCCGAAAATCATTTTTTCTTCGAGGCAATTACTCCGTTCTCATATTTTGCGTTGCCCATAATTTCCCGAAATCATTCATTCTCGGTAGCAATTACTCCGTTCCCATATTTTCCCAATGGTTTTCTTCCGCAATCGCCTATTTTTAATATTTTTAAATTAATCTTTTCCTTATAGTTTTCGTTCTTTTAAATATCTAGGATAATATTTTCTTGTTACTGTATGTTAATAGTGTAGTAATTATATTTGTTACTTGTAGGTATTTCACATACAACAAATATCAAAAACACTAAAATTAAAACATAATCTAAAAAACTACAAGTAAAAAACCAAACGCTGTCAGCCAATAACTCTAACCATACCTATCTCTGGGAGCAGATTCGTTTTTAGGGTCATCAAAAAAAAATAACCCTAACCTACCTATCTCTGGGAGCAGTTTCGTTTTTAGGGTCATCAAAAAAAAATAACCCTAACCTACCTATCTCTGGGAGCAGTTTCGTTTATAGGGTCATCAAAAAAAATAACCCTAACCTACCTATTTGAAAAAAACCTGGTTATTTTTACCACTAGCATTAAAAAAAAGAGAAAATATGGAGATAGAGAATATTTAGTTAGTGAAAAAAAAACCTACTGGTTATTTTAACTACTACTGGGATTAAAAAGAAAAGGGAATAAATTGAGAAAAGGAAAATTTTGTTTATGAAAAAATGTACACGAAAAATTAAATAAAGCGAAGAAATTCCACTGGGAAAAAATGAGAACGGAGTAATTGCCTCGAAGAAAAAATGATTTGCGGAAATTATGGGCCATTTTAGCGAGGCGATCCAAATTAAAAGGCTCAAAGTCTAACTAACATTATTGTCTAACTAACATTATTGTTAGTTAGACTTTGAGCCCGGGAAAGCGCAACGTACGAGCAACCTACAGCTAGTTCTAGCCCTAGGCAATGTCAACCCCTGCGATTTATGGATGGTGACCGCCCATGCTATAAACGTAAGTGGAAATTGACTCCTGGAACAGCCATGCCCTTGAACTAAAACCGCTAAAAAATGTTGAAACAAAAACTCAAACGAATACGCTTACCTCGCGCTTCGCGCTCGCTTGATCAATCAGCAGTACGATGTTTAAGTGCAAAAAATAAATAAAAAAAATTGCATTTATTGGGGATCGAACCGGGTACCTATTCCCATATCCTTGCTTGTAAGCGTCTTTCCAACTGCGCTATGATAGCATTTAGATGAGCTGACGAAAGGTTACTTATTCTCGAGTAAGAATTTAAATATCTAATCTAAAGAGAATAAAGTGTATAGGCGACGTGCATGAACTATAGGGGGCAGCACAGGAGCCGTCAGATCTTTGGCGCGAAGCGTAGATGTGTAGTTTATGATTCCGATGTAGCCCACGAGATGGCAGAACCTACTATCTACAAGGAAACGTACTTACGAGAACGGTAGATGGTAGCACTTGCTTTGGCAATGTACATGTGCACATATGTTTCCGATTAAGGCCACAAGATGGCAGGCCCTCCAACGCGCACGGTCCCTATAGTGGGCGTGCGTGAACTATAGGGGGTAGCATAGGAGCTGTCAGATTTTTGGCGTGAGGCGTAAATGTGACGTTTATGCTTCCGATGTAGCCCACAAGATGACAGAACCTACTATGCATAAGGAAACGTACCTACAAGAACGGTAGATGGTAGAACTTGTTTTGGCAATGTACATGTTTCCGATTCAGGCCACAAGATGGCAGACCCTCCAACGCGCACGGTCCCTATATGTAGTCGAGGGTTATTGTCATACTAAATTTTGTTGTCACAGTAAATTTACTGCCATCTTTCGATACAGGATTAAAATGAAAATGAAAAAAAAATATCAATAAATGTATATATGTATGGATAAATGTTTTATTTTTATTTTTAGAACGCCATATGATTTTGACCCATGTTCTTTTACTGATATGAGTAAAAATTGTTAAATATAAAATGGTGTCGCCATCTAGACGAGCATAGGCCAAAGGTATGGCGCCGTATATTCAAGAATCAAATTTTCTTTAAAGCGCAAAAAGCCATCATCTGTTGCAAAAAATAAACGAATCCGCTTAGCCCGCGCTTGATAAATAAAAAATACGATATTTTTCATTTTTTCAAAATAAAAAAATAAAATAAAAAACAACAATTGATACGAAATTTAAGTATAAAAAAATACAAAAAGTTATGTAGCAGCATACAATTACTGGGGATGGAACCAGGGACCTCCCTATGCAAACAAAAAAGCGAACGTTTGCAAAATGCGCCATGATAGTTCTTACTAAAGCTGACGAAATTTAGCTACTCTTTCTCAAGTAAAAACTAAATATCTAAATACCGCCGAAACCAGTGATACAAATTTTCTGAATTTTTGGCCATTTAATCTATAAACATATATCAAAAAGAAAAAACTCTTATGATATCGATACGACTATTTGTTTAGGCGACAGGTATCACGACTCCGCCATTTTTAAAAATTTCCAAAAACCGGAATGAAAAAAAAAAAATATTTAGTCATAGAATCTGGTCACAAAATTTCATGAGAATCGGTTAAGAATTGCGACCTGTAGAGGAGAACATCCGGAAATACAAAACTAAATATCTAAATACCGCCTAAACCAGCGATAATTTTTTTCTGCATTTTTTGCTATTAACTCTGTAAACATGTCTCAAAAAGAAAAAACTCTTATGATATCGATACGACTATTTGTTTAGGCGCCAGGTATCACGACTCCGCCATTTTTAAAAATTTCCAAAAACTGGATTGACAAAATAAATTTAATTAGTCATAGAATCTGGTCACAAAATTTCATGAGAATCGGTTAAGAATTGCGACCTGTAGAGGAGAACATCCGGAAATACAAAACTAAATATCTAAATACCGCCTAAACCAGTGATAATTTTTTTTTGCATTTTTTGCTATTAACTCTGTAAACATGTCTCAAAAAGAAAAAACTCTTATGATATCGATACGACTATTTGTTTAGGCGCCAGGTATCACGACTCCGCCATTTTTAAAAATTTCCAAAAACCGGATTGACAATAAAAATTTATTTAGTCATAAAATTCGGTCACAAAATTTCACGAGAATCGGTTAAGAATTGCGACCTGTAGAGGAGAACATCCGGACATACGAAAGCAAAATGCCCGAGTCAAAACGTAGACCTTCGCTTCGCTTCGGTCAATTAAAAATAGAAGATAAGAGTGATGATGCACTTACAACAGACTTCAATAGCAGCCAAACACGAGTACCTACACAGCGAAACCAGAGCTGTTAAGTACGGTGCACACGGTACGAGTGGAACAGTGATTATATCCAGAAAATGTGGCATACGAATGAATTATTATTTAAGGTATACCGACCAGACCACACTTTTTACTACGTCGGGGTAGGAAGTTGCTCGAAGAATGGTTTGTCAAAGTTGAACTCCGTTAGAGTTAGACCAATATAAGTCTGCAACGATTTTTATAGCACACGCAGTGCAAAATGTTATTTTATACGTCAAACTTCTATGAACTTATGATCGTTGCAGACATTTCTTGGTCTAACTCTACCGATTCGCATGTCCAATCCAATGTAATTCTTCAAAAGAGTTTCGACGCAGCTCTTCGTGTATGATTCGTACTTAAAGCACTAACTCTACAAGGGTGAATTCGACTCATTGATCTCATTGAGATTCCGCTGCAATCCCGAGCAAGATCGCATTCGCGGGAGACGAATTATATCCACTGTCACTCTAATGTTTATTCCACTCCACTCAATACACAACCTTAACTTCTTCCACATAAGGTTATAAATTAGTTTGATTGGAACTGATATTACAGGGTAGCATTAGGTGTTACTGAGCGGATTGATTGGGGAATAATGTCCCATGACTGGCAGTTTGTGAAATGCCATTTCACACTTAGGGGTTTTCAAATTGCTATCAGGTGTTTTAAGTGTTTTGTTTTGTTTTCGCTAGCAAGGATTGGGGTGTGTTGTGATAAGAAACTGTAAGCTGAACAAATCGAAGACAGTTAGGAACGTCGTTTAGTTTATTTGATACTGATGTCAATGTTTTGTCAATAAATTACTAATGAGCTTAAGTGGGACAGGGCTGGACGCCTGCCGCATCCACCCGGAAAGATGGGCCAAAATGGTTACTGGGTGGGAGTGGGACCCACAGAACAGCATAGAAGGTGCAGGCCGGGGCGAAGGCAGACCGAAAAGAACATGGCGAGGCGGCTTGGACGTATTCTACCCGAAATAGCGGGAAAATACCGACGACAGGGTCGAGTGGGGAAAACGAGCGTCTTTGTCCAACTGTTTGAGCTGTAGGACACTAAATTAGACGAATAAAAAAATCGTAGCTTGTTTCCATTAAATATTTCCTAATAAGAAGCAATAAACAGTACAATAAAGCCAATAATCTTTAATTTATTACTGATATTCCCTGGCGGCGTGTTTAATGTTTTACGAATTCAATTCGAAAACAATTGATTCATGATCGGTACTTACCTTTTTACAGTTAATTATATCAAGTATAATGATTTATGAGTACATATTACTATTTTAATGTTATCTACTGTATCAGAATATCTGAATCATTTACAATATTTACATTATCGATCTTGTATCACACTTGTGTCACGGCCCAGTGGTTTTCGACAGACGCCATGACATTTTAAAATGTTAACACGCTTCACTAGCGTCACCTGGCGGAAATTAACCCTAATATCGCTCAAAGTAGACAACAATGGCGAGCAAAATTCAAGTAAGCGTAGTATGAGCGAAGCAATCAATAAATGGAATCGGTCAGTCAGTTCCGAAGTTGCACGTAAAAGGTGGAAACTATCAGATGTAGTCAGATTGCAATAACAAGTTATAAATTTGACCTGGTTTTGTTAAAGATATAATCTGTCATAAACTATTCGCGATTCAAAGCCAGTATCCTCTATCAAAATTTTACCAATGTTAACATTTCTGTGAAGAAAAAGTGGCTTACTTTTGCATGGAAAAATACGTATCTGTCCAAAAAGAAGCGTAATCATTGTAATCAATCTTGGATAAGCCAGAAAACTAAAGGCACACGTGGACATTACTATCGTGTAAAGAGAATTAGAACCGTAAAAGCTTGTGTATTAAGCTGGTTGTGTTGCGTAAGGTTTGTGTATTTAAAATTAAACCCAGACTAAAAAACATTTTTTAATTAGAATTAATAGACTCAATATCGTGACTACTTTGAAAAAAACTCGTATCTTGTTCTGTCAACTAAAAGAAAAATGTGGTAACTATGTATGGGATGCATACAGAGTTACTGCGTTTTAACTTTGAGTAGCAGTGCGAGATACGTTTTTAGGGTTCCGTACCCAAAGGGTAAAACGGGACCCTATTACTAAGACTTCGCTGTCCGTCCGTCCGTCCGTCCGTCCGTCCGTCCGTCTGTCACCAGGCTGTATCTCACGAACCGTGATAGCTACACAGTTGAAATTTTCACAGATGATGTATTTCTGTTGCCGCTATAACAACAAATACTAAAAACAGAATAAAATAAAGATTTAAATGGGGCTCCCATACAACAAACGTGATTTTTGACCAAAGTTAAGCAACGTCGGGAGTGGTCAGTATGGGTGACCGTTTTTTTATTGCTTTTTTTTCGTTTTTTTTTTTGCATTATGGTACGGAACCCTTCGTGCGCGAGTCCGACTCGCACTTGCCCGGTTTTTTCAAAGTAGTGACGATATTTAACAAAGCTTCGTTAACAATTATTTTTTTATTCACGTTTACGTCTGATTTTATTTTAGTTATGTAAAAGTCTGACTTTATTTTAGATACTTACGTAAGGTTCGTTTGCTCTTTGATATTTGTGTTAGCTAGAAATACTAAGCCCAAAACCTATTCTTAGTTAGAAACGTGTTGCGTTTAAAAGCTTTTTTCTTTAATATTTGGTATAAATATAAAATTCTCACTGAAATAAAGCAAGCTTAGTGCTAGTGCTCGCGAATAACTACAAAAATATTCGTAGTTACCTCCCGTGCACCGTGTACGGTAATGTTTTCCTATTACCGCCATATTTCCGCAATATTACCTTGAATTAAGATTTCCTCCGCTCATAAAAAAACAACATTTTAGGGCTATCCTAATATCTGTAAAAAAATCAAACGGCAGCAGCGTCAAAAAAGGCTATTTAATTATGTAATTAACTCAAGAACGCCATAATCGCATGTAATAGCGTCATTATGAAATAGCAACGGGTGCCGTTACGCCACCTTACCTTCCCCCACTTTAAACTTCCAAACTCACCCTTAAGACGACGCAATAAGCTTTAAAATCTTGTTATAATACGTGTAGTCAAGATTAAACGAAGTTTCTTTGCTTATAAGTCGTACGCTTCAAGCGTCCTCTGTTTTCTATGTAAAGCATTCCACACCTGGATCGTTCGTGACACTTCGCAATAAAGGTTTTAGTCTCCCAATCGTAAATCACAGCCATGTTACACCTTGAGCTCGTGAAAATAAAGGTTGTTTTCCTGTATTTCATCAGCAGAAAGCGATATGTGTAGAAACAAATAAGGTTAGTAGAGCGAGAGGCTGAATTCGGATGCGAAATATAAAAATTCGGCGTCACGCAAATGCGTGTTAGTAAAAATACTGCAAACCGTTTCATGGTGAAAAAAACCCTTTCATTGAGCTGATAAAATAATAAAAACAACATAACACCAGATAACACCGACATAACTGACCACGTGACTGTACCTTAAAATTGTAGAAATGTGAAACGCGCCATCAAAAGCGCGTCAAAAAAGGTACTTACCTTATCAGAAATAAGTACAACTAACCACCTATTCTATTCATGGTGCTGCAAAAATAAATAAATGTTTACAATAAGGAGTTGACAAGAGCTTGATGCGTATTTGCTTATATAAAGATATATTAACGTAGCGAAAGCCTGAAACAGGGCACAAAAACGCATATTTAAGCTCTGTTTCTATTACATTCAGACATTACGAGTATGAACGGTCTGTGTACGCGTTCGTCGCGTTTCTTTTGCGCTGAGGAAAGCCTTTCGCGTTTTGGCATAAAACTAATAGAATAATGCTAATTTTTTTTATGTAACGATTACTTAATATTTTTATATATTTGTAATATAATTTTTTTATTATTTTAATATTAGGTACTTACATATGTTTACGGTTATTTAATTTGGCCACTCATTGTCTGAAATAATTGTTTTACTTTTCTAATATAAATTTGCGTTTTTGTATAAGAGTGACATAACATATATATCTGCTCTAGTATAAGCTGTATAAGTATTGTATAATTAGCAACTAGGTTATAATTCTTATTTTCCTTCTGTTATTCTCCATATAAGTAAGTATGTAAAATGATGAAAAATGGTTTATTATAGTACTTACTTATTTACAATTTAAATGAAATTGTTATTCTAATTACACTTCCATATATATGTATTTAATTTTGCCAATTGTGTACCTGATGTTCCTTGCCGGGCACTTCTGTATATATATTATCGGCTCGATTCGGGAAATGAATTAGAGATTCACTAGATATGAAATAGTAAAGATCTGTGACGTTCCACGGCAAAAGGTACCTTATGGCGGCTGGCGCTTACGTCGCATAGCGCCGCAACAATATTGGAGCGGCGTTAATAATAGCGTAAGCGCCAACCGCCATAAGGTACCTTTACCCGTGGGACGTCACATATCTTTACTATATCGTATCTAGTTAATCTCTTATTCATTTCCCGAATCGCGCCTTATGATTCTTAACTAGCCGCTCTTATACAATCAAAACGTCATGCAATTACCTACAAGAAACTTGGTATTGAGCATTTACTCATTATAGGTAGGTAGGTACTTGAAATTACGTATTACCATAGAGAAAAAACCGGGCAAGTGCGAGTCGGACTCGCGCACGAAGGGTTCCGTACCATAATGCAAAAAAAAAAACGAAAAAAAAGCAAACAAAAATCGGTCACCCATCCAACTACTGACCACTCCCGACGTTGCTTAACTTTGGTCAAAAATCACGTTTGTTGTATGGGAGCCCCATTTAAATCTTTATTTTATTCTGTTTTTAGTATTTGTTGTTATAGCGGCAACAGAAATACATCATCTGTGAAAATTTCAACTGTCTAGCTATCACGGTTCGTGAGATACAGCCTGGTGACAGACGGACGGACGGACGGACGGACGGACAGCGAAGTCTTAGTAATAGGGTCCCGTTTTACCCTTTGGGTACGGAACCCTAAAAAATACATAGAGTGCTGACTCCATACTTCAGTTTTAGTACTAAAAAAGACTATTATTTTCGTAGTCGACATCTAACATCGAGTAGCGGATTTATTAGTACTGCTACTTGACAATAGATGTAGCACTGACCGAAAAGTCTAATGCTGAACAATTTTCTGCTAATATTATAATATTGCCGGTTATAACCGGATTTACCGGAACTCTATTTTCAACTCCTTCTGCTTTTAATATTAGTTATAATTTGTTGTTCAATATAATTTTCGTGAGTCGCGACACTAGATAATTCTAGTATCGAGTAGCGGTACTGATAATTCCGCTACTCGATGCTAGATGTCGACTGCGAAAATATTAGTCGTTTTGGTACCAAAAGTGATGTATGGAGTGAGCACTCTATTCTTACTATATTTCTCTATGGTTACTTACAAGACATATTATTACTTGAATGTTCATGTTTTTCATATTATTTCAGAATGTCGATCTAAAATCTGTGCGTAATTCTAAGCGGCGGCTAGATTCGTGTGACATTGTACAGTCGACGTCAAAGATATGTGTACACTTTTGCACCTTACTCGTCCTTTGTAATAAGGCGAAAAGTGTAAACATATCTTTCACGTCGACTGTACCTACTGACGTAATGAGTTATACATTACTTACAGAGAAAACATACAGAACAGGTTATAAGTGAAATTACTTATTAATGAATGATTAATTTACATTTAAGTTTTATCATGATTAAAATAGCAATGCGAAACGCAATATTTTCATAGTTTTCAGAAATCTACGTATGTAATAACACTAATAACTGTTAAAACTAATTTAAACTTGGCAACAGTCACCGCGTACCTTAGAATTCTGTATGAACGAATAAGTTGATTTGTTGTTTCCCGCACGTAGACATTCTTATTATTTATTGGTGACCAACAAATTTACCGGATTTATGAACAATTAGACTGAGCTTCCATTATTTGCGTTATGATTAAAATTAATTATATTATTAGATATTTTCCTTAAATAATTGTTGAACACCCAAAACATTTAAAATATGTCAAATGCAATTGAACAAAAACTAATATGAGCGAATACTTTATATATTGTGTTACATTCATTCGTTTCCACTAGAAAACTTTAATTTGCAGGGCTTTCTTGACATAAAGTTTTTATTTTGAAATAATGTAGCGAGTAATGTGAAAATATCACTGCATTGACTAAGTCTGTGTCTACAATACACATCACACATTTCTGCACACACATACACACATAATATTTTAAATACAGGTACTAAGAAAAAACCGGAAAAGTGCGAGTCGGACTCGCCCACCGAGGGTTCCGTACTTTTTAGTATTTGTTGTTATAGCGGCAACAGAAATCCATCATCTGTGAAAATTTCAACTGTCTAGCTAACACGGTTCGTGAAATACAGCCTGGTGACAGACAGACGGACGGATGGACAGCGGAGTCTTAGTGATAGGGTCCCGTTTTACCCTTTGGGTACGGAACCCTAAAAACTATCAAATAAAATATATTAAAACGTACCTACTTACTTCGTCGTACACCAGTGGTGCATCACCTTAGGTAACAAGGTACCTACATAAAACTAACTTCATATTATTTACTTCAACTACAATGTAAACAGCTACATCCCATTAGAAATAACAAAAAGGCAAAAAGATTAAACGCTCAATAAGCGCGGCATGTCACAAGAATAACAATTATTTTTAAACATTATTCTCTGAAAGAACTCGCGTCATTTTTCGTATGAGACTCGACTTTATCAAACTGTGCTAGGACTCGAACATGATTATAAGAGTACGTGTCTCGAATAGGCTCCGATGCTATTCCTTTCGGCTAGTAAGCGCTGGGTCTCTTGGGAACTAGAAGAGTGGATATGTGTACCTAATTTTAACATTTGCCCTATGGTCATGTAAAACAAAAATTGTAAGTAGAAGAAATATAATATTTAGGGTTCCGTAGTTATATTTACAGGCAGACGTTCTTGGAGATACCTATAATACGGTGTAAGGTGCAGCGGGGAAATTTCGACTGCGGGGTAATTTGAACTAATCGCAATATCTTCCATGTTTTACATTATTAACTAGAGTCACACACATCACATCTTTTTCGCTATCTGGACATACATATATGGCACTCTCGTTAATAATGTAAAACATAGAAAGATATTTCGATTAGTTAAAATTATCCCGCAGTTGAAACTGCCCCGCTGGACCTTATTCCCATTTGTCCCCGCCGGGCACTAAAAAGTTGATTCACCCATTTGCCTAAAATACAAAAGTGAACGAATTGTCTTTTGATAGATAGATAGATAAATCATTTATTTGATTTACAAACAACATAACAAAAAAAAGCAAAAACTATTACACTAACAAAGACAATTAGATTACAAAGAAAATAGCACAATAATAATGAGACAGAAATGAGTAAAATTAAATAAAAGTGGGTACAAACTGTGTGCGTTGCAGCAGGACATAAAGGATGACTCACGTTAGACCGTGCCGTGTCCGGGCCGGAGCTTCCGGCGCATCGTTTTCTATGAAAAGCATCACGTGATCGCCTGTCATGTCATAGTAAAGTAAGCTCCGGAAGCTCCGGCTCGGACACGGCGCGGTCTAACGTGAGTCATCCTTAAGGTTCACGGCTCAGTGATACGCTTAGCTCTTTCGAGCAAAGCACTGATTTTCTGCCGGAACCCAGGTCACAACAGAGAATATAATTATTTACGATTGTATTTACTTAAGTCGGAAACAATTGTATAGTGTGAGTGTTATTATATGTGCATGTCGTGTGATAATTTCTAGATAAAATACTTAAATGGCAGGTAAATTGACACGGGTGTACTGTGTGACTTCGTAAGCCTCCTACTGCCCGATTCGAACTTTAAGATACGTCAATTAATAGACATAGAAACGATATGGATTAGATGTGTCAGTGTCAAAAGTGCCTTTTTTGTTTGAAGAAACGTCACATTTGACACTGACATATCTAATTCATATCATTTCTAGATCTATTAATTGACGTATCTTAAAGTTCGAACCGGACCGCTAGTCGTGTGACACCAGCCCCACCATGAAGTATATCCTGAGATCTGCAACCAAATAGCCGAATGGAATCCCAGCAGTTTGTTTTTCAAGGAGATTTTGTTAAAAGTGATTTACAAATGTTTTTTTGGACTTAAGCTCTCTCTTAAAAGCGGAGGGATATCATTCCAGCATTTGGTCGCAAGATAACGGAAACAGTACATTTTGGAAAATGCGTAGCGAAGCCTTCCTTATTTGCCTGGTTACTTTGTTAAGATATGAAAAAATAATATTTATTTCTAGAGCTCTTTACGGTTTCGGTGCGCAGTATCAGTGGGAGGGTTAATACCCGTAGATAAACGACTTAAAACAGTCATAACAACTATTGTTAGGCTAAGAGCAATGTTCCGATAGGGTCATATACGTAAACCGAGCTGTCAACAAAACTCGACATTGCTTATCGATAAATAAAATAATTAATAAATATTAGGGGGACATCTTACACAGATCAACCTAGCCCCAAACTAAGCAAAGCTGGGTGCTAGGCGATAGATAGAAAACACTCATGACTCAGGAACAAATATTTGTTTTCGCACAAATAAATGCCCTTACCGGGATTCGAACCCAGGACTATCGGCTTCAAAGTATAACAGGGAGGCAACACGTCGAACGTGGTTTGCAGTAAAGCTCTGGTTTCCTAGGATAGCGGTGCCGTAATATAGCGGCCGTCTCCGTACAAAATACTACGACATCCATATTTAGCCGTATTATTTTGTATGGAGACGGCCGCTATATGACGGCACCGCTATCTAGGAAAACCGAGCTTAAGCCCTCAGAACTGGCGTAATAGGCATTACCGAAGCTCATGATTAGACTGGTTAGCCGGTGACGCGATCGATGAGCGACGACAATAAGATTCCTGGCTGCCGCCAACGAAAGGGATTGTGGCACATCAAAGAGATACGAACGACGCTGATTTCGATGTAAAAAGTGCCATTGTTATCACAGGCGCATAATTTTGTACTTTGTACATTTTGTACAAGGACGAGATTTCATATTGATTTTAGAGAGCTTACTTGAGTTAGACCAAGAAAAGTCTGCAACGATTTTGATTGCACACGGAGTGCAAGTGTTATTTTAAACCTCAAACTTCTATGAAATTATGACGTATTTTAAATAACACTTGCATTGCGTGCTATCAAAATCGTTGCAGTATTATCTTGGTCTAACTCTACTTTGTTATGTTGTGACATGGTCTCTATAATTCCGGAATTCTCAAATATTTAGTTACCTACTTTATAGAAAAGTTAGACAACTCCACAGTGATATATCTATGTAATTTGTTGTATTAAACAGTACCAGAGAATAGAATATAATAATATTACGTACCTTAAATAAAGATTAAAGAAATAACTTCATAAAAATAATTTCAGTTAGCATTATGTTGTTTTAATTACGCTCTCGTTATTGTTAATATGCAGTTAAAACTCATAATACATAATTACCTGTTTCAAAACAACAAATAACTTGTTGCCCACATCTACAAAATTTCGTACCACAGGGAATAAATCAGGTCAACTCAAATTTAACATTTTAAATTCGCCCCTCGAAAACTCAATCCATTTGGTAACTTTGCCGCTTGCAATCGGACACATTTGCTCAGCCTCAAAGGCAGGAGTCGCTAACTGTGTGTAATTTTTATGCACTCCTGTAATGACGAGGCACGGAGAGCTCCCTGTGATGACCTGAACCTAACCGGGCTGACCCCTAGGTCGGGTCCCTAGTGAAGTTACAGCATATCGACGGTAACACGCGCTTATCGATACTTGTATTTTGCTAGCATGTCGATAACTTTGTTTTTTAGGTGCATTAAATTGTTGTTATAATTAAAGTGGGCCTATTTTATTATAAAATAGATAGGTAAAAAAACTTGAACCTTTCAGGTAAAGCAATTTGAACTAATAATTGGTGTTAGGCAAGTGTTAGGACAATTTCAAATGACATGCCCATACTTAGCGTGCGTTTATAAATAAGAAATAATTACCAAATTGCATCTAAATGTGATTCGCAATCCCAGTAATTTGCTGAGCCTAAAACATCACAACTACGGAATATTCCCAGTACTGATTATGTACGGCGAGAATTGCTGGTCCCGATACTGTTTTTGTACAGTATAATACTTTAGAAATGGACTAATCTTGTTTTTATTTTCCAATATAAAATTCTGCGTACATAAGTACATAAAGCTACAAAACTAAAAAAAAAATTGTTTGTTTGCTAGACTTTTAAGATAGGTACCGTCTAGCGTTTTTTTTTATTTAGCTTGCTGTATTCTACTAAAAAATGCATATTTAGGTAACGTCATTAACTTAATTCATACAAGTATTATACTATATAATGTACAAAATGCCGCCATCACTAGAGTACGGCAATGCGGACAATCCCGG
Organism: Cydia splendana; assembly: GCF_910591565.1. NCBI lineage: Eukaryota > Metazoa > Arthropoda > Insecta > Lepidoptera > Tortricidae > Cydia > Cydia splendana. The sequence goes on along the minus strand of NC_085966.1, from coordinate 17,286,690 downwards.
ACACGGACAAATGTGCCCAGCGACTCGTCGTGACACGTCCATTGAGCCTTCATTTGGCCAATTTTCGGCCAAATCCCGTCGATCCGGGCTCTAACTGCTATCGTTTGCAGAATAAATCCAAGCCTTCTAAGTTTAGCTATAAGATCGTCGAAATGGTTTGTAGGATTACTTTGGGTAAAGTATAATGAGTAGGTATTAAATAATTCATATTTCAGGAAGAATCTCACAAATATTAAATAGGATCACTAATTTATTTGCTAAAGCGATCTTATAAAAATATTTAATTTCCATCAGAAATTTTAATACCTGTCCTTAAGTTTTTCAATATGCTTTCCGACTCAAGACATTAATTTGACACTGTTCAGAATATACGTGTACGCCAACGCATTCGCAATATATACGGCTCGATTCGGGAAATGAATTAGAGATTCACTAGATATGAAATAGTAAAGATATGTGACGTTCCACGGCAAAAGGTACCTTATGGCGGCTGGCGCTTACGTCGCATCATCATCTCAGCCATAAGACGTCCACTGCTGAACATAGGCCTCCCCCTTGGACCTCCATACGTGCCGGTTGGAAGCGACCCGTATCCAGCGTCTTCCGGCGACCTTAACAAGATCGTCTGTCCATCTTGTGGGTGGACGTCCTACGCTGCGCTTGCTAGTCCGTGGTCTCCACTCGAGCACTTTTCGACCCCATCGGCCATCTTCTCTGCGTGCAATGTGGCCTGCCCATTGCCACTTCAGCTTGCTAATCCGGTGGGCTATGTCGGTGACTTTAGTTCGTCTACAGATCTCCTCATTTCTGATTCGATCACGTAGAGAAACTCCGAGCATAGCCCTCTCCATAGCTCGTTGAGCGACTTTGAGTTTTGAGATAGCGCCGCAATAATATTGCAGCGGCACTAATAATAGCGTAAGCGCCAACCGCCATAAGGTACCTTTACCCGTGGGACGTCACATATCTTTACTATATCGTATCTAGTTAATCTCTAATTCATTTCCCGAATTGCGCCGTTATACGAGTTATTATTAAGTTAAAAGGTACCCGTTGAGTACCGTACCTAATCATTAGGTAGGACTCTTTGGGGGGGTTCGTAGGGGGGTTTCTAGAACGGTAGTCAACAATTTAATATATTAAATTACTTGTGATTAAATTGTCATGACTTTAGTGAGGCACGAAAAAAGTTTTTCATCAAAGGAGGCGCGACGTAAAAAAAGAGAGCTTCTACATTAAACAAAATGTCCTTTAAAACTAAAGAGGATCTGACCTTTAAAAGCCCTCATTTAACCCATTTAGCGAAAAGTGTGTGTGTTTCATTAGGGCGATTAAAACTTGGACGAAAGCTAGGAAAGGTCACGTTGCGTGGGTTTATGTGCAAACTTACCTTATTAAAGGTACGATGCTTTAAGATATACTTATATGTAGAATTTTGGTCATGCATATATTAAATTACAAATACAAACAAGTAAAGATTCGTAAAAACTAGTGCCTACGTCAATTCTTGGGATTACTTGTCAAGCGGACCCCAGGTTCTCATGAGCCGTGGCAAAATGCCGGGATAAAGCGAGTAAAAAGAGACAAACAAGTAAAGCTAAAAAAAAATATTCATTACAGATGAAGTGCAAAATTGTTTTCCATCGTATTTTCTCGGAAACGTTCGTATTTGTCATGCTACTTCAGTCAACGTCAGTTATTTTTGTACCGAGACAGACTGAAATAGCAAGACACGTTCGTACGTTTCCGTGAAAATACGATGGAAAATTATTATGCACTTCATGTGTACGACGTTTATGTACTTTACAATCCAAACATATAACTTAAATAAGCACATGAAACATAAATTAGGTACTTAGTTTCTTAATACTGATAACCGATAATGATCTTTCGCGTGTGCAGCCTAACAATCGGTACTGGAAATGGTCACCTGACTATTAGCGCGCCAAGGACTGACAGATGTGCATCGCATCGCCGCAATGGCGGCGTCGTAGTAGAGCATCCCAGGTTATGTCTGTTTTATTGTATTCAATCCTTTATTTGATGATGATTGGTGTTTTAGTTTAACAATACAGTAAAGTCAATGTGGAGAAGTCAGACAGTTACAACACGTGCAACTTAAATAATATGCTTGCTTATTAAAGAAATAAATTATTATACCCTAAGCTTTAACCAAATTTTATATAGGAACCCATTACGTCAAAAATAACTACCTCAAACCATAAATGAATTACGGTGCCCACGAAATAATTATAATCTCGTTTAATTTTTAACCACCCTTTCCGTAAAGCCCGGCTAAGAAATTTCGAATTAAATTAAATAGCTGACTTTGGAACACCCTTATGACATAGGATATCCTTCTAATCCAGGCTTTAAACTTTAAGCCGTTAAACTTAACTTTTCTGTTTTCAGACCTAATCTTAAAACTATCAAGATCGTCACTCCGTTGCATGGAAACTGTAAGTTTTAAGAGAGTTTTTCTTTTATACATCAACAGTTATTTGTTTTACAAGAGGCAAAGTTGTTGTTTAACCGCTCGTGCGGTGTATTGATACCCGAGCAAGCGAAATATTCCAATATTAAATGTAAAATCAAACAAAATGAAATCCAATTGAAAGTTATTTTCATATTTATAATCTAAAAACATAATTTAAAAGTCAATTCTACCAGCAAACATAAGAAAATAACTCAAAATTTGCATTTGATTACTTTTCCTCACATGTGAATAAAATGCAACTTTGCTATCAGTTTTTGAAGTGCAAAGGAAGCCTTTCCGAACTGGTGTGGTGAAAATTTATTATTCACTCCAATAGGGTTGAAACAACATACCCAACATCTTTGGACTGTCTTCGATACGAGTAGATGGCGCTAGTGACACTATGTAAATTCCATCGTGTATGGGATGCGGAGTCAAAAACTTATTAAGGAACTTGTATCGAACTTGATGCCAACTCCAAACTGCTGACTTTACATATAATTTGTTTTGGCAATTTGCTTTACGGGTAGCGAATGTTTGCTCAAGTAACTTTAAAGGTGTGTTCGTTGGAATTTAATCATCGGATTCGGAACTAACTTGTTCCATGAATATGAAAGAGAAAGTAAATAATGTACCAATATATTTTGGTAAACAAATATTTGTACTGCGTATTTATTTGTAGCTGGAGAGTGTACCGGTTTCAGATTTTCCACATTTCTGGTTAAAATTTACATTGTCATATTATTCTATTCGGACGTTCCTTCAATTTGCCACGTTCTGATTGTAGGTACTAATTCCTTGTTTACTTGTATTTTTTCTTTAGTAAAAAAACAGAGATATCAAAGTAGTATGACCCACATTTTGAGACATAGTATATGTAGGTACTTACTTAGCGCCACTTGCACCATCCCTCTAACCCGGGGTTAACCGGTTAAAGTGTCAAATTGTACTGGTAACCATAGTAACTCCAGGTTTAACCGGTTAACCCCGGGTTAGTGAAGGGTGCAAGGCCCTTAAGGTGTTTTGTTTCAACTGCGTGAAAATCATGCTTCTTTATTTAGACCGAAATTAATTGGAAACATAAGGACTAAATACCGATTTAGTCCTTATGTTTCCAAATTACTTAGTTCCTAATTTCCCGGAATTTCCGCCCTTTGATGTTAGTACAATCCTTTCCATTATTCGAGGCATTGCGTAGGAGGAACAATGATGAAAACCAACAAGAGCTAATAAGAGAATAAGGTAATTTTGTCTCGCAAAATTTTAGCACTAATTACTAAGGCAGTCTCGAAAATCTATAGACTGAAATTAGTATTACAGTAGGTAACATCTTTAACCTGTGCCAACGAAGTTTATTCAGGATTATCAACTCTAATGCCTTTCACTTAAAGTTTAATCTGCCAAAGATTGGACAGCAGTTGACAATATTTAGGCATACCTTAAGATGCTATAGACGGTATATTGCTTGCAAACTGCGAATATTTGAGGCGTTCCTTTAATCACAATATTGCTGGACTGATAACATAAATTCCTTGCGTCAGCCTTTTGCCGGCCTTCTACTTTAAACCAATTACTTTCGGCCATGTCAACAGGCCGTCTTACGTGCGGTCAGATCCACTCAACATTTTCATGCATGGCCTAAGTGGTGTCCAGAAAATTTCACATTCTCGCGAATATTCCCCAGATGAGGAAACATTTGACATATTAACAAGATTGCAGGAATAATTTGTTTCAGCTATATGTGTGTTCATGTTTTATTTTAGATTACGGGTATGTTATGCAAGCACTTTTTGGTTAATTTTTAATAAGCGAAATAGAATTTCAGGTTCTTCTTATTAGGTATTTTGAGTAATAATTTATTACACAGCAAACTCTGCGGCAATATTTTTATTCAGTATTTAGCCTTCATTTAATTTTGTTTATTTTATGTAATTGACATACCTACTTAGCAAAAACACACAGGAATGCAGCAAACTTTGTGGCAAAAATTTTATTCAGTATTTAGCTTTTATTTAATTTTGTTTATATTAGATAATTGACATAACTACTTAGCAAAAACACACAGGAATTCAGGTACAATATTGCCGGCACAACATGACAAATATATCAGTCTACAGGCCCGATTCGGATTTTGAAATAGCAAATAGACATCATCATCATCATAGCTATTAGACATCTTTTAGACATCACCAAGATACGATAACGATATGTTTAAGATCTAAGGCCCGTCTCTCACGAGGCTACTGTCAAGCGATTTGTGTTTCGTACGCGTATCCTACGCGTCGCTTGTGAGTACCCGCCATATTTATTTCCTACGTTTCGCACACGACGAGACGCGTCGACGACGCGTTTGATATCAGTCGCATGAGACTGTCTTGAAGATGGCGGCGGAACAAGCTTTTAATATAAATTTTGTTCAAGAGGTGGAAAAGTATCCATGTTTATATAATTATTATGTAAGAAAAGATGTGACAGAAAAGGCATGGATTTAAATAGGAAATAAAATAAATTTGCCAGGTCAGTAATAACATTCTTATTAAAATTATATTTATACACAATAATTGGATTGCCAAGAGAGCGATGCATGTGGGGTTATTAGATAGTTGGCAAGATAATTACTCAGATTTTGTGGTGATGTTGTTCCGCAAATGACACAAAATAGTCTCATTTGCGTAGCACCGTGTGCAGAAACGAGTAGCACACCAGTAGGCGATCATGGTTTGCATCTCAGTCGCGTAGCATTTGAATAGTCTCGTGAGAGACGGGCCTTACCTGTCAAATTTGACATTTGCGCGATTCTGGAGATACTGTTGAACGATTTCCACAGGATATGACTTAGAGATCCAATTCACATCTAATAGATACTCTATCTAACGTAAAAGTGACATTGGGTGCCCGAATTGCGCTGCAAAAGAGAACTAGTTGATATCTAAACTATAACGTATCTAGAATGGATCTAGTACGTGTCGTCTCTTGTGAATATCTTGAAGTTCGAATACGGCAGTACCTTTCTTCAATATTGTCATCGTAAAATAATAAGTTTCAGCTTGTCAGGGAAGAGTTTGTAATATGTACTTGATACATAATAATATAATTATGTTATGCAAGGAAATCAAAAATATCTCCACATTTCCTGTATAAGAAATATTCTCGGCCTAATTACCGGGATTGTTTCCACTTGGGAAATATTCTCCGGACAATCACATCACTATAACAGCCATAATATCGTCTCAACGTAATGGACTACTTAACCAATTTAGCAAGAAACAAACAATAGGCATTCAGCGAGCAATACTCAGCAGAGGGCAAAAAAGCTTTTAACTCTAGTTCGCGAACATGCAGAGTTCTTGAAGGTCCAATTGACCCAAATGGACACACAAATAGTTGAAAGGGACGGGGTCATTACTCGCTCTGCTCCAGCTAAAGTGTCAAGACTGTACGGGACGGGCATTTGTCTACATCCTGAGGGCACCACTGATTTTAGGAAGGATATATTAGGACAGAATGAGGGTTTTTCAAGAAATCAACGGGGAAATAAATTATTTTAGCGGCCGTTTGTGGCGTGATGAAGTTTCGATGGCGGATGTGAGGCGTAATTGATGGTGAAGGGGTTTTTCGGTTTACACCCTTTTGTGGGATTGTGGCTTTGTAACTATCGCCGTGGACGGATGTGACGTGAGACAGCCGCAGCTACACGTAGCATTTCGACTTTATACCTTAATACCTTTCTTTAACTTTACTGTGCGAAAGGCAGACAGACATATAAAATTTTTACTTAAGTACGAGTATATATTTGACGACTAAGCGGTAATGCTACAAAATGTGCAAAATCACGAGCGACCTAAAGCCAAATTTGAGTGCCTTTCCAATTACACGTCAGGAAAAATGTGTAAGCATATATGTATTTGTAATTTTCCAAGCTAAAAAATTGTACATAGGTAGGCCTTACTCATTATGATTACCTATTGATTAAGTTAGCCCATTTTCATAGCTATATATCGTATATCGACTACTAAGTACTACATACCGTAAAACGGGGTGAGTAGGTTTCGCGGGGAGAGGTGGGTTATGAATGGGGAGAGAAGGTTTGAAAGGGGGGTGAGAAGGGATTTTAAGGCTACTGCTACAAAAATAATGTATTCAAATTTAAAATGGAGCTATAGTAATACGCATAATAAAAAAAAATCGATCCAACAATCTTCCAAAATCACCTTTGTATGAAAACCCCTCTCACCCCAAATACGAGGCACTACGGGGTGAGATAGGTTTACCTCTTTATCGTCAAAGTTATGAAATAGAACTACCCAGAATAAAATAAAAACTAAAATACAAACGTCCGGAACACTTATTATATACACCATTCAGTTTTCATATGTAAAAATAAAATGTTATCGAGGTTTGAATTTCAGTTTTGACCCTACTCACTCCATTTTACGGTACGCATGGTCCCGGTATTTTAATGACAGAGTGTCATTTAGGGTTAAACACATTGGGTTGATTAATACTTAGGTGCATATGACATGACCAATGGTCAACTTTGCCGCCACTTTCTAACAAGTATGTAAGTTCGAGAGTGACTCATCCGTATCTAGTACAGATTGGGTAACCTATTACAACCTACCCAATATATTAAAATATAGCATTACTTATAGCGCAGGCAAAGCACTAAAATTGGCTAACATATTCCGTTGCCCCGCTTTATAATATCCTCCTCGGCCCAATCTGGGGGAACTTACAATTCTTTTAAAACGGTTTCGGCGGTCGGCTCTCGCAATATTGTGCCCCATTAACTTTTTCACGCCCAGTGCGTATGGAAATTGGACGTAAAACGAAATATACTACGATTCGGGATAGTTACTGTAAGATTTGTTGGTGTCGTCTCGCGGATTTGCTGTTTTCTTGATCTTTGGTGACAGGTTATTTTGGTAGAGGCCTCATTCTGTTAAACCGAGTGTGTGATTTTGAGCATATATATTCTTCTTACACATTCTGTCTTGAAAAATTTAAAAGCCCCACTTAAAGGTGACGTTCGGATGGCAACTGCAGCTGCCTTACTGTTGCGATATTACTGCGGAGGCGGTGCAATCAAAAAACCCCTGGGTTCTTTAGGAATCTGGCTTTTTCATGTCTCTCCTCCCCTACAGAATTGTAAACAATCATTTTTTTAAATTTATATCGTACGATATATTAAGATCGGCAATCAAATCACGTTTCCTCATTTTAAAGCTAATAGGAAATCCATGATATCCTGATAACAGATATGAAAGAAAACGGAACAAGGGCCGGCTAATACACTTGTGAAGGCTTCTCCGCCTTATCGGGCCACTTATGTTATCTCGGCGAGGCGCGGCTGCTGGGAAATAAAGGGTATAATATAAGTATAGTCCGACGAGAAATTGCAGAAAATTATTGAGGGCGCCACTTCCTACGTAACTAGGGTTACCAGATGACAGGAATTTTCCTGACATGTCAGGAATTTTGGCCTTTTGTCAGGAATGGGGACAGAACACGAAAATGTCAGATTTTTTTTGAATTGATAGACTTTTTTTATAAAGTACCTTTTTATTTACTTAATACAAATAATAAAACTTAAATTAATAAAACGCGGCTATGGGCTCAATCGGGTGGCCATCGCTAACGGCCCGTCGTCGTCGTAAAAATATGAATGTCAGGAAAAATATTCGGAAATCAGGAATTTTGTCAGGAAATTCTTAATTTGTATCTGATAAACCTATACGTAACTGACGTCTGACGTATTCCTACGTATTTTTGACGTACCAAAATGCTTAAACATGGCAACAATTTAGTACGGAAATTTTTGTACTCAATTTTATTTAATTTCTACTATTGTCAGTCGCACTATATGTACGTAAAGTGTTGTTAGTGGATAGGATAACAGAGTACCATATAGTTTTTAATAACTGGAGTAGCGTTTAAGAGCTTACTTACCACTCTGTCGAAAACCTTGCACAATTGTGCAAACTTTTGTATGGACTGACATGGCTATATGTACGTTACGTAGAAATCATGTAGAAATAGCAATACATTTGACGTCCCCTCCCCCGCAAAAATTGGCAGACTGTTTTGTACAGAAAATTACAGCCATGACGTCTCCAGTTACTAAACGCTCTGAGCAGATCAGTACTTATTATAACTGACGCAAAAGTCAAAATCGGCGTCGCTGCTAGGATTTTTGACATTTGCGGCAGCGATACATTCGGCAGTAATGTCACACCGCATTACTGCAGCAGTAATACTGTTGCAGTCTTAATCCGAATGCTACCATAAGTGTGTTAGCATCCCGCATTGGCTATATCATCAAATTATAGCAGCATTTCTACGAATGCACAAAATTCGGGCGAAGCAGACTCAATCCTGCAAAATATGAGTTGCAGTCGGAGTCGGAACCCAAATTGAATTACATGATAAGCGGAGAGGTTATCACTTTCGTTATCCCGGCGTGCAGGTACGCTAGATTAGCCTGACCTACTTATGCTAGAAATCTGGAAGAGACGGAATAATAATTGACCGAAGCGAAGCGAAGGTCTACGTTTTGACTCGGGCATTTTGCTTTCGTATGTCCGGATGTTCTCCTCTACAGGTCGCAATTCTTAACCGATTCTCGTGAAATTTTGTGACCAAATTCTATGACTAAATAAAATTTTTTTGTCAATCCGGTTTTTGGAAATTTTTAAAAATGGCGGAGTCGTGATACCTGTCGCCTAAACAAATAGTCGTATCGATATCATAAGAGTTTTTTCTTTTTGATATATGTTTATAGATTAAATGGCCAAAAATTCAGAAAATTTGTATCACTGGTTTCGGCGGTATTTAGATATTTAGTTTTTACTTGAGAATGAGTAGCTAAATTTCGTCAGCTTTAGTAAGAACTATCATGGCGCATTTTGCAAACGTTCGCTTTTTTGTTTGCATAGGGAGGTCCCTGGTTCCATCCCCAGTAATTGTATGCTGCTATATACATAACTTTTTGTATTTTTTTATACTTAAATTTCGTATCAATTGTTGTTTTTTATTTAATTTTTTTATTTTGAAAAAATGAAAAAAATCGTATTTTTTATTTATCAAGCGCGGGCTAAGCGCATTCGTTTATTTTTTGCAACAGATGATGGCTTTTTGCGCTTTAAAGAAAATTTGATTCTTGAATATACGGCGCCATACCTTTGGCCTATGCTCGTCTAGATGGCGACACCATTTTATATTTAACAATTTTTACTCATATCAGTAAAAGAACATGGGTCAAAATCATATGGCGTTGTAAAAATAAAAAAAATCATTTATCCATACATATACATATACAATACATTTATTGATATTTTTTTTTCATTTTCATTTTAATCCTGTATCGAAAGATGGCAGTAAATTTACTGTGACTACAAAATTTAGTATGACAATAACCCTCTACTACATATAGGGACCGTGCGCGTTGGAGGGTCTGCCATCTTCTGGCCTGAATCGGAAACATGTACATTGCCAAAACAAGTTCTACCATCTACCGTTCTTGTAGGTACGTTTCCTTATGCATAGTAGGTTCTGTCATCTTGTGGGCTACATCGGAAGCATAAACGTCACATTTACGCCTCACGCCAAAACTCTGACGGCTCCTATGCTACCCCCTATAGTTCACGCACGCCCACTATAGGGACCGTGCGCGTTGGAGGGCCTGCCATCTTGTGGCCTGAATCGGAAACATATGTGCACATGTACATTGCCAAAGCAAGTGCTACCATCTACCGTTCTCCTAAGTACGTTTCCTTGTACATAGTAGGTTCTGCCATCTCGTGGGCTACATCGGAATCATAAACTACACATCTACGCTTCGCGCCAAAGATCTGACGGCTCCTGTGCTGCCCCCTATAGTTCATGCACGTCCCCTATACACTTTATTCTCTTTAGATTAGATATTTAAATTCTTACTCGAGAATAAGTAACCAAATTTCGTCAGCTCATCTAAATGCTATCATAGCGCAGTTGGAAAGACGCTTACAAACAAGGATATGGGAATAGGTACCCGGTTCGATCCCCAAAAAATGCAATTTTTTTTTTTTTGCACTTAAACATCGTATTGCTGATTGATCAAGCGAGCGCGAAGCGCGAGGTAAGCGTATTCGTTTGAGTTTTTGTTTGAACATTTTTTAGCGGTTTTAGTTCAAGGGCATGGCTGTTCCACGAGTCAATTTCCACTTACGTTTATAGCATGGGCGGTCACCATCCATAAATCGCAGGGGTTAACATTGCCTAGGGCTAGAACTAGCTGTAGGTTGCTCGTACGTTGCGCTTTCCCGGGCTCAAAGTCTAACTAACAATAATGTTAGTTAGACAATAATGTTAGTTAGACTTTGAGCCTTTTAATTTGGATCGCCTCGCTATAATAGCCCATCATTTCCGCAAATCATTTTTTCTTCGAGGCAATTACTCCGTTCTCATTTTTTTCCAGTGGAATTTCTTCTTCATAAACTAAATTTTCCTTTTCTCAATTTATTCCCTTTTCTTTTTAATCCCAGTAGTAGTTAAAATAACCAGTAGGTTTTTTTTTCACTAACTAAATATTCTCTATCTCCATATTTTCTCTTTTTTGTAATGCTAGTGGTAAAAATAACCAGGTTTTTTTCAAATAGGTAGGTTAGGGTTATTTTTTTTGATGACCCTATAAACGAAACTGCTCCCAGAGATAGGTAGGTTAGGGTTATTTTTTTTTGATGACCCTAAAAACGAAACTGCTCCCAGAGATAGGTAGGTTAGGGTTATTTTTTTTGATGACCCTAAAAACGAATCTGCTCCCAGAGATAGGTATGGTTATAGTTATTGGCTGACAGCGTTTGGTTTTTTACTTGTAGTTTTTTAGATTATGTTTTAATTTGAGTGTTTTTGATATTTGTTGTATGGGAAATACCTACAAGTAACAAATATAATTACTACACCATTAACATACAGTAACAAGAAAATATTATCCTAGATATTTAAAAGAACGAAAACTATAAGTAAAAGATTAATTTAAAAATATTAAAAATAGGCGATTGCGGAAGAAAACCATTGGGAAAATATGGGAACGGAGTAATTGCTACCGAGAATGAATGATTTCGGGAAATTATGGGCAACGCAAAATATGAGAACGGAGTAATTGCCTCGAAGAAAAAATGATTTTCGGAAATTATGGGCCACGCTCGCGCACGAAGCTTCTTTATTAGTTGCAGTTTACAGGTTAATTCAAAGGTAATGTTGGTTTCCTAACATAGGTAGAGTTAGACCAAGAAAAGTCTGCAGAGATTTTGACACTGGCACAAATAACATTGGCACTGCGTGTGCTGTCAAAATCTCTGCAGACTTTTCTTGGTCTAACTCTATCCACTTTTCTATACAATTAGTATGGCGACGTGTATACTTAAGGGGCATCGACCGTACACTGACATCGGGATGATATTTTTATCATGTTATTTAGTAGTCATCGTGCGTCTCGCTTGCGCCAATACATGTACGGACAAGAACGAGTGAAATGCACGATAACTAAATGACATCAGTTAGATGTCTTTCTGATATCAGTGTAAGTTTGAATTGGCCTGTTAGCCAAAAATTGTTTCGTATGTCCATATGTTCTACTCTACAGGTCGCATATCTAAAACAATTCCCGAATTTTGTAAGCAATTGATAGTTAAGTTTTTATGGTCAAATTAGATTCTCTAAGGGTCAAACAGATCACTGTGTTATGTCTTTCCTGTAGACATACACGAGAGTTAAGAGCTATAAAGGCTAATTTTCTTATTTAACCCTTATCCACGTGAAAAGGTCCTCCTTTTATTTAGAGAACTATGATAAAATCATTGCTTAAATGCCCACAAGCTGTTAACTATTGCCCACAGGAGAGAAAAATGTACTGTTCGCGATAACACACTAGTTTTCTCTCCTGTGGGCAATAGTTAACAGCTTGTGGGCATGTAAGTAATGATTTTATCATAGTTCTTTAAATAAAAGGAGGACCTTTTCACGTGGATAAGGGTTAAATAAGAAAATTAGCCTTTATAGCCCTTAACTCTCGTGTATGTCTACAGGAAAGACATAACACAGTGATCTGTTTGACCCTAAATTCTTCAAAACAACGGAACCATACATTTATTCAGTTTTAAACTCTGCTCGCGAGGTCTACAGCTCACAGAGCCACTAGTAAGTATGAATAGAAACTATAGGAGGGTAATTTAATTAATCGTGACGTTACACGGGTAAAGGTAATCATAATAGTCATAATCATAATTAATACTGCGTTAAATTGCTACGCGGCGTAAGCGCCAACCGCTATAAGTTACCTTTTCTCGTGGAACGTCACAAATAATCAAGTTAAGGTGCATCCACACCGCAGTTAACTTCTGTGGAGCAACACTGTGCAACAGTAAGTAAATACGTAAGTTAACTAATGTTATCGACTTATCGTGTTTGGGTATTACTTGAGGTTTATTTAAAAAAAAAAATTCAACGGTTTCGTATCTGGAGGAGCCCAAACTTGGTATATTTTGAAAATTATTTTAATTTTAATTGAATGCAAGTGACGTAAATATAATAATGTGGTATATTTTTAGAACCGGCTCAAAATGCCCTTTCATTTAATACCACACACGATAGGTTTCTGAACAAAAATTTGTTTTTTTCCATACAAAAAAAAGATGACGTCATAACTCCTTTCCGTTTGTTTTTTTTTTGGTGCTACGGGTCAAATTAATTCAAATGGCCTAAAGATTAATCGTGCCGATTTTCATACCTTTAACACCATTTGCAGCTGATTCCCGAATTTCAGGTTTTACCGCTATCGCTATCTAAGAAACTCAATTAAGTAAATTAAATTCAAAGGTATAAACTCAAATGCGCAATTCTACGTATGTCTGCCACACTTATCGCATACCTACTACTACCTAGCTTACTGCTACTAAGCTAGAACGGCTTGAAAGCCTAACGGGAACATCGAATTTGGAAATTTCGTTATCTATCTGCCTCTCTATCGTGCCTTGCATATTTCAGCGATAGAGATGCAAACATACAAACGAACGTTTCGACTGGACTGTCCTTAGCAATTAGTGCAAAAGTGTATTTTCCAAAATGGCGCCGCTTCCAGTCGCTGTTGGGAATCAATTGAATTTCCACCGGAGATAGCGGGCCCCGTGAAATTGTGCTAGTCTGCGCTGTAATAACGCTGCCATCACGTTAATGTACAGTCGCCATCAAATATATCGGAGCTGCCGAGGTGGTCAAAAATATCTGAACACCCACTCTAGCGCCTTGAAAATAGAGGCGTGTTTCGATATTTGTGAGCACCTTGGCCGCTCCGATATATCTGATGGCGACTGTACCTACACTCTACAGTATCATATGCATATTTGGCCTATATTTATTTACCTAATGTTTACTTGCGGCCCGATTCGACCTTTAAGATATGTCAAATGTTAACGTCTTGATACGGTAGGGATTAGATATGACAGTGTCAAAAGCTACGTTACTTCAAGCAAAAACATATCTAATTCATATCGTATCTAAATAGACCTAATATTTGACGTATCTTTAAAGTTTAAATCGGGCCGTTACCTAGTCAATTTACAATTTGAATTCAATGTTGACATGAAATAAAACTATTGAAACGGATTATATCGCGTATATTGAATTCATCCCGACGATTCGAACCCTTTACAGCGTTCGTGGTCAACGGGTGACTGAGGAAAAACTGTACTGTGCAAAAACTACCCACTTACAAAATATTTCATTCATTCATTCATTCAATATACCTACGCGATATAATCCGTTTCAATAGTTTTATTTCATGAGTAACTGTCGCGGTAACCGAAGTCAATGTTGACATTTTACGAAATAGATAAAAGCGATGCGATGCTCGTAGTTACCCTAAGAGACCCTGTGAGAAGAAAATTGTCAAAAATAATCACGGGGTATAAACCTCGTTAGTAAGTTTCAAATAAAGTTTGTTATTGATTTTTACTCCGTGACATTTCACTGTGGTTCGTGCTATCCAAGCCATCGGCTTAACAAAGTTAAGAGACAGAAAACTTTTTAGTCAGATTATTGTTTTTAACTTCGTTGTTAGCTAGTCCTTTATCGAAAATGGATGGATGGAGTCGTTGATTTTTTCATTGTGATAGACAACTGTATTTACAATTTATAGGTTGAAAATGGAGACTTAGGGCCGCCCCAAACTAGCGTCTTTTGAGCATCGGCGTCAGTCATCCCTATGGAAAATGGCGTCGCTGCGCAGTTGCGTCAACGCTGCGTCGAGCAGCAGCCATAGAGTTGAGTAGACGCCGACGCTCGGGAGACGCCAGTGTGGGATGGATGGCCCTTCTTCTTGTTCGTCGGTATCACCCTTGACAGAGTGGTCGTGGTCATCACTTCAGGTGTTGGTGGCAAGCTTCACAACACGTCGCCACTCTTCTCTGATAGCCGCCTTCCTCGTGCATTCATGTAGTGATGATGAGCCATTTACTGCCGCTTTTATCTGGTCAGTCCACCTCATAGGCGATCTTCCTCGTGGCCTGGTACCCTCAATCTTTCCCTGGACCACAAGTCGCTCAATAGCCACCTCCCCTCGGCGGCATACGTGACCAAAAAAGGTGAAAATACGAGACTGCACCAAAGATGATAAACGCTGCTTGATGCCGAGTTCTCGAAGTATAGAATGGCCCTTAGGGTCTACGAAACCCTAAGGGCCATCTAAGTATGCCTTCACGACAGTTTAAATTCAATAGGTCTCTACTAGAGAAGGTAGTAGTAGAGACTCTCTACTACCTTATTTCCACAGATGACCTGTCTTTTAGTTGTTAATTGTTTGACCTAAGTTTTAGAGTTTACTTAAATCCCCCGTGTGATTTCAATGTTCGCCTTCTCGTAAGCCGACAGGGCCCGTACCTGTTCTATCTCATTTCGGCGGCACTTGAACTTCGCACACAATAGCCCGTCTTATGCGGGTAGTTTTCCTAATTAACCCCGCGCGGATAAGGGGTTAAGCTGTTTATTCATAACTTTATGGGATATTTCGGTTTTAAGATTTTACAGTTGTTTCAGATAGTTTTAGATTATGTGACGAGTGACATATATAATTTGTTTATACCGCACTTCAGTTACCTATTTGATCAAAGTACCTACCTACTTTACAGGATTTCACATAGTATAAAATCGGCGAGAAGTTAAAAACAACAAATAAAGGTGTTCTGTTAATAATAAAATAAGGCTTATTATTAACCGGGCAACTAAAATATTAAACAGGAACTTTCACTGGGCATATAATATTATAATTTGCCTGTGCATTAATATTTTAGCACCAATAAATTTATATTAGCCTCAAATTTAAGCATCATATTATTAAAAAACTGGCAACAAAATCAAGCCACCCAAAAAAATTATAGGGAACTTGAATTGATAGGTTGGCGTCTAAAATAATAAGTTGGCAACTAATATTGTAAAGCGATCATAAAATTTGGTTGTTTATATATATTTTGTACATATACAGAATACCTAAGATACCTATATACATAAGCTTTAAATACTCCATTTTTAAATAATTTAAATCTAAACATATATATACCTAGTACTTTAAATTGACAAATTTCCTAATCCACAAAACACCACAAATTTATTTACCAATAATACCCTACTATAGCTATACTTATAGTCGAAATTCCTAATCATGAAACACCTTATGGCCATTATACCATTAGGTCTTTAAATTTTTAATTACTAATTTCAATAGTTACCACTGTGTTCTGCCAGAGTCAAAAGATAGGTGCGACGACGAGCGAAGCGAGGAGGAGCGTGTTAGGTTGACCGTGTAGTGACCAAACAAAATATTTTAAAATAACTTCATCTTTAAATTAATAGATAGCCGTTTTCTTTTTAAAATGTGCTTCATAAATAGTCGCCAATATAATAATTCAGTTGCCAAATAAATATTTGGTACCTGCCTAAAAATAAACAAAAGCTGTAACGGCATTAAAATACAACTCATTTGTATGTTTTAAGGCTCCGTTTTTGTTGCCAAACTATTAATTTTAGTACCCATTTCTATTATTTTAAACTACCCAAATTCAATTAATTAGTTGACCGGTTAAATACGTGCCATAAAATAACAAGAGTATATGTACCTACATACTTACGATTACCTAATTACGTCTAGTACTTTTTACATAGCTTGGGTACGGTAACAGCAGTCCTATACATTCAATTTATAAATAAAAATATTATAGATTGTGTTTGACAAGTAGTATTTGTACATTTTTAATTATACCCTAACACACAGGGATAACAATATAGTGCTCTCTATTGATTCCCATAAAGTTTTAGAGGTAAGTCATAAATGTATTGTTTGTCTGCATTTTCGTTAGTCATCATTTGGGTTTTCTCAGAAACGCGTAACTTTTCAGGATTGCCATAAAACAAACCTAACCTAACCTAGCTATAGTATAACCTTACGAAAATCCTCAAAAGTTAACGGTTTCAGAATTACCTATGACTAATGATAATCTGACAAACATTACATTATGACTTTCAATAATTATCTCAAACAAAGGGATCCGACGATATAGGCGTGTCATAATATTATTGAAAATTAAATATAGGTATATTAGATATACTATAATACATGTACCTACACATTAACAAAATCTATCGAAAAGCTAGACGTTAAATATTGGTGATGTAATCCATGGAGTAGCGTTCCCACAGGTTCCATCAGGGCGAGAATTTCTAAAGCTCCTAAAGTGGAAAAAAGTTATTCACACCCCCCTTTTTTAAGAACCCACATTTTGCCTAGTAGATAATGCATTTATCGCCACATTGCCCTCTCGCTACACCCTCTAGTATAGGTAATCCCACTGATTGGGCTCTACCCAGAAGCTCTACCGCATACCGGCACCAAAGACATATGTAACTTCGTATAAGACGAATAAAGTCTAAGGAAAAAACGTGCCTCGGAATTCAAGTAAAAGTCATTCTCGAATAGATGGCGCACACACCTTTAGCCTATCCTCGGCTAGATGGCGTGACGACACCGTTTCATATTTAGCAATTTTAACACATAGATATCAGTGAATGAACTTGGATCAAAATTATATAAAAATAATAAAATCATTTATCCATATATATACATTTTTTGATAACTTTATACGTTTTCATTTTGAGTTTTAGTCGTGTGTCGATAGATGGCAGTAAATTTACAGTGACTACAAAATTTACAATGACAGGACCCCTCTATACTATCAATTCTTTTTGCCGGCACCTAAGACCTCATAAATAAAAATAAGTCTACCTATATAGAGTCCTAATATATACCTATTACATGCCTATAACGCTATAATGTCTACGTCATCTTTACTGCCGTATTCGAACTTCAAGATATTCACAAGAGACGACACGTACCGGATCCATTCTAGATACGTTATAGTTTAGATATCAACTAGTTCTCTTTTGCAGCGTAATTCGGGCAACCAATGTCACTTTTACGTTAGATAGCGTAAGATATCTATTAGATGTGAATTGGATCTCTAAGTCACATCCTGAAGAAATCGTTCAAGAGTATCTCCAGAATCGCGCAAATGTCATATTTGACAGGTTAGATCTTAAACATATCGTTATCGTGTCTTGGTGATGTCTAATAGATGTCTATTTCAAAATCCGAATCGGGCCCTTAGTAAGTTTAGCTACGGACCATAGGAAATTGGTAATCGAGAGTAAAAAAATAAATTAAGATGATTAATTACCTCTTTAATTTGCGTTTATAAATAGACGTACCTAGTCAATATAGTTCATAGTAATATTATATTAGAGGCGCCTCGGGTATTATTATTTGAATAAAACTACAAATAAATCACTCCGTCGTCCACCTCCCACTGTTAAGAGTTATTTTGGCTTTAATACTTTTTTTTGTCATATCCGTTTAAGAATGAATATGCTTATGTGATTAATATCATGTAATATAAATACCAATTACGAGCCTACAAATTGATGTCAAATGTAAACAAATTGTACCTATGCGTCTGAATGGAAAAAATGTAAACAGGGATAGCGTCACGTGGAACGACGCACCTCGGAATGGAACGATTATGCTACAAAATGTCAAAAAAGCAAAAGTACGAAGGACTCAAGCCCCTGCTACACGGCAGCCGACAAGCCTACTAACCGTCTGACCTAGGTCTGTCCTTGGTGTGTGGGTCCGTCTGAGTTGTCTGGCTAGACGGTGGCAAACCACAGTGTGTTCAGAACTCGCGGACAGACAACACGTATTGCAAGCGCACAAAATGGCCCCTAACCTTTCAGAAAGTTGGCGTGGCATTAGTACCTACTCAGTGGCGTACGGCCCTAAGGGCGGCGTATGCCACCCCTGGCGGATTGCATTTTGTTTTTCTTCCTTCACTTCTGGGGCGGCAAAACTTATTGGCCGGGGCGCCAAATTTCATAACCTACCTACTCATACTAGTGCAATGACAAAAAAATAAGTTTTTGGCAAAAAAATAATATTTGGTACAAGCTTTTATCGCTGACTGTACTTTTCTTTCCAGAGGCATCTAATACTCGTCGAGACAATTCTAAAAACCCCAAACACAATTAGGTCGCGTTGTTCTATCACAGGGTTCCTATGGCCACCTCCTGTCTCCATCATCAGATCAGCTCTATGGTACCATAATAATGCATTGTCACCCGACTTATATATGTATGCAAATTTTCAGCTCCATCGGAAACTAGAAAGTGGGTCTAATTTAACTTGCAAGATTTGGCCCATAAAAACATATTTACATACTTACATTAGGTATATTGCAAGTTAATAAAAAAAAAGTTTGTAAAAAAGGAAAAGGGTATATGAATGAAACGCTGGCTCAAAACACGGCATTTGTTGAGTCATTTCAACTTAATGAATTCGCTGGACTACGCTACGGGGACATACATAACTTTCTGAGAATGAAGAGGAAAGTATTTGATGAATTATTAGAAATGCTACTGAGTACCCATGGCATGGCTATTAACCACACGAGCGCACACGGCGGCTTAAAAGCCCCTGCTACACGGCAGCCGACAAGCCCCCAAACCGCGTGGCCTTGGTCTGTCCCGGACCGTGTAGACAGTTGTTAATAGGGGCGGCGACCGCGGCTCGAAGGGAAAGGGGAAAGGGAAGCGTGGCAGTCAGTTTCTCGCCGACCGCCGCGACGCGAGCACGCTCCGATGCGACCCGCGCCCTGACGCGATGGCCTCGTCCACGAGCGGCAACATCGTGATCGAGTGGTTGCGATCGCTCCACTTGGGCCAGTACGCGGAAAGTTTTATAGACAATGGTTACGATGACTTAGAAATATGCAAGCAGGTCGGAGAACCCGACCTGGACGCCATCGGCGTCCTAAATCCGACCCATCGTGCACGCTTGCTGCACTCCGTCAGAACTTTGAGAGAGGAAGGTGCAGCGGCTGTTTACTTCACGTTGGAGGAGGCGGCCGCCGCTCGGGATTCCTGCAGATGTGAGGAGGAGAACAGGAAGGAGCAGGCCTCGGCCGTAGTGGAGCCGGCGAAGTACGCGGACGAGTACGAGGAAGGAAAGGCTGAGCTGGTGAAGATTCCTCGGATTCAGCTGAAGCGTTTGCTGCGAGAGCGGCTGGCGCAGGACGGGATCCGTTTGAGCCTGCAGCCGTACTCAACCACGGTCAGTGTCTGTAGATGCGGCAGTGCTTCTCGCGTTCTGTGAAAGTGGAATTAAAGTCACACGTGTGTAGTCCTAGTGAGTGTTTTTAATATCGAATGAGGCCGTGTAGAGGCACTGCCAGCGTGCTATTTCTTTTGAATAAGTCTGTGTGTGGTACGGACGGGCCGTCTTCGCCGCCGCGGGCGGATCGCTTCTCGGGACGTGTTGCCATAAAGTTTGTTGCGTGCGTGATTTCCCTGGAGATGGAGGAGTTTGCGCGCCTTCCTGTCGTGAGAAGATTGTAATCGCGTGCCTCCCGGCTCTAAATTGGGTTTTACGATAAATCGCACAACCTGTTTTAGCTCCTTGAGGCGTTAATTAGCAGAACGACTTGTTCTCGCAAAATGAAGATCTCGGTTCGGAATAAACTGAGATGCAAATTAGTAGTCGTTTACGTTCCACTGAAGACTTCATTGGAAAGTTAATCAATCTTTAAGTCGCGTCGTCTCGAAATATACCTATACTTCGGTACAGGTATCCGTAATTTGCATTTTATTAAGGTTTTGAGTTAGGTACCTTCCTGTTATTCTAACAAGACTATTCGGTGTCACGCAGGATTCTTATAAAATGTGTGATAATAAGTAGGTACCTATCAAACAATTGTATTTTTTGCTCGTACGGCAAAATTTTGCGTAACTTTGGTATTAAGTAGGTAAGTACTTAAAGTTGCGGTGTTTTAAAGCTGTTCAGACTTATTTACCAAGAAGTTCATACCTATTTATATCTAGTAGGTATAATACTATAACTTAAAAACACAAAAAAAAATACTTACCTTCCTTGAAAAATGAAGAAAAATTGTACCACAGAATAAAACTGGAGCTACAGGTACGAGGTACGGACCTCCGTCGGAACTCATCCAATATTTTATGCGAAGTCGGACGGGGAGTTTTTACTTTATAACAATATTCTTTTTCGCTTGAAAAAGTCTCGTGTCAAGTTCATGAATATTTCCTATCTACCATTTATATTGATAAGGTGCGAATAAGGTCCCTCTAAAGTATTTAGATACATACCTTTAGAACATTTTTCTTATTGCCATTGGCACCTGTCAAGAAATAAGTTTCCTTTTGCGAAACACCCTTTTATACCTACGTCCGGTTTCTTTACATCGTTACTTAAGTTGAGAAAGGACGAAGGTATGCGATATTAGATTAGAAAAAAAGAATAAAAGGGTGTATTAAAAAAACACGCACAGAGCGTTCAAAAATATCTACCCTGATAATAATACGAATAGAGCAGCTAAATGACTTGCTAAAGAAGTAAAAAAATAATATAGGTAACAACCGTCTATTAAGTCTAAGACCAATCTAAGTTGGCAGAGATTTCGAATTTCTATAGCACAGATTGTGCAAGTGTTAATTAAATGTAATAATTTCATTCGACGTTTGACGTTAAAAATAAGACAGTGTGGATTATCAAAATCTAGCTTGGTCTGAATCTACTTGTTAGTCGCTTTTTAAATGCATCCTTACTTGGCGTCTGTTAGGTGTGCCTTATTCCACTGTAGTTTTTCGTAGGCCGTGACAGACCCACAAAACCTACCTAATTAAAATTATAAATAAAAATCCTGTCATAATATGTTCCCACTCCTTCCCCTCAAGTACTGCGTTTCGTAGGTATATGAGAATTTGAACTTGCCTTTACAATTTTTACATCGCCACTTTCGGCATAGGTAGGTTGATTTTTTAGCAAAATGTCTAAAACTGCAAAATTTCTCTACTTACATAAACGATTTAGAGGCCTGGCCTGTTCACGAAAAGTAGTGTCCGACCGAAACATGTTTTTTTGCCGAAACCGAAACCGAATGTTCGGCTTTGGCTCTAGTTTCGGCCGAAACCGAAACCGAAACTTTTGTAGACTTGTTAAAATCGTTGTTGAATGTCATAAAACCGCTTTTACACCCATATTATGGGGCTGTCAACACCCAATGTCCTTGAAATTGATGTTACTTAAGCAGTTTTTTAAGAAAATTACTAGAGTTAGACCAAGATAATTCTGCAACGATTTTGATAACACACGCAGTGCAAGTGTTACTTTAAACGTCAAAACTTCTATGAAATTATGACGTATAAATAACATTTGCACTAGTAGCACTGCGTATGCTATCAAAATCATTGCAGAATTTTCTTGGTCTAACTCTATTCATTCACCAGTCAAGCTAACATGTAGATACAGGGTCAACCAAAAACGCGAGCGCAGCGAGCGCGAAATTTTTTGTTAACAATATCGCAAGACCGGGTACCGATCTCACCTGGGCCTAAAAGTCCGAAGTGCCCCAGTGAGGCGAACTTTCATGCGAAGTCAAAGCCGTGCTTCAGGCTTCAGGATAAGTAGTTAAGCACAGACTCCAACCAATGTCCATTGTATTAAAAAGCGAGACCGCAGACCGAGCATGGCGCAGCGAGGCCAAAGGCTAAGCTGAAATAGAGGACATGTGGAACACAAACCAATGGTAAATTGAGGTAAAAAGTGAAGCTAAGGTCGAGCATTCGTATGAAAAACTGTACTGGGGACACTTTTAAGGGTTTTTTCTTCGTTTTAATCAATAGTCAGCTGTTCAGCTTCGCAAAATATTAACTATTCAGAAAATCTACTTTGCGGCACTAGTTGAGCGTAGTAGCCTTTAGCCTCGCTTAAAATTTGCCATTAGAGGTAGATAGAAAAAAAATCGGGCAAGTGCGAGTCGGACTCGCGCACGAAGGGTTCCGTACCACATAAAAAAAAAAAAACAAAAAAAAAAAGCAAAAAAAAAACGGTCACCCATCCAAGTACTGACCACTCCCGACGTTGCTTAACTTTGGTCAAAACTCACGTTTGTTGTATGGGAGCCCCATTTAAATCTTTATTTTATTCTGTTTTTAGTATTTGTTGTTATAGCGGCAACAGAAATACATCATCTGTGAAAATTTCAACTGTCTAGCTATCACGGTTCGTGAGATACAGCCTGGTGACAGACGGACGGACGGACGGACGGACGGACGGACGGACGGACGGACGGACGGACGGACGGACGGACAGCGAAGTCTTAGTAATAGGGTCCCGTTTTACCCTTTGGGTACGGAACCCTAATGACTGAATAAGTGAGTGCATAAGAGCGAAAAAGACATCGTTCGACTCGGGCCGAGCTGATACTCGGCCAACGGTTACGTGCGACAGTGCTATCTCATTCACTCTGATACAATTAGACAGTGTGCGCGTTATAGGTATTGACAGCCTCTTAAGACTGCGTCGACCGTCCAGTGGCGCTCTCATTAGTGGAATTGTGTTTTATTAAGAAACCAATTAATTTCTGTACCTATACATGAATCAGTATATGTAGGTAGGTATGTATTAATATTGTTGTCCTCCTTATTCCCCAACTTTTGGTCTTTGTCCGAAGTACCATTTTGTAAGTTTCGGCCCGGCCGAAAGGTTCGGCCGTTTTTTGGCCGAAACCGAAACTACAGCCGAAACATGTTTTTTTGGCCGAAACTGGCCGAAACCGAAACCGAAACCGAACCTTCGGTCGGACACTAACGAAAAGTCTTCTAGAACTCGATTTTGGGATACCCATGTTCACCCATATCTGTGGGACGACATGAACGAAAATCCTGTCCGGCCGGCCTTCTAATTATAATAAATATTTCTTTAAATGAACATTAAAGTCTGGAAATAAAATAAAAAATACATTTCATTTCATTTCATTTCATTTATTCATGCTAAATAACATAAGTATACAAAATATACACGTCATATTATTAAACCCGGATGGGGCATAGCAGAAAACTTATTATCTAGAACTTAAAAACTAAATTATCCTAATTACAATAAATAATAAATAACAATAAATACAAATCTTACGCGCACTAAACATCTTTGTCCCTGAAATACTCCTCTATATGATAGAAACATTTGTCTACTAAGTTCTTTCTTAATTGTTTAAAAAATACTGTATTGTTCTTTTCTCCTTTTAAGGTGTCACATACTGTAATACGTCTACCGTAAAAATACTCGTACACTTGAAAATCATTCGTCAGTCCGGTAAAAATATCCACATTACGCATAGTAAGTAATTCGTACCGGGGGAGCCTGTTATGGGCGGAAGTGTTGAGTTGATATTTTAATTGAGGTGTTATTAATTATTCGGCTGGGTAGTGATTAAGAGGGCGGAATATTACGCTGAGGGCACGCCCTTACGTCGCTTATATCGTATATGTTACGTGTGGAGATATGATTGTGACTGACGCATTTTATTGCGCTGTCTTATTAATAAGTAGCGACCCGCCCCGGCGTCGCACGGGTTAACAAATTATACCGAAACCTTCCTCAAGAATCACTCTATTGATAGGTGAAAACCGCATGAAAGTCCGTTCAGTAGTGTTTGAGTTTATCGTGAATATACAAACACACAGACAGACGCGGCGGGGGACTTTGTTTTATAAGGTGTTGTGACTAACCACCGACCTTGAATTCGCGCAGTTTCAGAAAATTTCGACCCCATTCTTACCTCCATCCACATAAAATCGATTCGTAGTGAGCTCTACAACAATTTGAAAAAAATTTAAGACTTGTACTAACCCGCCTCCAAAAAGCCGCTAGCATACAATATAAGTTACGCTTTTATTTTAAAACGACATTCTGAAGTGACATGATATTTGACATGACCATTCTAGTATGTTCATTACTTTAGTTATCGCTAAGTAATAAAATTACATTAGTCGAAGAACAATTACTTTTACAGGTAGTGACAAAAACAACACGTGTTCTTTATAGTTCATCAATAAAAATTAAACCAAAAAAAGCTAAACAAAGGTCGGCAAAATACAATCATATCTCTAAAAGCGGTCCTATTAGACAACCTTTAAATAGTATATAGGTAATACCTACGAAAAGGGCGTTTCTCAAAAGGGTTACTTTGTCTGGGTCGTGACGCGTAGGCAATTATCTTAATAACCTGCGGAAATATTTATTTTACTGTTAAAATTAAAGCTAAGTTATCAAAGACAAAATATCGATAATTTCTCCGAAAACAATATACCTAAATATATAGATAATGCAAGTTTTACGTTCGGATCTGTTACATTTTTTTAAACTATTTTATGATTATTTAACACTTAATATTTCAACTGTTACATTTTATAATTTCCTAGAAATAAAATTATCAAATGAAATAAAATCATGCCAAAGATAAAATCTATAATTTCTCCGAACGAGCGGATGAAATATGAAAACGAAATGTTGCAACTTCCACGTTCGGATCTGTTACATTTCAAACGCGTAGGAAAACGGATGTGGCACGTACAATAGGCCAAAAACATAAATATTGGCCTATTAGTCGGAACTGCGATACCGATACCCGGCGATATGTCAGTGCTTTGTGTTCAGAGTTCCGGCGGTAATCGCTGCACAAAATTGCCTTTAGACAAAAAATCTATGGCTGTAATTGTTCGTGTGAACGGATAAAGGGACCAGGTAGTCATGGGGGAGTCACAATGTGCTACAAGTTGATAGTGAGCTTTAAAATCCAACCATTATTATCGCTGAAATTGATATAAATGGGAACTTTAATGGTATCAACGCCACCGCGTTTATTGTTATGGAATCCGTTAAATAGTCTAAATAACCCGTGTATGTACAAACTAACCCAAAACAGTAAAATTTGATATTGAGCTTTAACATACAATAATTAACACCGCCAAAATTGATACAAAAGGGAAAGCTAAAAGTATTAACGCTAGCATTTATTAATGTAATAATTCTCTTTGTTTTGCTATTTTTAGGTTTGTGTTGTTCACTTAATTTGTAGGCGAGTCAATCGGATCACGAAATTAAGTCGTTACGAGTATTTACCACATTTTTATCCTCGTAAGTCCCCGCGTACTCGTACAAGTACAAATTAAATTCGAGTTTTAAACTATAGGAATAAAGTTCCAAATTCGAAAGCACGAAAATTGCTGGGTCTGATGATAATGATTCTGTAGTGGACGTTAAACAGTGTAAATAATGAACTGCAGAGGCTTGCGAAATTTGTCCTTGATAAACAGATCTTAAAAGAGTACACAAGCTTAACCAGGCAAATATTGACCGGAGCCTTCGAGCGATACCCGGGAGTTTGTAATGCCAGTGGCTTTCTTAGGTGCATTTTTTACCGTGCGTCGACGGTTCAATGTGGATTCTTGGCTAGTGTTACCAGACGTAGGATTTTTCTTGACATTAGAGGGATTTATAGACTAGCCCACGATACGGTCACGTATTTGGACTTTTGATTATAAGTGTGATCGTATTGAAGACGTCAAGGGTTTATAATCTTAACATGAATGCAGGAAAATTCAGGATATTTGATAAATAATTTTTAGCTCGTGATATTTGATGTTTGTTAGACACGTTAGTTTTTAGGGTTCCGTACCCAAAGGGTAAAACGGGACCCTATTACTAAGACTTCGCTGTCCGTCCGTCCGTCCGTCCGTCCGTCCGTCTGTCACCAGGCTGTATCTCACGAACCGTGATAGCTAGACAGTTGAAATTTTGACAGATGATGTATTTCTGTTGCCGCTATAACAACAAATACTAAAAACAGAATAAAATAAAGATTTAAATGGGGCTCCCATACAACAAACGTGATTTTTGACCAAAGTTAAGCAACGTCGGGAGTGGTCAGTACTTGGATGGGTGACCGATTTTTTTTTGTTTTTTTTTGGTTTTTTTTTTTTTGCATTATGGTACGGAACCCTTCGTGCGCGAGTCCGACTCGCACTTGCCCGGTTTTTTTAAGCTTACTCTATCACACCGTTTTTCTATTGGCCACTTCCCCTACAATTTTTATTGCGATTTGAGGCATATTGTTATTTATTTGAGGCAGTTTCTTGTGAAAATACGTAGTACTAAGTATTTTTTTAAACTCTTCAAATGTGTACCTGGCAATCCCATTCTTGGCGCACTCGGGAACAGGTTTGAACATGGGGACCGAAAACCGGTAAAAAACACCGCAGGTAATTACGGCAGGCTCATCGCTTCACAGTACCAATACGTAATTGTATGGGTTTAATTGAAAATTGAAATCTCGGGGGTAAAAAGTGAAGCGTGAGACTTTATCGCTGGGTTTTATACTTTTTATCGTTTAAAGGATGGAGTCGTTTGTTTCAAGAGTGCTTGAATAATGTATTTAAGCCCGGGAATTGGAATTGATGGGATTAATTTTGTTTTTCTTCAGCGCTGATGAGTCTATTTGGCATATTGCAAGTTCCTTGCGGGTATTCCTAGAATGTGTGTTCCTTATAGGTTACAATGTGCATTGTGGCCAGCTCGCTTGTTAGCGACGTTATTGGAAATGGCGCATTGTGTGCGAGGTCGGAAACAAAGAACTCCTGTGAGCAGTAAAAAGCTAAATTCGCGGAAGTTTAGGTTGAGCATTGAAAATGCTGGTTTGGTTAACAAACTAGACTTTACGGGTAGTAAAATGTTGCAGTACGTTGTAAAGACTAAATATATACTCTGCTTAGTCTACTTACTTTTCTGTGCGCATTAAAGTAACAGGGAGAGAGTCCCGTCTATATAAACTAACTTTGCACCAACTTCAAAAAAACAAAGTGAGGATGTATCATTATAAACATCATATTTTCATAGATATTTATTTGACATTAACGATGACAACCACACTTCTTCATTGCCTTGCAGAGTTAGATTGGTTGGTCCGACTCTACTTTTTTATACATATGTATATTTTTTGTTTAAACAGATGATCATGTTGCTAATGACAGCTCATTCTCTTGAAATAATTAGGTATGTACAGGTAAAATTTAGTGACAAAAATATGGCCCGATGTAGGTTCTAAAATGACGCTCATTGATTCCTGAAATAAGCCAAAGGTGTGACGTATAAAAGTCGATGTCATTGCCAAATCCAAAGGACTGAGCTGTGATCACGCCATACAATTAGTTTTAACCGTCCCCCGCCCATTGCATAGGGGACTTTCTAATAAATCCAACATCGCATAAATCTAAGGTCACGTTCACGGCTGAATTGGCTGATACAGATCGATCTCCCACACACCGTAACCGATCATTTGCGAGCCCATTATGATCCATTACTTCCTCTGTTGCTAATTTTATCGATGCATTCCGTCGCTTACCGAACATGGGCGAATTTCAAAGTGAAACAAACCAGTGTAAGCGCGCTCTATAATTGTTAGCGATATCGAGGTCATGTGACAATGGTCAGTTCGAAATTACGACTTGTCTATATGCTCGCGTAGTTATAAGAATAACAAATATAGAGGGGTGTGCGGATGTAACGGCTTACGCGGACGTTAACGCCTGCGGATGCTTTAGTTCCATTCTCTATTCATAGGACAATTCATTCACATCCCTATTGTTGAAAAAATACGGCACAAATAAATTTAAGCTCGAATGACAAATTGATTGATTACGAACACCGTTCGATCTGACGATGAATGATGTTGGATTTCTCTGAAAATAAATATAGTTTTCTAACAGGAAAATATTATTAACACTGAATTTTCCGTTAAATGGGTTTGCTGATTTTCTTACAAGTATTTTTCCTTATTGTCGCACTTTTATTTGGATATTTTTTATAAGTTAACGGACAAAGACTCCTTTACATATTGACATCAGTATTTATTGCGTGTCACTTTCTTCTATTATAGCCCGCATGAACTTAAAGGTATCAAACCAACGTAATATTACTAAAAGAAAAGATAACTTAATAGTAAACCGAAAGGAAATAATGTCATAATGTCGTATTGATATGCTAAACGTCTCTCCGTTAAGTGGACACCGATGAAACACGCGTCTAGATACTCACGAATTTACTTTTATCATTCATTCGTGAACTACATAAATGATATCTACTTAGCATACGGCAACGGCTTCTTTTATGTCATGCTCACACTGATATCGATATGTATTATGTGTAACGGCTTTAATGCCACGCATATTTTAAAAGTAAAAAACGGCCATTAGAGGCAGCTTTAATCGTTGAGAAAAAAGTGGTTTATCTTTATTCAATACGCTGACACTCGCTTACCAGCTACTAGAAAAACTGATAGTTACTTTGGTTTAGAATCACATTATGAATTTATACAGGGTGGCATCGGAAAGATGATGAAAGCGACAAGACATAAAGACTAATTAAAAGGAAAAGTCAAATAAAGTCCAATCTATTATTTAAAAAAAGTAGTGTAGTGTTACGTATCGCGTAATTGTGTACGTGACGTGTGGAGTGACAGTGTGTGTATGTGACAGTATGTACGTGACAAAAGTTATGAAGGGGCCCACAAATTACCCGTTCGCCGGAAGATATCAGCCTGTCAGTTGTTCGGAGCTGTCAAATTTTGCGTTTAACTGACAGGCCGATATCGTCCGGCGAACTGGTAATCAGTGGGCCCCTTAAGGCGACGGTCATAATTATTTTGTAAACTGTCTTTATTAAATGTATTTGGCGGTCAATAATAGTCACATAAATAATTCTGATTATATTATACCATTTAACCTGGTTGTGAATCTTTACAAATGTAAATACAGACGACACTAATAAAAGGTTAATTGATTCGAACTACTGAGTCACATTTATTTTTATCTCTATTGTTAAATGCGTGGGCCACTCGGCTGTTTACATAAACAAAATTAAAATATGAAAGGCAATTCGTGTTACACCACTTGACGCATAAATAACTGCTTTTGTTACAAAATCATAAACTTGAAATATTACGTTATCATTATCTACACCCAAACTTTTTTCGTATACAAAACATTGATGTAAGTAATCTATTACGTTTAGAAAGCTTATTTGTATTCAATATGAGGTACGTACTAATGTTAGATTTAATAAAATTTGTGTTTCTATTACAATATTCTTGTTTACTCCGAAACGGGGCGCAATATTAACTTGAGGTTTTTGTACCTGGAGTTTTATTCCAAGAGCTTCCTTATGACAGCCGAATCATAGTCTCAGAGAAACTAATATAAGAGCTCTATCTGATTACCTATACTTGTTATGGTCCTCAAGGTGAAGTAACACTGGTTTTCTCAAGAATTTGACTCGTCCCCGCTCGTATGGCATTAGAAATTCTCGACCAGTTCGTTTCTTTGTAATGAAATGTGTGCGGAGTCACGCAGTTGGCCTAAGCTCCTGAGGGCCTACCGCGAATCACGTTCGACGTGTTTGCTCCCTGTCACACTTACGTACGAATTTACAAGTGCGACAGAGAGCTAACACGTCGAACGTGTTTCGCAGTAGGCCCTCAGCTTCGCGTTTTATGGGCACGCATTGTAATTTCACTTGGGTTGTGAAAAGTCATTGCCGCAGTATAATAAATTTTATTGTTTAAGTAGTTAACTAGGCTTTGGTTCTTAATGGAAAGTGGTTAAAGTTAAAGGTAAAATTTGCTTTGTTTCATATCATTTTAATAATGTAATTTCAGCGAAGAAGTCTGACAAGAATTTTGTAACTCTGAATTTTAGACTAGGACATGATTACTATTATTGCCAGTATTGCCACCGTCTTTCAACTTTAAACAATAATAAAACCCTTAAACCTGAGCAACAGCAATACTTAACTACATAGAATTTTGGTCTTTGTCTAAAATCTCACCCTGTTGTTTGCATATTTCTGCAAACTTCGGTTAACTAAATGAATTCATTATCGAAGATTACTTATCAATTATCATTATGATAAAAACAATATCTTTCATTTGATTACTGTATACAATTTCATCCTGTATAGTGTATCAGTCAGTAAGTGTTAATCATCATGTTGATTTAAAAACAACTAGCACTCATGATAACCATGATACCTAATTATGTATACAATTTCACTCTGTTTAGTTGTGTCATCATTTTTAGGGTTCCGTACCCAAAGGGTAAAACGGGACCCTATTACTAAGACTCCGCTGTCCGTCCGTCTGTCTGTCACCAGGCTGTATCTCATGAACCGTGATAGCTAGACAGTTGAAATTTTCACAGATGATGTATTTCGGTTGTTAACAACAAATACTAAAAAGTACGGAACCCTCGGTGGGCGAGTCCGACTCGCACATGGCCGGTTTTTAATAAAAAAACTACCTACTAGCATACTAAACCTTATATTAAAGTATGCACTGTTTAAAAATCTTTCCTTGTGTAACTGCTCCCTATATACTGATACCATGCATATTCTCCGAGTAAACCGCATCAATATCCGAACGGCTTCGTCAGGTGCTGGCTCGTTTGCCCAGCATGTTTGCCTGTTTGCGCGGCACACAGACCTAAAGTCGGCAAACTTCGGGTTTGCACTTGAGCTCGCTGGGAAGATTAGCATCCGTGATTGTAAGGTCAAGGAGCTCTGAATTCAGTTTTGGAAATTGGATTTCCGTTGCAGGATTGCTTGATTAATCTAAGGCTTTCAATTGCGTCTAATGCTGCATATAGATTAGTCTAAACTAAAATAATGCTTGAATCGGCTTAACCGGTAAAGGCGGTAAATAGGTAACAACCTTAAAGTCTTTGTAAAGCTTTTAAACGTCTTTCGAAGGATTACTAAACTAAATACATCTACAATTTATATACTTTGTCAGTAGGTTTCGGATGATAAAATGGGATAAGTTCGTCTTGGTTTGTACTTAAAAAGTTCTACTAATACTTAGTACAACAACTACTAAATCGTAAAAAAAGATAGGATAGGTGCTGACAATTTTATTGTACGGTTTGCCAATATGTATTTTTAAAGGTGACATTCGGATGGCAACTGCAGCTGCATTACTCTTGCAACATACTACATGGGCACTATCACTGACAATTTCTTAAAAAAAAATAAGCGACGTTCGTAGGTTCGTAGCCTCTGCAGTGATTAGAACGTTAAATCCGTCACTCAATTTATCAAGCAAATTGACAGTGACAGGCCCACTTGAACCCCGCAGCAGCATGTATTATCGCAACAATAATGCAGTTGTCATCCGAATATCACTAACATTGGCATTGTTTATGAATAAATAAAGTAATGAATGGATTTTTATTCAATAAATATTTTTCACACATTGATATAAAGTGAGCATGAAGAATTTTAAAATTTAATTTCGAGGCTTCAATGCTTTCTGAAAGCAATCCAGTTAAAATTAAAACCCGGGTGCAGTGATTTTTAAAAGATAAGCTTATTGGAAATATTTGTTTATTCGCCCGTCCATTTGCTGAATAATACAAACGGATGGACTCAATGCTGCTCAAGCTCAAGAATGAGAGTAAAAATATGATTTCATAAGAATTTCCTTTTTGATATTTTTACAAGCCTTGCAGTATACGTCGTCGTCAAAATATGCCATTTTTTGTAGGTGAATTAATTAAAAAATAATAATTAAAATACAGTCTTTAGGACCACTTTAATTTAAGGACCACCCGCGCTGGAGCGTGATGTTAGTCTGTCCGTTTTTCTAAGATCAAGTACGCCATAGTAAATGTATGACGAACTTGATCTTAGACATCGGACAAGTTGTAACCATTGTAACCGTTTTAGGAAACATTTTCCTTCTTTAGAATTCTGTTAAAACTGGCTGGCAAAATAAATGACTAATGCCGCAGGCATAATTGAGACGACATAAGGATTATCATACAGCGATTGTAATCTTCCTAGATAGGGCAATAATTTAGGGGGCATTCTACGTCCTATCTAGTACAAACGCATTTTATTTCGTTTGTGAAAAAAGAAACTCCTGTACCTGCAAATCTCGATAAAATTCGCGTCTGTACGGGACAGCGGTGGAATCAAAATATTATGCAACACTTAATTATAATTAAATTTTATGTGTTTCACTAATATTACTTTTAGCTAATATTATTAAACGTTCAGCCGGCCTAGCTAATAGCGAAGCATAAACAGCTACCAGTGTTATCGCTGCTGGGCAAGCCTGCATACATAATGTCTGTAGGTACTAATGGCCTCTGGATTTACTGGACGTGTAGGTGTTGGCCATTCCACGATGTTCTTATTAGAGCTCGTTCCCACTATGTCGGATGTCGTGGCGATTTTTAATCGTACGTTCCACTGGTAGAACATTTTATATGAAGCTGTTCACACTCGTCCGACAACGATTTTGTGTCGGATACGACATAAAATGTCGTGCGTTTTGCCAGCCCTCCTAGCCCGGAAAAAAATCGTGTCGTGTCTCGCTCGCGTACGAGTGAATATAGCGCTGTTCACATTTTGTCGGATGTCGGAACGTTAAAAATATGGACAGCCTTTCTTCAGTGCAAATGCAGTCTCTAAATACTGTATTTTTGTAGTTTATGCATCCTGATATCCGAGATAGTAGATCGTTGAATGTACTTAAAGACATTCTAAAATAATTGAAAAATTTCACTTCATCACTTCTTAATTCAGCTATCAAATTCTGAAATATTCCTAAGGTAAATCTTTCCCTGAGAATTGGGTGTACCCAATATCTCCTTTTTTTAACTGCCTCTAATCGTTTCTTTCGCAAATAATACAAAACCACAAACATTTCGTCGACGTTCATCTTGTACTAAGCCTCGCTACCCACTCGAAAAATACACGCCAGCTGCGATCGTGCACGACAGGACAGACGACTAGTGGGAACAGTACCGCCGACACCCGATTGAAATCCGGATCCGACATCCGACATAGTGAGAACAGCGGCAACGACACACGATTCAAAATCGCCACGACATCCGACATAGTGGGAACGAGCTCTTAGGCGACCGTTCGATGGGATAGGTCCCATAAAACCAGTTTACTTGTGGCCTCGAAGAATGGTCCATACGGGTGTGGCTGCGGGATAAGTGTGGCTGCAGGATAAGTGCGGCTGGCCTTCACATTGGGGTCTAGTTTTTGCGCTGTCTCTAACGAATATAAAAAGTTGAATTTGAGCGTCTTGTTTCTAGTATAAACTTATCGAGGATATAGTGAAAGAAGCGCCCTATAAAATATCGAAAAACCATGTATTTACCGGAAAACTATAGTCCAATACTACTACGGTGCACAGTTTCAATATGTACTTAATTAACTAATTAACTATCATAACCAATGTACTTTTTGTTTTGTCTGAGTTGTTTCTCTCTTGATGAAAATATCTTGCCTCAGAACTGCGTTATTTAAATAACAGTCACGTCAAAACAAAGATAGGTATAATTCAATTTTGCACCATAGTTGGGAGATTTTGGACTATGTATAGTTTGGTGGTTTTACGGTAGTAAGTAGTTTTCATTCGATTGCTGGTTTAATCGTGGACTTATTCTGGTTTCCTCGAAGCGAACACTCGCTATAGTCGCTACCGATAAGCGATGAGCAGGCCAAGCCTAAGTACCTCTTTTGTTATTAGTTTATCGATGGCGTAGGCTTCATCGATTGCTCTCGACCTGGAATCGACAAGCGACAGATTGTAATAACAGTGGTTCGAGTCAATATTTGGTGTCAAATCGATGCTGGTGACAAATGCTGACTTGAGTGCGTTGATTCTTCTATTCAACTGGAGATATAACTGAATATTATATATGTAGGTACAAGTACATAATACATCAGTTACATCTAAGTAGGTATGCAAACTGCAGTGGCGGATTTGCCAAGTAGGCCCGGGCCTAGGATGGCAAGTTTTTTGGGGGCGGCAAATTGTGACAAAAAATTCGCTGATGATAACAAGAACTAACTCAAAATGTAGGTAGTCAATATGATGGGTGCTGAGAAAGGGGCGGCTACAGGGCCTGGGGCCTAGGGCGGCAAAGACTGCAAATCCGCCACTGGCAAACTGGTACAAGTAGCATCGGGATCCAAATATTATATTGTCTGTAAACTCTGTAAGTTACAGTCTGTGCGATGCAAAAGAATAAGAATATTAGAAACAAAGTTGATTTGTCGTTGAATATGATATAATAATGTAGGTACTTACTTGAGTAAGTTTTTGTCAGACTGCAAAACAAACGAGCCTAAAAAAATACAATGAACCTAAAATTCGTAATAATGATTGTCTAGAAACGAGGGTACGGCTACCCTTTGTATGTTTTTGCTCATCGTGGCAGACATTACTACTACAACATGTATGTTTTTTATCAAAAAATTAGGATGTTTCACACCGTGTTACCTCAGGTTAAATTTATAAAAGCTTTCAATCAAAAAAGCAAAAGACTTTCAAGAAGAGGCTTGAAACAGGCTTTCTAAATCCTTGTTTTTGCGTATTAGGGCTGACTAATGTATTAAGGACCCTGCATTCTAATTAAATTCCACAAGGGTACACAACAGTACACGTGTGTCACGTGTATCCTCACATGTAGGTACTATCGTGTTTTCCTTATTATGTCCAGAATTTGCTCGTGCTGTAATATTAGCAGTTTTTTGCTTCAGGCGTCACATGAGAAATGTATTTATCTAATTTACGCCTAATGACTTGTTCATCGATTGACGCACTTTCACTTCACTTTATGAGGACTGTACGGTTACCATCAGTTTGTCACTGACATAAACGCCGTCGAGAACGTAATTTACTTTCTATACATCTCGCTCGCACTCGCATATTAGTGCAAACGGGATGTATAGAAAGTAAATTACGTTCTCGACGGCGTTTATGTCAGTGACAAACTGATGGTAACCGTACAGGACTGTAAAAAAACGGGGCGTACATTTGTCGGCATGCGCTTGTCTCGATAGAGACTTAACTATATTATATTATTAATTATACTTTTCAACGACTATAAACATATTATGTCATACGAATATCACTATAACGATTGACATACGAGATCCAATGTTGCAAAATACTCAGATACAAATAGAAGTAATTAAGCCCCGTTTAGTCAAAAACATATATACCCACCTGAAATGGTATACACTCTAAAAAGCATACAATATTTTGTTATTAACAGCTCTAGCTAATAGCCGCTCGCAGTCGGACCACACACATACGAGTACAAACACTCGGTTACTCTTCGAGTCAATATTGGACATACGATTTGTAATTTCTAATTTACTCGAGTGTGGTAGCTTGTGAACAGATTTCATTTGGGAATGTACGTTAAATATATTCGTAATAGGATGTAGCTGTATAATTAATGTTTTGTTGGAAAATTTATATCAATTGAAATATGAATGAAAACATAATTGGAACGTATATTACATTAGTGCAATGACAAATTGTGGCAATGTCATCATTAAAGTCAAAATGTTCGTACATTTAACACACGTGACATTTTAAACGTCACATTTTCGTAAATAGGACGTTTAAAATGTCACTCCTTCGCTTTGTTCTGTTCAAATCGGTACGTAGACGAACTCTATGACATAACCTGGAAAGCGCTGACTTGAGACTTGAAGAAAAGGAGAAATCATGCTTGTAACTCTCTCGGGCCCTTGTAGACAAACAACAAGTAGATACCTACAACTCAAAGTGATTCACTGTACTAGAAAATTATCATCCGTAAACTTTATAACTAGCTAAATTGTTTTTATACAAAACTTTTAAATTGGTAAAACGCCCCACTGGACCGACACAAATTGCCAGCATAGCATGAACATGCTCGGAATTTTTCATTTGCACACCGTTTCGCACCTCCACGTTGGTTTAAATTCGCCTCGGCAGTTCAAACATTTTGACCACATACAGTTTTGACTTTTGGCCTGGCTAAATGTAGCCAATTATGCAGTTAGGCCAAATGTTTAGAGTTGAAGTTTCATTAGTATGTACGTAGCGTAGCGTAATAGTTATTGCAGTTCGCATACATTTAGAGGATGCTAGAATTGAAGATGTTCTTATTTAGCAAATTAATTTTAAAAGTAAAACCAACATATAAGAAATCGACGTAATAACTGCACATTTTGACTTTAATTTGCTATAGAATATGGTAGACATAGACAATAGACATATAAAGTCGAAAAGTTGAAAGGTAAAACGATATAGGTACATATAAATAATGCATAAAGTCACCATTCAAATATTATGTTCGAAAAGGCTGACTTCTAAGCAAAATCTTTAGCAATTTTAACATCTCTAAAAATGTGCATTGACGTTAAACATTTCCTGTCCCGCACATTCACATGTTTTTCAATAATTATTCCAAACAGGCCACCTAGTGCGAAAATTATAACCTGCTTACTTAAAGAGTTAATTAAATACGGGACATAAAGCTCGCTAGGCGGCAAAACAAATAAAATGTCCACGTTTACTTTAATGGCGGGGCTTGTTTATTCACAAGAATCACAAGTGTCGCGACTTTTTAAATTGATATGTCTTTACTTGCGATAAAATGCAAACAGCTTGAATACTTATCTTTTATTAGCAGTGCTTCAATAACAATGAATACCATGCAGATTGCTTGTTTACCACGCCTACCTGGATCCTATTTTATAATGCTGCAAGCTAAACCAGCATACTCGTATTAGGTGCTCATCCAATTGATACGCCGCGCTTGTACCCATATAAAATAGGGCCCTACTACTAGTGTGGGGTCACCGTAAGCTGTAACCTATAAACGCTTTTAGATAACAGGTGTAGAAAAAGATATTAAAAATCATACTTATAACATTAATTCCTGTAATACACCGAATCGCTTTATGTAATTACGTACTTATATGAGCATCCTGAACGCGTCAGGGGAGCAATTTACGTTTTCTCATAATGAGGGGTAATCGATGGTTATTATTTTCATATTAACCCTCGATCGGTTCAACCCAACCACTGAACTGGATCAAATTTAATGATTACTCCCAAAATCGGTAAATAATGATACCCTGCCAGAAACAATGGGTCCGCCATGTTTTTACCTAACTTATGCAGCAGATTTACATACAATTTATTTTTCTAATAACTGGGCATGTTTTTCGAAAGTGCTCATTTAGATTTGCATGAGAATCTAATTGAAGATAACTCCTACACGTAAAATTATTAATATGTACTACGTTCTTTGTCACGATACATCTAAAGGTGACGGTTGGATTACGACCGCAGCTGTATTACTGTTGCGATTTGCGACATTACAGTTGTGGCATTGAAGTGGGCGCTGTCACTAATTTCACAAAATGAGTAGGTAATAGATTAAACGTTCTAATCGCGGCAGTATTGCGGCTAAGCCTCATTCATTTTATCAAGGAAATTGAGAGTGACAGAGCCCGCGTTAAGGTCGTAGCAGCAGCAATTACCGTCCGAATGTCAGCTTAATTAATTAAGTTAGTAATCTATGCCACACACACAGAAAGGATCCTGTAACAGGAACAATAATTTAAAATACTACTTTACTATTTTTACTAATTTTTACGTCTTTAGACGTTAAAACTTGGACTATGTAAGAGTTTTTCTAGATTACTTAGCCAAACTAAGTCCCTGATGCCACTTATTTGCCCTCCCATTTTCTACAATACGTTGCACATAAACCGCACAGGTCTAATTGCGCTACTATAAAGTGAATCCCCAACTAGCTATCAGACGAACTTCGAGATTCCAAGCCCTTCACCTCCAGAGGTCGACCCGTGAATGAAACTATAAACCGGCCAAGTTTAACAGCCGCGTGGGCAGACACACAGACAACTTTTTATGTTTATATCCGTCAAGGCGCCTCGACCCAACCGGCCCAGCGGGGACCTTACACCCGTGATTATCCAAATTTATTATACACCTGTAAATTGTGACCTTTTTGTCCGTCTTTTGTTACACTTTGTTTATCGATCTGTCTGATTACTCGGAAAAAAACTCAATTGGAATTGTGTCATTTCGAATGGTTTTTATCACACTAAGCGTTCTTTATGGCACATGATTAAGGTGAACTGATTGCCCTAAACAATGTCCTGTTGCCTTTTTTATAACGTATATGTTGGTAAATACTACTGGCACACGGCTTTCTTTGTAAATGTATGTATAATTCCTTACAATTTTTTTTTATAGTAATTCAAAAACAGTTTATTTCTAATTTTCAAAACGTCGTACAGATTTCTGCGCTGTTTCTTATAAAATGAAATAGCTAAAACTAAACCTAACTAAGTATAAAATAAATATCCCTAAAACTTACCTTCAAAGCCTAGGCCCCTCGGCAAGGTGCCCATCGCCTACTAAAATTATGTTGGAAAATTATGAATGTTACTTAATCCCTGAGTTAAAATTATCGGAGGTGACATTTTGAACATTGGTCCTCGAATACAGAAACTCTTCATCAATTATGTACAACCGGATCTCGGGATAATTTTATTAATATCCCGAGAGGCAAAATTATATATGAAAGCAGGTCAGAGCAGCAGTCAATAACATGCGCTAGTCTATTTTGGGGGGTTGTACACAAAAACAAGCACTTTATGAGGTCCCGATACGCTCCACTCGTTCGGAGAATTCCAAATGGCTGCCGAATTGAAACTTTCGCTTAGTTTGCTTGAAATTGATTAGGGCGAAAATGGAATAAAGATTCCTCCATTTGAAACTAACTTTTCGCCAAGTTAAATTCGTTGTCTTCAATTTATTTAATGAATTGGAACTCGGGAGTAGTTTTTGTCTTTGCACTTGAGTGCAAAAACTTGGTAAACAGCTAGATTAGGGCGACAGCGCGAGTTTATTATGCTCGAACAAATGCGATAATATATTTTTTCTGAGTCAATAATAAAGATACTTTGCAATGTTATCTACGTGAGTCATTGGCCTGGATTGTGGAGTGACGCGCCCAATAAACCGCCTGAGTCAGGTTCGGGAGAATATCGGCTTTTTACAGCTACCGCCGGAGGCTGGGAACTTGGACACTAACGGGAACAATGCATTCCTATGTTGTTACGTTCGGTCAACAAAACGCCCAGCGGAATAAACGTTTTTGTCGACAACCCCTGCTAAATTAAACAGGGTAGCCGATTTTTTGTTTTTTTTGCCAGTTTTTAGGGTTCCGTAGCCAAATGGCAAAAAACGGAACCCTTATGGATTCGTCATGTCAGTCTGTCTGTCTGTCCGTGTATGTCACGGCCACTTTTTTCCGAAACTATAAGAACTATACTGTTGAAACTTGGTAAGTAGATGTATTCTGTGATCCGCATTAAGATTTTCACACAAAAATAAAAAAAAAGCAATAATAAATAAATAAATAAATACTTAGAACTGAAACTCAAAATTTTTTTTTCATCAAACCCGTACGTGTCTTCTATGGATAGGTCTTCAAAAATGATATTGAGGTTTCTAATATCATTGTTTTCTAAACTGAATAGTTTGCGCTAGAGACACTTCCAAAGTGGTAAAATGTGCCCCCCCCCCCCTCCCCGTAACTTCTAAAATAAGAGAATGATAAAACTAGAAAAAATATATGATGTACATTACTATGCAAACTTCTACCGAAAATTGGTTTGAACGAGATCTAGTAAGTAGTTTTTTTTTAATACGTCATAAATCGTAAACCGCAATTTTATTATGATACTTGCTGCTACGCAACTCTTCACGGGCGAGTCTGACTCGCACTTGGCCGCTTTTTTTGTTTTAGCACCGCAAAATCCCGGCGGTTAAAACACTGTCATGCGTAAAATTATCTTAACAATGCAACTGTGTTTTGTTTTGGTAACAATAGCTGGGAGTTTGCCTACGGCGCGGCAAGATTCACAGCAATTTTTGCAGTCGTTACTTGGCTGATAAGTAATTGGCTTTCTCTTCTATCTTGTTAACTCTCAATTTGAGCTTTATTCCAATGCTACTTACTCATAGGCCTCATCTGTTGAAGTTTGGATACCTTTTACTTTTCTATTAGCTTAATTGTACCAGACAAACATAACTTTAATCACATACTATCATTCCAGCCAATTAGTAGAAGAGGGTTCAGATAACTAAATCAACTCCCATTTTGGATTCCAATTTTCCACCTACGCTGAAATGGTTCCCTCCCCGCCCTGTAGTTACTAATGCGAAATGGAGAGTTAAATCATTAATGCATTGTACTTCACATTCTTGACATATTTCAAAAGTGCCTAGTTGTTTCATGACTAAGGAAAGAAATAAACAACTAAGGATTGGAGTGAACAAAGTGAAATGCTTAACGCGTCGCATGTCTGTAATCGCGGCCGGTTGACTAAATATTTTGTCGCGTGCATGACAAAACGACTTCACTTGGCAAACTTAAATAAGTACAATCGATTCCCAGTTACAGAAACTAGGTGACATTCCAATAAGGATTTTTATGGTTTTGTGTTCGAAAATTATTGGTAAAGTTATAATACTCGGGCAAACTCGGAATGTTGTAAATGAAAAACGGCTTTAACTTTCTGAAACTCTTGAATGTTTTAGTGGAAAACTCTGTTAAACAAGCTAGAAAATACATGTGTTCAATTGAAAACATGCCCACAACACAGTCGTTACAAAACAGTTAAAAAAATGATAAAAGTTGTAGTTTTTTTTTCCCATTTACGTAGTGAAGAATTCTATCAGCTTGTTGTTCAAAACAAATATACTGACTAACTCACTAACTTTTTAATTTTTGATTTTCAAGTTTCATCATGCCTGACATTTCTTGAAGTACGTAGGTACCTGTTTCCTGAACACATAAAAGCGTACGTAATTTTAATTATAACCAGTAAAATTTCCTTGCTCATCATTGGAATGGCTATTACCTCACTTAGACATCCATTAGCCTTGCAATTTTATTACTATCCTAATAGGTCGGAGCGGCGGGCAAATTGCACTGCCGCAATATTCGTTCAGAAATCCCACTTATTCTGAGTGCGTTTAAACCATTAGCCAAACAAACATTGGCTCGTCACTGGCGATTACGGCATTGTACTATGATGTCGGGGTAAACTGCTTTAGTTGACCCTGGAGAGTGTAACGGGACTTTGTGTGGACGAGCGCGCGGCGTTTTGTTGAAAATTTTGTAAAGATTGCACTTTTGAGGTTTGTGTCACTTTGTTTTACTTAGGTATTAAATAATAAGCTCAATCCTTAATTTGGTACATGATTGACGCAAATGTTTAATCGTGTCTAATCTAATCAATATTAGTAAGTAGTTGTTTTCTTCTTTTGAGGTAGGTAAAAAAATCAAAGCAGTCTTTGATGATGATGTTCCTTGGGACGGTGTACTTAAATGGAAATAACAGCAGTTCAAAGTTTAATCATGTTATTTACATGCCCTGATTTTCCATTGATCCATTGTTCCTAGCATTTGACCCACACCTGCTTAACGTTTGCATGAACAACTGTAACTATTTTCACAAAAATAGCTGACTGCTCTTCAGAGAATATCGTGCACGTGTCATATTACGCCCTTTATGTTGTTGCATTGGTAGCAAACGCCCCGATTAAGCTTTTTATCGCCGCGATCACGCAACTAACGAAAAGACCTATGTTTTCATATCGTGGGTTTCAGTGAAATTCCAATCGATTACAGAGTACGGACAAATCCAAGGCTCGGATTGACCGCTTCGTGTGTTGACGTCCATAAATTTATACTTTAAAGTTAACTCAATTAGTCAATAGATGTCGCTGAATAGAACACGGTGACTTCTACAAGTTCCACATCGCGCTAACGATATTTTTGTTGCGTTTGTTACTCGTTGGGGTTATGTGGTTGCATTTAAAGAGAGCCATATTTAACTTC
The DNA here is from genome assembly GCF_910591565.1 of Cydia splendana. Taxonomy (NCBI): domain Eukaryota; kingdom Metazoa; phylum Arthropoda; class Insecta; order Lepidoptera; family Tortricidae; genus Cydia; species Cydia splendana. Next base: position 17,243,984 of record NC_085966.1, on the reverse strand, counting down.
GTAAGGCCTAATACATAATCACAGGCTCCGAAAGCTCTGATTTATGTTGAAATCGTTTACCTTGTCGCTTTTGGTGAACATTTATTTTGTCGTCCTAAAATTTCTAACATTTTGCCTTAAGAGTTTAGAAAAATATATATACCACTTGCGTTCTCCGCTTTAGGAAGAACTTACGTATCTCGAGGCCTTGTATCACTGGAACCCCGAGAACTCGTCTCGTCCAGCCATCAGGAACCCGCGATCGGATAGCATTCCTCGGGCCGTATGATCGTCTAGGGACCCGCAATCTATCCGTGGCACACTTAATTGTTTGCGGACATGATTTTATCGGGAAATTACACTGGCCCTGGATTGTTTGAACTGTGTAGGCCGCTCGATAATTTACGGATGTTCTGGACGTGGCTTATAAATGTTGATTATAGCTAGTCCAAAGTTTTAGGCGAGGCCTAATAAAAGCTTGCTTAATCATGTTTGATTTTTTTAAAGGATATATAGTTTTAAAGGGCCTATTGACCTGAGTGGGCAAGAAAAAAATCATTTGGGACAATTTTTTTGTGATGGTGGGAGCAAACGAGCAGACGAATCGCCTGATGGTAAGCAATTACCGTCCCCTATGGACACGTGCAACACCAGAGGCGTTGCAAGATTTTGCTATTTATGTGTCATTTTCAGTCCTATTCATTCTTTAGCTTATTTAAAAGCCGTACAGCCAACATCAAAAGTAGCTGATCAGACTACGCGTCAAAACTGTCAAAAGTATCTACCTTTCTCTAATAGCTTTACAAAAAGAGACATGTATGTAGAAGAATTAGACTGTAGAAAATAATATTGAACTAGAGGGAGGCAACGGGCGACCCCCGCGCCGGCAGCTTTCTCGCGCAGAGAGTTTTAATCGCAATCCAGCGCGGGAACGCTGCCTGCGTGTTGGGCACCCTCCCGAGGGCACCAAATATTGATAGGTATTTTTAATTTTAGCTATTTTAATTGTAGTTCGTTTTAGTTTTATATTCCTGTTTATGTCTTTTAGTAATTTATATTAATAAATGTATATGTATGAAGTAAATTGAACTAGAACTTTGGAGATTTATCTTTTATCTTTGGCACTATGCTCTAGGGGTCCTCTTTAGGGTTAGGAATGAAATCTTCTATTTAAGTTCTAGGGAATGACAGATACTTGGACCCGGGTATGTCCTTAAACTACGTCCAAGACCACCGGTGGACGGGCAGCAGCGTCCCTCAAATTCGGTGTACTCGACTGCGATCGCCAACCCGCCTGCCAAGCGTGGCGATTATGGCATTCACCCCCCCAAAGGGGGAGGCCTATTTTCAGTAGTGGACGTCTTATGGCTCAGATGATGATGATGATGATGACATACTTTTAATGCGTTGTTTCATCCGCTACTAGTGAGGCTGAGGCTGACTGTACACATAAAATTATTAATATTGAAAACTTCATTTCCCGTTTGTCTAAACATTGCTATGCTTCAAAGCGTCGTCCGCGCTAATATTTGCAGTATACCAGCAGGCATGTCCCTTAATCCGGCAGTAACTGTAGAAGTGTAGAACAACAAAACTCATTACTCCACGTTCGTACCTTTAGTTTCCTGGCAAGCTTGTGTTGGCCGCCGGTCTAAGTGGCTAGGTACAGCGGAAATGTGCGCTTGTAGGAATTGGGTATTATTCATCGCATATACAGCCTATCATAAATATGGGTTAAAGCGCCGTTAGATAATACTAGCAGTGGACTACCGGACGTGTCCTTTAATGATGACTCACGCTAGACCGGGCCGGGGCCGGGCCGGAGCTTCTGCCGCTTCTTTTTCTATGGAAAGCACCATGTGGTCACCGATCAGCCGTCATAGAAAATGATATGTCGGACGCTTCGGCCCGGGCACGGCCCGGTCTAGCGAGAGTCATCCTTTAATCCGGCAGTAATTGTTGAAGCTTGTGCTGGCGATCTGAGTTGCAGGAGGTAGCACAGATTGATGCTTGTGGAAATTACTCACAAACTTGCGTTTCTTCGAAAAGGAAAATTGGAATTAGGAACCTACAAAACAGAAGGCCTACTGCGAACCACGTTTGACGTGTTGCCTCTCTGTCGCACTTGAAAATTCGTACGTAAGTGTGCCAGGGAGGCAACACGTCGAACGTACATAGTTAGTAAATATTGCTCTATTTCGGTAGTTTATTTTTGTGTTACGAATCTAAATATTTGTGAATATAATCTGAGCCTAGCTGATTATATTATTTAAAAATATGTACAATATTGATAGTGCGATGTAGGATTTTTTCAACACGAATCAGCGTCATCTAGCGTGCAATTCGTGCACTAAAATTATCAAAGTTTAACTAAATGCCCTGTTTCGGTGTGCTGTCCTTAAAATATCCATAACTCTAATCTTTTTTGTCCAAAAATTAACAAGTTTTACCATAAAACGCGATTACGTTTATTTGCCAGGTTAATTAATAATCCGTCGCCTGTACACCGGGCCACGTAACTTCGCCCTCCCATAACTTGGCTCGGAAGATTAGCAAGCCAGAGCAACTTGTCCGGTTCACTGTACGGATAAGCTCCAAATCCCACGGGAGATTTACCTTGGACTGGGGATTTTTAATTATGTCATTAAAGTGACCTGTGCGTGCGTGCCACTCGTTAAACATAAACACCCTGTGTAATTTATAGGGGGATATGGGTAGGTCGGTGTACATGGTGTTCTGATTTCACTCTTTATTGGTGCTTGTAGTAATCTGATGGGGAAGGCATCTGAAAATGGGCGCTCGGTTTTGCGTAAATTTTGTGACATAATTTTTGAAGCTTCTATAAGTTAACGATTGTGAATATGTATTTAACTTAAATTAAGTACGTCATTTTAAGGCTGTTATTCCTTCTTCTTTCGTGTCTAGGTACCTTAGTCTATGGATGTCCAGAAATTGTGCTTTTTGTATTTTTCTAAAGGTCAATCTTGATGTCGGTATGAAAGTTTCTTAACAATCGGTGACGTCGTCGGTTAGGTTGCGCTATAGGAATTAATTGTAAGTGCTTTTAGATAAAGACTGACTAGTGATGTGTTAAAACTCTATCTACCTAAATCCGACCTAGGTACGTCAGAATACTAAAATAAAACCGGGCAAGTGCGAGTCGGACTCGCACACGAAGGGTTCCGTACCATTATCTATAAAAACGGTCACCCATCCAAGTACTGACCCCGCCCGACGTTGCTTAACTTCGGTCAAAAATCACGTTTGTTGTATGGGAGCCCCACTTAAATCTTTATTTTATTCTGTTTTTAGTATTTGTTGTTATAGCGGCAACATAAATACATCATCTGTGAAAATTTCAACTGTCTAGCTATCACGGTTCGTGAGATACAGCCTGGTGACAGACGGACGGACAGCGGAGTCTTAGTAATAGAGTCCCGTTTTACGCTTTGGGTACGGAACCCTAAAAACAGCCTAAAAATCCAACTCAGCTGCAAAATCATAACTAAACCTCAGTAGGTATTATTAAAAATGAGCCAGGCTTAATATTTGTAACGGCAACATAATAAAGCGATAAACGTCTGATTTACACTGACTTAAAGCGGAATTATCGACAAATCTATCAAATCTCAGTTCCTTATAATCAGCTTAGGGAACTCGCTAAGCCCCTTATCTTGCCGTACTGGGGAGTTTTTTCAAACGCTTAGCGAGCTCAGGCGATGCGAGTCCTTAAACAATCCATTATAAAGAAAGGACGCACAAGGAAATTCGTACATTGACCCCTGTTCCTATCTCTATCGAACGCGCATAACTATATAGCCGTCCCGATCGCACACTCGGCCCTATTCGAACTTTAAGATACCTACGTCAAATATTACGGCTAGATACGATATGGATTAGATATGTCAGTGTCAAAAGTGACGTTTATTCAAACAAAAACGTCATTTTGACACTGACATATCTAATCCATATCGTATCTAGCCGTAATATTTCGTCAGGTGACAAGCAAAAGTCACTAATTACTAAAAAAAATTTAAACTTAAATCGACCTTCTTTTAGTACTAATATGGTTCACTATGGCTATGAACTTGTGGTGGTACTTAGTGACTTTTCCTTGTCACCCAACGATTTGACGTATCTTAAAGTTCGAATAGGGCCGTGTCCTTGACAGCCGGCATCATGGGCGCAATGCACAGCGATGTAATCTACAGGAATAAGAGATTGGAACAGGCGGGACAATGTGCGAAATTCCTCTTTCTAAGCGTCCTTTCATTACTAGTAAGTACGCGGTACGCTCTCAGACGGTAAATGATGACTCACGACCGGGCCGTGTCCTGGCCAAAGCTTCCGGCGCATCGTTTTCTATGGAAAGCATCACGTGACCGCCTGTCATGTTATAGAAAAGAAAGCGCCGGAAGCTCCGGCCCGGACACGGCCCGGTCTAACGTGGGTCATCCTTTATGGTCACAGATATTCTGGTTGTCTCGAGAGTTCAATATGGGAAGCAATGGTAACATAACTTGGAATACCTCCGTAATATTAATTGAGGTTCCAAATAAACTTGCCTTTCAAGAAAGTTTCGTGTTAAAATTGTTGTTTTATTTACTGGTCGGTTTTATTTAGGTACGGAAACGGAAGGAAATGAATCCACTGTTTAAGGCGCTCTTATACTCGAGTTTTACGTTTTCAAGGGGGTGAAGCAGACGCGTGGTAGAACGGGCAGGCGGGCGCCCCGCGCGGCGCACCGCACCATTCCCGCGCAGCACGTCTACGTCCTTATTCTGACGACATCGGTATTCTGAATTGTCAGTTCCGGGATTTTTAGTTCGGCAATTAATATTGAATAAGATTTATTAGTAAATTTGAATTATGATGAGTACTTAATGAAATTAAAAACCGGACAAGTGCGAGTCGGACTCGCCCACCGAGCCCACCAAGGGTTCCGTACTTTTTAGTATTTGTTGTTATAGCGGCAACAGAAATACATCATCTGTGAAAATTTCAACTGTCTAGCTATCACGGTTCGTGAGATACAGCCTGGTGACAGACGGACGGACGAACGGACGGACAGCGGAGTCTTACTAATAGGGTTCCGTTTTACCCTTTGGGTGGGGAACCCTAAAAATGGTAGGTAAGACGGTGAGTGTACCTAAATAATTATTAATTATATACAATATGAGTGTATACTTGACCGATCATGTTTTTGTAAAAATCGATTTCGACTGGCAAAACATATTATTTTTTCTGGAACCGGGTTTTTTAACCTAATTAGACCCCGCTGAATCCGAAATTGCCGGTTGCTTGATCGAATTCTTGACTGGAAGTGAGATAGTTGATATTAAAGGTCCCTTTTTTTAGTTTTTCGTAAATAACTCTTAAACGGTGGTGCATAGCAAAAAATTTTCTTAAACATAAGTAATCTGCATAAAATTGCCTACAAGAAAGATTTCGCACAATTTTTCGCTAGGATCAATATTCAAAGAGATATTAAGGCGGGAAAGTTAATTATAATCACTTTTTGAAGGTCTCTTTTTTTAGTTTTTCGTAAATAACTCGTAAACGGTGGCCAATATAAAAAAAAAATTGTTAAACGTTAATAATCGACACAACATTTTTAATAAAAAAAGATTTAGTAAGTACATTTTTAGCAGGGATCAATATTTAAAAAGATAATAAAGAGGGAAAGTTAATTATAATACATTCTAAGGTTCCTTGTTTTTATTTTTTCCTTAATAATTTGAAAAGTATGACTCATAGCAAAAACAAATTTTACACAAATAATAAACATAACATTTCCTACAAGAAACATGTAGAACACTTTTCGCTAGGATCAATATTTAAAAAGACAAAGCATCCGGTAAGTCAATTATAATCAATTTTAAAGTCCCTTTTTAGTTTTTTGTAAATAACTCGTAAACGGTGTCCCATAGCAAAATAGGTTTTTATGAATAAATAATCTCCATAAAATTTTCTGCAAAAAACATCTGAACACTTTTCTCTAGGATCAATATTTAAAACGATATTAAAGGAAGAAAGTTAATCACAATCAGTTCACAGGTCGCTTTTTTTTCGTAAATAACTCGTAAACGGTGCCCCCGTTGCAAAAAAATATTATACATAAATATTGAGCATAAAATTGTCCACAAAAAAGGTTTTGTACACTTTTTCGCTACGATCAATATTTAATGAGGTATTAAAGGGGGTAAGTTAATTATAATCAATTTCCAGGTCCCTATTTTAAGTTTTTCGTAAATGACTCGTAAACGGTGGCCCATAGCAAAATAGGTTCTTAATGTTAATTAACTCCCCTTGGCTAAAAAGTGGCCTCCATGTTTAAAATTCATTTGTTTACGTAAGATGTCCGTCTTTGGGTCACGAATTTACATGTATGTACCAAATTTCAACTTAATTGGTCCAATACTTTTGAAGAAAATGGGCTGTGACAGACGGACAGACAGACAGACAGTCGCACGAGTGATCCTATAAGGGTTCCGTTTTTTCCTTTTGAGGTACGGGACCCTAAAAACTAAAAAAAGTGACATGTGAATTGATTGTAAATTTAGAGATGGGTAACTACCCGGGTAAATACCCGAGAGCGGGTATTTACCCGGTAAATACCCGATATTTACCTACCCGCGGGTAAATACGCGGGTATTTTCGTTTTTCTTCTAAATTTGAATTGTTAAATGGTATGTGAGTATAAATAAGATTAATTTAAGTACTTTTTTATAATGTTACATAAAATGTATGTTCAAACTAAGTATGAAAAGGTTGCTATGAGATGAAGTTCGATTTTAACATATCAGTACAATTATGAAAATCGTGTAAAATCATTCCCTGGCTTCCGGAAATGTTTTAAAACGCTTTTAATATACATTAAAAAGATGAAAATAAAGACTACTTATAAATGATAATAAAAAAAAATTGTGCCGTATCACAACTTGGGAAGCTCATAAGTCAAATACAGTTAGTTTTAGGACAAAAATGTATATAACCTTTTTTGTAGAAAATTATGTCTACTTTAGTTTGTACATACAACACTTTTCGATATTAATGACAGATTCCAAGAAATATGAAAAAGTTCACTTCTACCCCCCTCCCCCCAACCACACCCCCCGCCGACCACAGTTGGAATGTGTATTATCAACGTATAAGTACGATAATTTACTCGAATCTAAAAAAATACTCTTATGACGGCCTTTTTTTAATATTTATCAAAATTGTACTAAAAATTCCTTAGTTACAACTGCAAGTTTCACTAAACCATTTCATTTTAAATAACACACAATAATTACAACCATTAACTCGGTTTATATCTCCACTTTAACACAAATCGACATGTGCAACAAGAAATGAATCTACCCGTCCATTTGGGTAGATACGGGTAAATACCGGGTAGATGGGTATTTACCGGGTATTTACCTGGGTGGGTAAATTGGGTAAATACCCGCGACCCATCTCTAATTGTAATGAACTTTCTTCCTTTAATATCGTTTTAAATATTGATCCTAGAGAAAAGTGTTCAGATGTTTTTTGCAGGAAATTTTATGTAGATTATTTATTCATAAAAACCTATTTTGCTATGGGACACCGTTTACGAGTTATTTACAAAAAACTAAAAAGAGACTTTAAAATTGATTGTAATTAACTTACCGGCTGCTTTGTCTTTTTAAATATTGATCCTAGCGAAAAGTGTTCTACATGTTTCTTGTAGGAAATTTTATGTTTATTATTTATGTGTAAAATTTGTTTTTGCTATGAGTCATACTTTTCAAATTATTAACGAAAAAATAAAAACAAGGAACCTTAGAATTTATTATAATTAACTTTCCCTCTTTATTATCTTTTTAAATATTGATCCCTGCTAAAAATGTACTCAATCTTTTTTATTGAAAATTTTGTGTAGATTATTAATGCTTACAACATTTTTTTTATATTGGCCACCGTTTACGAGTTATTTACGAAAAACTAAAAAAAGGGACCTTAAATATCAAATATCTCACTTCCAGTCAAGAATTCGATCAAGCAACCGGCAAATTCGGATTCAGCGGGGTCTAATTAGGTTAAAAAACCCGGTTGCAAAAAAGTAATATGTTTTGCCAGTAAAATCGATTTTTACAAAAATGTGACCAGTCTAAATTATTCAATTTGATTAATTTTATAGCCTTTTAAAATATGTTTACACAATTTATCAATCGTGACTGAATTCAGGATTGGTTAGATAGTGTAGTAAATAAAGGTAGCAGTAATTCCTCAGCCAGAAAAAACTTTACAGTATGATAAAGTATCAATAAATAAAAAGTATTGTATAAATTTCCAAAGAATAATAATAATAGAATTAAAGTAAATACCTAAAGTCTTAAATCGTTAATATCTTTTTACGGATGTAACGTATTGCAACAATATATGAAATATCAAAAAAATATCCCAGCAGAAATACCAGTATTAATAATATATTTTTTTTTGGCGTGTCTTGGACCGGAAAATTGCTCAGTCTAATTTTTTCACTGGAATGCCATTTTATTGCCGTTTTATACCTACAAAATGAAAATCTAAAAATTTTCCACTCTCAGTTTTTAATAGTTCTATAATACATACATTTCGATACGCATTTTTTTTGGATTTTTTTACCCACTGCGCCAAATTATATTCTAAGATCATATAAGAAGAAAATAATGACAGCAATTTTCCGATGAAAATGAGCGTCAAAAAAAGGAAGTATCATAAAAAAATATTCTCATGTTTGACAAAACTTTTAGATTTTTTTCTAGTATCACATACTGATACAAATAACTTATTTTGTAAAATAATTTTGGACTGAGGAATTACTCGGTTCAATATATAATCAGATTTGTGTTTTTACCTAACTTAGGAGTGTTTTTTTTTTTGATATTTATAATGTTAGTCTCGGCTCATAATATACAATAACCAAGCTAAATTTCATCGACTGAGAAATTAATGCATGTGTCTCCATACAAGAACTTGCTTCATTTACTACACTAAGATGGGTGTGTGCCTTTGCTGCCCAACTTGTTATAAAATGACAATATGACGGACGAATGTCTGAAATGTCACCGTATTTAAGAATTATTTTGCTTTTCTTCGTAAGTATGTTGAAAAACATTGTGTGTATAACATATTTGCATATTTATACTGTGATTACCCATTTTATGAAACGTCCGCTAAACTAGCACAGGTCCGACGCTGACAGTGGTCACGGGCGTACTGGCGTGAGGAATAGGCGCAAGATATTGCCGCGTAGGGTGTAATTTAGTAGGCAAAATGTTGAATTCATCAAATGATGAATGAAAAAATTAACGTATCGATAAAAGGACAAGCAATAATGAAGATTTACTTAAAAGCTATCGACTGAAGTAAGTTTCATATACATTTTCGTCCTAGTACTTCTAACATAAGAAAATAAAGACAGTGTTAGGCATGTTTTCAACTTAAGATTCTATCGAGAAAATAATGAGCCGTCGTGTTTCTGACAAGCAATAACGTAGTTCAAGGACTGAAGTTATACATACTAGAAAATAATGCATGATATCCTTGTAAAAGTCTGTAAATATGGTGTCAAAAAAGTGCATTTTACTACACACCGCGCCTTAAATAATATTTATAACCCGCTTTGAGTTAGAGCATTAATCAAAATTCGACTTTAATCCCTTGGTATTAAGATTGATACTTGAAATAGTAATTAATTTGCCTTCTTCAGTTACTCTTTTTCGAATTCCGTGTTTAGGCTTAAATGTACTTACACTAAAAGGTAAAAATATACCGTCTAAAATACTGGCAATCTTAAACTATTGAAACCTAAGGACAAATTTATATGTAAAAAAAAAACTCAGTTGATCATTTTTATATGCTTTGCCGAAAACACTTAAATTATCTAACGTAGGTATTACCTAGGGTTATTGTAGTAGACAGGTATTTTCTCATTTCGCATGAACTTAATGAAAACTACGTTATATCTTAGTGCAAAACGTAATAGGCACTCTACATTATTACAATAATATTCCTACCAAGGCAACCACAGTGTCATAAGAGAAAATTACTGTACAAAGAATAAAAAGATCCTCGCTTAATATGAAATACCGTTCCACCTAGCGGAGTTTAGCCGTGGAATTTATTTAAATTTCCGCAATAACTTAAATCTTATTTACCGTCGGAACGTGCACTTAATTCTAGGTTTTAAATTTAACTCGAATTAAACTTAAAGCGTCTGAACATGTGCTAGCCAGGTGAAGTGTGTACACCTGTCTTATTGCGAAGGGAAACTTAATATGGAGAGCTAATTTTATTTGTTCTGTAGGTAACCTGAGATCCAATAAGACCGCATCAAAGGACAGATGAGCCACTTAAAGTTCACTTCATTGATTTCCCACAAGGTTATGTTCTAGAATAAAGAGCATACGCGGTGAGATCGATCATACGGCGGATTGTATGAAACTTGTTCGGGAAACTTATTTAAAGTTAGACCGCTTATAAATAGGTTGATTTAGGAGCGCCGCCAAAAGTATAATAGTTATATTAAAATAGATATCACATACTTACTAAAGAAACAATGACAAAAGCCTTCAATGATTAGGGATGGAAATGAAACTTCTTTTAGCTTTTGTGGTTGAGTAATATTAGACACGGAAAGCGCCGTTAATCTTTTTCTAATTACATATTTACTTGACAGTTTCCTATTCTTTTTTTCATTTATCTAGTGCTAGAAGTTCTACTTAACTACACGAGGGACAAGTGAACCTATTTAAAGTCAAATAACTAAATTATAATACCTAATTTAATTTCAAATGTCAAGTTATTGACTCTAAAGCAGCGGTCGGCAACCTTTTTTTGCGTGGTTTTAGTAGCGTAGTTAACGATGAGTAAGTTGATGCGGGCCGCACTTTGTTAATATTTGTGAATTTATCAGACATTGTCGTTTCTCAATATTACATAGCCAGAGAGGCTCGCAGGCCGCAAGTGACAGTTTCACGAGCCGCATGCGGCCCGCGGGCCGCAGGTTGCCGACCGCCGCTCTAAAGCAACACAAAAGGTCTATTATGCGGCGGTCTAACAATGTTTCACAAACAATCACAAACCAATTCCAATAACAAATCATATTCAATTTGTCACATGCATCCCCCATATCATTAAACTGCACCGTTGTCATTAAAACCGAAACAACATCATTAAAATCACGCGCCGTGAAAATCATTAGCTCGGCGTTCTTGTCACGGCGTTCAAATGACCGTCATTCATTTTGAACTACTCGAAACTAACTAGGGAAAAACTGCTACAGTAGTTCTGTCACGAATGCGAGTTTGTTGTTACGGACACACGTGTACGGAGTTTGTTTAACAATTTCTGAGACTTACTGCACTTTAGAGGAGTTTCTTGGGAAACTAAACTCATTTCATGCGCTTTAAGTGAAATGCGCTTGTGTTTTAGTCTGCCTTTCCACTGGAGATGAGGAGACTTGCGGCAATTAACCAATAGCATTGGTTGTAATCCACATCACTTCTGGATTACATCCAATGCTATATTGGTTGATTACAGTACGTCTCCTCTCATCTCCGCCTCCGAGGAAAGGCAGCCTTATGATTTGTATTTGCGGAAAGATTTTATGGAAACTAAAAACATGGTCTGTAAAATACAGTCGTGATTGACTTTGGTACATTGATCTGAATTTGTCCACAATTAATTCAAGATACATTGGCTGCAACGTTATTTATTGCTTTTTGTAATTGTAGTAAAATGTGATAATTTTAGGGAGATATTCATATTCATATTTTGATTATATGATTCATCACGCACTATGCATTCAACATCTTCAAATACCTTAATTATCAACTTAGGCAAGTATTACCTACATATTAGCCAGCCGACCGCACCGTCCGTATGCCACAAACGTAAGCAAAAGAAAAAGGAAAAACTTTCATTTTTACGCCGTCTAACGGATTCAATATCGGCGCTGCTTGAATGAGCCAGGGGTGGAAAACCGTTAATCATCCTTTTGTTGGATTTTTGTTACTACCTAACTCGTTGCTCGGCTGTTTGGCCTTCCATTTTTCCTTGTGAACGGAGTGGGGCTGTTTCAGGCTTTGACGAATTGTTTTCATAGGAAAACAAGGGTTTGTGCCTAATGTACGAGGCTTGTTACTAGTTGGAACTAATGATAACTCAGGTATTTTCTTGTGTTTCAAGACCAAAATACAAAAAGTGGATACAGTTTTGCGAAATTGCATGCAGGTAGGACAGACGCCAAAATGTTTTGCATGAAAACCTACTGTTTTATTCGTCCTTAAGAGACACTAATAAATTTGCTCCCATACAATAGAAGTTACGCTCTATTTATTTAATAACATTTATTTAATATTTATCTATGTCTGGTACTAGTTTTCGTTACTAAAAATTGTTAAAAGTACAAAAATAGAGCGAGTACCTAATAAGTTTTGTGTGTAAAACTTCTACGCCTATGCTTCTTCTTTTCGTGTAAAGGGATCAAACGCCTATGCTTTGTTACTATTATTAACTGAAATATATAATTACGAAAACAAGTTGTCTGAAGTTGACTAATGAGAACATAGCCATTATTAAATACGGAGCGATGCATTTGCTACCAAGATAGCGATAAAGCTAAAATAATTATTCAGAGTCACTACTTAACTATTCCAATACTATTTCGAGTAACTTTGTTATCTAAGTAAGTAACCGCTATCTATTGGATTGTCACGGATATTGCTTATCAGCCGGCACGGATTAATATAAATATTTTATTAACTAATCCAATTGGTTCGAGTGTTTATCATAGTTACGTGGAAATATGTGTGGGTTCTGAATACATATTAAAGCGATTACGTACTTTAAACAATAATGATATTCCTTTGCCAATCCGCTATACTAAATCGTGTTTGTCAATAATAATGCTAACCCGTTATACTTACTTGCGTATTTTGTTGTAAATATGAATATTTTATACTTAAGCAGATGCCAAATGGTGCGAAACCCTCGGGTTGCGACTAGCGCCTGGCTGGAATGTTTCTTTATTAGGTTTATTAATAGTCCTTTGTTCTTCGCTCTGATATTATTATTAATTCTTGAAAACAGGTTTAAAGTTAACTATTATTAAATTAGCTCATGTGATGAAAATTAATTGCATGAACCAAATTTGCAAGTAAGTCTAACGGGCTAGCACTAATTGACTAGGTCGACTAGTAAACGTCCTACACTTAAGTACCTACTCGTCAGTTTTGTATAATATATACCTACCTAAATAATAAAAAGCCTAACTAAAGCAGTTGTCTAAAAACAGCATACAAATGAGAACACTAAGACTGGATTTAGCTAAGTAAAATAAGGGTCAGACAAGTCCATATAGTTCAGTTTTAAGTGGAACTTTAAACCAACACAATAAAAATTCTAATCTTACCGTCTTTCCAAAGTCACATAGTTATAAACTTGTAAATCTAATGATTTCACTCATGGTCTAATAAAACATGGTCTTCTATTCCCAGAGTGACACGGGCCTACGTCACAATAACATTGCCACTTTATTTCAACATAACATGTTACATGGGTACATTATAGCTATGGTTAATAAGTTAAAATATTTCTTTATAATTTTATAATTTTCATTTATAATGTATTTTATCTTAAATTTTACAATAACACGTCATTTTTAATTATTCGTTAGCAATATCTTCCGATTCACGAAAGAAATTTCAGACGTTCGGGTAATTCTGTTTACATTACTGGCAACACAGGATAGCGCTGTCACATTTGACAATTCGGATCTAGATAACTTCATGCCCTGACTGACCGTCATCCTTGTCGAACGCGTGTTAATTGTTATTTCCTTCTCGCTCAGTGTCAGCAGTCGCAGTGTTTTCCAAACTTTTCACGTCGTAAGCTTGGTAATTAATGTGTAACTGTGAATTAGTTTTTTAAACGTTTGTCTTGTATAGATAAATAAAGTTTAATTTAATACATTAGATTTGTTTTATTTTACTATGTTTCTACATAAATAACTTAAAATTAATGCCGTTAAAATAATTTTCACCGTTGGTTAAAATTCTCCCACATTTTAAAGTTTGAGAACCTGTAAACAGCATGATGACGTAGGCCCGTGTCAGGTCATACGCGAATCTCGGAATAGAGTACCAGGCGGAGTATATTATTATACCATGATTTCACTCACAAGGGCCAATTTGACACGAGAAAGTGACAGGTAACGTGGTAGCTGCCATGTCGCGACATGTCGCTACTTTTATGATAACAGTAGGCCAAGCACATGATTGGCGCGACAGTATCTCGCGGCGAGATAGACTACCCGTCTTTTTCTAACTATGTTAACAAAAGAGGGACGGGTAGTCTCATCTCGCCGCGAGATACTGTCGCGCCAATCATGTGTTCGCCCGGCAGGCGATGACAAAGTCGATATGTCGCAAAAGATTTGACAGTTCGGCCGAGACATAGCCAGAACCGTACCTAACTATCACAAAGTGATATTGTTGCCACATGGCTACCATATGGTAGGCACGTTGCCTTCTGTCACTTTCTTGTGACTAATTATTTGTGCCTTAAGGCCTAGGAAGGAGTAACTTAATTAGCAGCACACCTGCATATTATAGGCCTCTTTCAGATGACGTTATAATTTTAAAGACAAATGGCCATACATTGACTTAATAGACATCAATCATCCTCAAGTTCACTTATATTTCAAAAATCTTAATTATTCTGTTCTAAAATCACAGTCAGTGAATGTATTTTTTCAAAATTCTTGTAATGCAATCGATTACAATTAGCCAGAAGCGCTTTTCGGTGGCAGTTTAGGTGAAGGGTGAACCCTGCATTGTTGTAACAAATCAGCGCTGGGTAAATACTACGCCGATACGGCCGTTTACGGACCACGTGGATACGAGTCATACGAGTTACAAGCTATGAGCGTTGTTTATATACTGAAATAGTTTAAAAGGTAGGTATACTCGTACAAGACAGTCGCAGTTCTAAATCATTTTTGTCAAGTAAGCATACAACAAACAAAATTTGCCATTTTTGACTTTGCTTCCATAGGACTCCTTCAAAATAAATAAAAATGTGGGCATATGGTAGGCGAAGGTGACAAAGCATTTTTTCACGATGCAGACAGGTGCGGAACACAAGTGGCCTTAAAATGGTTAAAAGCCTGTCATTAAAGGAGGTCGATTTTGTCTCCATTGAATTAACTGAAATTAGAGATGCGTTTCGCAGATAACGAAGTTTACATTGCTGTTGACTGTCGGGAACTTGCTCTCTCTTCTTCTGCTTCAGCGAGTATGCGCCACTGTTGGGCATACGCCGCATACGCCTCTCCAAGCATATTCTCATCCAAGCAGCCCGATTTGCTGCTTCTCCCTTCCAGAGGGATATTACGTGATTTCCTGCATATCTTGCACACGAGCTCTGAAGAAATGCAGAAGAACCCCGGTTGCCCCTTGATCTTCTTAGTACATGCATTGCATTTTCATTGCAAGTGCATTCCACCCGCTACTCTCCCAATCTTGCACCACACCCCCGAAACGCAACTGTGTCAACACAGTCGAGATAATTCGAATACTCAATAAGGAATGTGTTTTCTTATCTCCGGGTCCAATCGGGCCCTTTGAACTTCCGCCAAGTTCTGTTGCCTGCAAGAGTTACGTCAACTCCATTTAAGTTCCCAAAATGGCAATGATGAATTACATTTGGTGGAATCTGTCATTCGAAGTTTCAGCTATCAGTCATTGATGTGAAATCGTTCCGTTTGAAGAACGGAGTTAACCTTTTGATTGCAAAAAGTTTAAGAACTTGATTCGGAGATCAGAACCCTTTGAAAAAATTCTGCCTTTTTGTACCTAGTCACAATGACAATAATATGAGATCTTTTGCGGCTTTCATATTGATTGTCACAACGACAGGGCACGAAGTTCCTTCTCTCCACTTTCCGACAAATTTCTTGACTGTGTCTACACTGTGTTCCCCGCGAAAAGTGCTTCAAAATCTACCTAATGTACATTCGCAGGTACATTTTGTTTGTTGCTGGTACAGTCAGCGTCGTATAGTAGGTAGCATCCAAAGTATTCAAATAGTTCGGTACGCCATACAAAGTATATGGACGCTGACTGTACAATGCCTCTATTTTCACAAATGTCAGACATATCACGATGTAGTGTCTAGGCGACAACGGGATTGCTTGACTGTCAAGCTTTTTGACAAACAGAACTACGCGAGGCAGTGACAGCTGTCTTTTGTTTTGTCGTCATCGCTTCAATTAGAACAATGCGTCACAGAATAATGGATCAAAATCACTATTAGAGATAGGCACTTAAAAGTTTCTCCATGAAATGATTTCCCTTCTAAATGTTAAGTCAGTGGCACAGTTTACGTTACGACTAGCCATTAATTTAAAGCGAAAATTGAGACTATCTACTGGGTATCATAAACCAGCTTTATTATTATGATCCCTACAAGTTATTACTCGTCATGTTGTTTGCTACAAACTAAGAAATGTGCGGTACTTTGGAAAGTGTGGACACTTGTATCGAAATAACTATTTTATATCTGTAAACTCCTTGAGTCGGATTCTGATTTTATTTGCTGTTAAAATCTTTTGAGACTGCTATGGCTTTCAAACAGATCATAGAGACAGGACAGGTCAAATCAGTAACAGATTCAGAACAAGGGATTAAACTCAAAATTCAAAATGTTTATTGCATATCACATTACACATTATTAGGTGGAACTTATAAGTTATAAGTAAGTGGGTTTACATGTGGCACCCTGGAAGGGCACAGCAATATACTATATAAGACTAACATGCATATAAATTAACATTTACATTCAGAATCAGGCTGTTTGGCCGACGACAAAATCTGGCCGTCTTGTTATTTCAGATCTTTTTATGATTACAATATCTAAAGGATGAATCACGCTAGAAATGTCAGTATCCGGACCGAGGCGTCCGACACTTCGTTTTCTATGATCAAATCGTTTACGCTCCGTAGCAAAGGAAACGCAACTATCACTCGCACTAATATGGAAGAGTGATAGAGATACACAAAGCGTTTTGTTATTGTAGCCCAAGGGATTGCCACCTCGGCTAAGCACCCAGGTGATGTTTTCTATAGGAAAAGTGTCGGACGCCTCGGTTAGGACCCAGACCGATCCACCATGAGTCATGCTTTAATGTGAAGTGGCCTGTACCGTAGATTCTCTCTACTCTGTGGTAGATTAATTAGTAATTACGTGCTATAATATAAGTAACGACATGCCTATTAACGCACTAAACTCGAGGCATCCGGGTATCCATAAAAATGTTTACTACAGCCATCGAACAGTAATTAATAAAGTAAGAGCTGTAAAGCAACATAGTTATGTGTTAAGTTGGGATCACAATTTGTACGTTGTTTTGTAATCAACAACTTAAGTATAGTCCGCGGTTTTAATAACAAAACTTCCGTGAGACAGACATATTAAATATATTAAGAACGGGTCACTCACGTATTTTAAAATACGCGGGGCAAAACTGATACTTTCGGGCATTCTCGGCTCCTTTCGGCTCAGCATTGCTACGAGCAATAATTAGGGTTGGCACTACTTGACGTCCATTTACGTGCACAGCCACAGATAGGATAATATATTTGACAACCCTAAATAGCCGAAAGGGATAGTGCCACACATTAGAAAGAGACAGCATGATTCGTCCCAGAATCCCTGTCAAAATTCGGTTTTGTAGGAAATTACTTATTCTGTGCACAGTCAGCATCAAAAGTAACGTATCAGACAATGCGTCAAAAGTATCTACAATTCTCTGATAGCTTAACTGATCTGATGCTATGCTATATGTAGCATGTGCATGGCTGGGTGGTTTAGTGGTCAGGACGTTAGCCGCTGAAGATGAAGACGCAGGTTCGATTCCGGCCTCCGCCACCGTGGACTTGGCCACCTTTTCTTTAGTGTATGACATCTACACTTTGTTGAATATCTGTTTTCAATGAATTAGTATTCAGCTGTGCCAAGCTTAGCTATATAAATATTATTTACACTGATTATAATCATCTTTTTATTTGAATCAAGAATATGACTAGGTACTTATACTAGACTTTTCTGTCAAATCTTTGTAATCTACATAATATATAATGTGGTAGCCTAGTACTAATTGCATGCCGGAAAGGTCGATACACCTATCACGGCTCAAAGCCTTGCCGCTGCCTCAGACTACATTCAACTATAGATACTTAGATACAGATACGCCACTTGCTAAAAACCAAGTACAATACCTATCCATGGTTTAAGGTGACATTCGGATGGCAACTGCATTACAGTTGCGGCATTAATGCTGGGGCGTCAACGCGGGTGCTGTCGTTGTCAATTTCCTTGATGACATTAGTGACATTTCTTGCTGCATCTTTGGCGTGATTAGAACGTTCAATCCGTCACTTAAGGTGACAGTCCATTTCCAACGACAGCTGCACTACTGTTCATTTTACTATGGAAATTGACAATAACACCGACGCGTTCAGTACCACTAGTGCAGCTGCGGTCAGAAATGGAATGTTACCCTTATTTACCATCCGAATGTCATCTCATCAATTTACCTTTTGACTATGGTTACTGCTGAAAAAGGATTTTTCATTATTTATAATTTTAATTGTAAAATGTAATGTTATTGGTGCATTAAAGAATATTTACTTACTTTATTCCATCTTCTACCAGTCATCCATTGTGTCAAATTTAAATATAGATAGTGCAGGATCGTAGGCCTACGTTTAATCTGTTTTTGTATTATTTAATCTATGCCAAAGCCTCACCGCTGCATCCGGCTGTCTGTCGGTGCTATTATCATTTTTAATGCCGCCGTTAAAACTAACCTATAAAGATATATCTAGATAAGATACTCTGCAATGTAACTTGCATACGGTTAATAAGGTTTTATAGACAGGTGGTTAATAAGTTGATTTGATACTCATTTTTTACAAAAGATGCCATTGTACAGTCAGCAGCAGAAGTTGCTAAGCGGGCGACGTGTTCAAAATGATCTTGACGCGACTTTATTGTTAAGGGAATAAGAGCGTGTCACGGTAATTGTGAACACATCGCCCGCTTAGGTAGACTATACCAAGGAGAAGTTTTCGACGTTGCTGAACTTCTATAGGAAAAGTTCTTAGAAATTTAAATTTAACAAATAATGAAATCATGTCAAGACCCTAAAAGATATAGGCATTCATAGATATTTCTTCTACCTATCTCCTGTCTAGTTAATACGTGCATCTTAAAAATTCATTCACATTCTCGCTAGTTTCTGATGGAAATATACAGTATACACGACAAATTCTGTGGGATTTATTAAAAAAAAAGTATTATTTTTAGTATTACTAGAAAGTGTTCTACTACTTGGGCATTCATTGCTATTACATGAGCCCATTCTTTACCCATCTTAGGACAAAGCCGAAAATTTTAAAATGTGTTATTTCAAAAAAATAAACCCTTAGATAAAGGCAGCGGCAAAAGATGCATAAATTATAAGTTATTATTATATATATGATATTTAGGTGCTTATTCTCTCTTTTAAATGCTAAGATAAAAGCCTTTGCATACTTCTATCATTTAAAGCAGCGGTCGGCAACCTGCGGCCCGCGGGCCGAATGCGGCACGCGAAACTGTCACTTGCGGCCCGAGAAGTGCCTTGGCTATTTTGTATGTAATAGTGACAAACGACAATGTCTCATAAAGTCATAAATATTAACAAAGTACGGCCCGCGTCACCTCCGTTAACTACTATTGGCCCTTGGCTGCTAAAAGGTTGCCGACCGCTGATTTAAAGAAATAGATTTAGACTTACTCTACAAACTGTGAAAGTTATTTAATAACTCGAAAGCTCGTCCAATCTCGTAAAATCTATGAATTTAGATTTTATACGCTTAATGAAATAAAAACCCGGTTTTATGGATGTGAAATATGACGCGATATTGGGTAGATTCCGGTTTTATAAATAACGGCGAAAGTCCATACAAAGGGCCGCGGAACATCATACATACACGCGATTTGAAAATAAACACGCTACCTGACGGAGCGCGATTCTGATGCAGCGGAGGCGTTAAACTTCACTAAAATAAGTGTAAGTGAAAAAAATTGTAGAACAGTACGGCTACCACCAGTTTTGACATTGACAGATTAACTCGCGTTTACGTAAATTACTTTCTATACATCTCGCTTGCACTAATATGCGAGTACGAGCGAGATGCATAGAAAGTAAGTTACTTAAACGTGAGTGAATATGTCAATGTTAAAACTGGTGGTAGTGCTTCTGAACACTAGCTTTCACTTCTTTGTCACTTGTATTCGTTCATTTGTTCAGGGCTAAGTATTGGGCTCGGAGTAGACGGCGCGCGAACTCGCATATTTTAGTTACATCAATTCAGGCGACCGATCAAATAACGCAATGTAATGAAACTCGCATGCGAGTTCTCGCACCGTCTAAATGAGCCCATACGCGTTTTGGCGTATATTCCTTGGTAACTTACACAGTACCTATTTATTAAGATCGAAACCGGTTAGATTGGTTAGAAGGAGAGGTGATACCTATGGCACGTTGGTCATTATTGATGTAACCGATGGATGGACTAACGATCATACGCTGGAAAACGGAAACAAAGTCAAAGTCCCTAATTTTTCCAGCACTGGCGTCTTTGGCTGTTGTGATGATGATGGATACTTACAAGATCTGCTTTGGTTTTCTTCTGTTAACATTGCAATGGCGAGAAGTTGGGCTGACTTAGACTGCGCGCGAACTCGCATGCGATTTTAGTTACATTGCGGACTGTTGGTTACGTCCAATTCAACCGACCGATCAAAAACCGCAATGTAATGAAACTTGTGTGCGAGTTCACGCATCGTCTAAATGAGCCCGTACTTATTAATAACGTAGCATTGTTATATCTTTGTTTTACATTATATTGCATTTCGATTAAATTCGAACCACCATAATACGGACACAATGACACAGTATTCCTTCTTAGACTAGATGAACACATATTTCCCGCTAATGGCTAAACTTCGGTGTATGCCTGTACCAACTTTTGATAAGTCGTTAGGCTATAAAATATGGCGCCTGGTCTAGTAGCTCATGTTTTATAGATATTTGTTTTGCAAAGTGTCGAAGTTTTTTCTTGCGTGAATTTTACATCATTTCTGATGACATTGTTTTATCATTCTAGAAACATCTGAGCTTTATACAGGCCTGTATGAATGTGCTAGGTTTTATATATTTAAAAAATACTTACTACTACTAATACTTTGAAAACGAAGATGGTAAAAACCTACACTAAGGTACTGACTTGGTATTTTTGTTCAATAGCAGCATATGATTAAACATCGTATCAAAATGCTCTAGATAAAATTGGATTGTGTTACTTTGTCTAAGTCTAAGGTCTAGGACATTTTTGACAGCATAAACGTGACTGATTCAGACAAGGCAACTATTAGCACAGATTTAGTAATATGGATAACATTAAATACTACTTATAATCTTTGGTTTAAGGGTTAAAATCTATGTAGGTATTGTAAGTAAATGTAGTAACATTTTAAACTCGTCTCGAGCGAGGTAGCTAAACGATGCGCGAGTTCAAAACTCAACTACGAAACTATGTGACCGGTCCCACTTTACCTAACAGTTGCAGCCAGCGGAGCAAAATGTACTATGAAGATGAACTGAGCTCGACCTTAGCTTCTATTCGTACAGTACAGACGTGTCCATTAAAGCTGTCTGGCGGACAAATCTCTACGTATATCCCTAGCTAATAGGTTCTTACTATTATATAGATATGTAAAATATACATTACTTGAAACATTAGGCAAATAAATATAAATATTGTATAAAAAGTTACAGACTAAATTATAGTAAGTATCCTAAATTAATAAAAATAAAACATTTCTAAACCTAAACTACAGTAAAAAATCACCCCTTGGCAAGGTGCCGTAGAGGCTGGCAGCATTACCTCGCTGAATTGTAATGCTAATGCGCTGTGCGAGGAAGCTGCCAGCCCTACGGTCCCCAGTCACATCCAACAGCATCTTTGATAAGGCTCCCAAAAATTTTAGGGCACTGGAAACATTGTGAGAAATCGAAGCAAGGGATGACCCAGTAGGGGGTAAAGTGATGATGGTATAAACAAGATGACGTTGACGCACCGTGCAGCAAAATGCGTGATAAATTACAACGAATAAGTGTGGTCACTGCATAAAGTGCCGGTTGTGTAGTATTGTCACCTGTTATCACCTATGCTTATTCATCATTATCTCAGCTATCAAAAGCACTATTTAAAATTCTATTATCTTACACATCCTCCGTTAACGTAATCTCAACGCATTTGTATTGTAAAATAGTGTACATTTTTGCACCTAACCTAGCGGTTTCCTCAATATAGTCATCATTGGCACCCCTTATAATCTTCGCGGGGCGAAGCATGTATATTCTTTTATTGATCCTAACCCTCCCTGTCAGAGTTCATTCCCTTGACACTTGTATCATCCTTCAGTGTCCGATCTTTCTTTTTATACCCTATCCGGCCGTTTACTTTCAGTTCAGTTTACTCAATCTGGTTTCTTTTAAAAGTCTTTCTGACAACATCCTTTCATTTTCATAATCCTTTCCACATGGACATATTTACTCTTTGGTGCCCGATTTAGCAAGATATCTGCAGATTTCCATCTCCAACACTAACCTAGATGGTTGGCAGTCCTCAACTGATGCGTTTCTCCAGAAACTTCCTGCCTCGCACTGCTAAACTGTGTGAATGAACTGTCACCCGCGGTATTTCCGGGCCGATATGACCTTGAAGTAAAGAGCGTACCTACACCTACTATCATTTTAAAGACCCCTGTAGTGTTGCAGGGGTCTATGGTAACTTCTTACCATCACGTGATTCGTCTGCACGTTTGCCTCCTATTTATAATATAAAAAAAAACAGTTTTTTCTTAAAGCAAGTTTTGTTACCACCCAGAAAATGTTACCCAACAATAATATACGTCACTATGCAAAACAACATGTCCATCTGATTCGGTATTCCTCACATTCGCATCCCCCGAGTCACCCTGGGAGCTTTTGAATTGCAAAACGGCCCGACTATCGCAAGAAACAGAGTAAAAACCGGCCAGGGAGGTAGAATTCATAGATGTGTCCTAAGGCCGAGAAACGTATGCTCAGACCCTGATGTCTCGGCACGACTTTGCGCGATTTGCGACGGCGGCAGCGGCAACCATAGGTTGGAGCGAGACAGCGATCGGACCTTTCGTTCCCACCTATGGTTGCGGCCGCCGTCGTCGCCAGTCGCGCAATGTCGTGGCCGAGCCGTGATAAAGTCCCAATGGGGCTGACGCGAGCTTCCTTGGTACAAGTAGTTTGTTCTGTTATTTATGCTGTACATTTATTTTTCCAATATTACTTGTGTCAAAACTGGAAACTTTTACATTTAGGTACCAAGCTTGTCTAGGCGGGAAAACTTTAAGTAATGATTTAGGCATGTATGGATAAGATAAGATTGCTTTTATAAGGAATTCTAATCTTACTCACATAGCTATATGAACTTGATATTTTGAAATTTGAATACACGACGACTTGATCATTTTAAATTTGACTACGCGGCGATTAAAACTATATTTGACTTTTAACACTTTCAGTGCCAAGCGTCCCATTTCAGATACAAAATGAACACACCGTGCATGTTGTTGGCAGTGTATGTAATGTATTTTTAGGCTTGCCAAAATATCCGACCACGGATGAAAATGGAGATAGTTTGATGACGTACCGGAAAATAAAATACTGTTTAAGGATGACTCACGTAAGACCGGGCCGTGTCCGAGCCGGAGCTTTCGGCGCATCGTTTTCTATGGAAATATGGAAAGCATCACGTGATCGCCGGTCATGTCATAGAAAAGTAAGCGCCGGAAGCTCCGGCCCAGACACGGCCCGTTCTAACGTGAGTCATCCTTTAATCTATGAATTAATTTATTTCTTAATTCCATTCAATACAATTCAAATTACATCATAAACCATATACAACTAAACCTATTAGAAATTAAAACTTATATCTAAACATACTCGCTCAATTATCAAATTAATAAATTACATTAAAATTAACTTTAAACTAAACAAAATTAAAGGGGCCCACTGATTAACAGTCCGCCGGACGGTATCGGCCTGTCAGTTGTTCGGAACTGTCAAAATTTTGTTCTAACTGACAGGCCGATACCGTCCGGCGGACTGTTAATCAGTGGGCCCCTTAAAACTAAGCAAAATAAAGCCACAACCAAGAACTCAATCAAACAACCCGTCCCGCGCCCTTCCAGACACAAAGGTGCCCATCACGCTCGCCGCGTTGCCACGCTGGACCGCGATAGACAGCCTCTGCATCAGGAATGACCCGGAACGAGGGTCATGACCTCATCCCTCAAACGTTGCCCCAATTCGCTCAAAAAAATTTTGGCCTCGGCACACCAACACCCGACGTCTCCACTGCCAAGGGGACAAAAAGATATTTTGTCAGCATCTATGAATCATATCATTGCCTTCCTTAGAGGATAGGAGGTTTGTACAAGAATGTGATTAAGTTCTAAGCGAACAAAGTCACAAACTCAAGCTAGTTATAATATAAGATATAAGTTTTAATAGTTACCTAGTTCTGTGAGCTTAGCGTTCAGCAAGCTGTAAATTTAACAAGGAGGTGATAATACCCCCGCCGTGCTCAATGGCACGATCCCGTGGCATGAACTTTACCTGCTCATTAACATTCATTGGGTTCAGGATACTAGTTTGTAAAAAATAGCAGGTACTATTATTTTACTACGCCAACGGCACCTGTTGGATGTTGTTGTTGTTAATTTTACTAATACTAACAACAACGGGAATGAATTCCGTGCAATGCTATCTACTTCTATGAATAATATGCCGTTTTTCACTGTAGCCACAGAATTATAATATATAATCATTAATTAATAATAATTAATTTAGCGATTAATAACAGGGAGCGATTGTAATTATATTTTATCTTAAGTAAATTCGATACCAAGTTCTTTTTATCGACTATGACAACAATGGATTTATTTAGGTTCGCCAACAGGTGCAATACAAAAAATACTTATAATAAGTGACAAGTAAAAACGACCTAAAATTAAAAACTAACTAAAATTAAAAACTACCTAAAATTAAAAACTAAACTAATCTAAACTAAAGTAAATCTAAAAAAGGCCCCCGCGGCATTGTGCCAAAGATGCTGGCAGCATTCCCTCGCTGAATGGCAATACTAATGCGTTGCGAGAGAAAGCTGCCAGCTCTCTGGTCACCGGTGACAACAATTGATTTAATTTTTTTTTATTTGTATTTTTATTTCGAAAAATTGACCATTTTTTACAGCTTTAACGCTGCGTATTTTTAACCCTCATTGACAAATACATAAGCGATGAAACGGCAAAAAAATACGCATCCATTTGCAAAATTATTACCACATCCGTGTAGACTCCATTCACTGAACGATAATATTCCGCCCGATCTCTACGATCGGCCGAAAAGATGAACTTAATTCCGATATTAGGATATCGCACGCGTTTGAATAGTCCCCCTAGTAGAGGATACATACGTTACTGATTCCTTGGGGCCGATTCTGTAACTAAGTGCGAGTCACCAATAAGTGCGAGCGAAATGCCTTATGAAATGACTCCATTTCGTCTGCGTGAGCCCCTAACGCTGATTAGGTCACTGTCAAGGTCGTATACTACCAAAATAAGATGTCTAAAGCCTCATATGATCATTGTCAAGAGGGCGCTGTTGTTCTCATGTATAGGGTGACAGTTTAGTATAGTATGAAACAATTAGTTCCAGTGAAATTCCGCAACATGGCGCATGATCATATATTACTGGTCAGCCTTTATAATCAATATGGTAAGACAGAATAGGCCTTATGTTACTGATTCCTTAACACTGGTGTGGTGATTTTATTTCTGTTTATTATCGATAGTGTTGGAATATCTATTGTGAGCGTGAGTCGGCGTTGTGAGATAATTTGGGTTGTTTTGAGAATAGGGATGTTTTTGTTTATAGGCCAAGAGCCGTAGGTACTGTTTGTCAATTTTTTGTTTCCGAATTTACGTTTTCTTTTTAAATATTTTTATAATTCAAGAATTATAGAATTAAGCAGTTTGTGCTTCATTTAATTTAGAATTCTACCTAATTTAGAAGCTACCGTTGAACCTTTTTCAAATAGTATGTATGCATTAAATGCTTCTTTAAATACCTGGGTAAGCGTAGTCTAGAAATAAAACGGATGGACTTTATCCTTGATTTATCGGAACTGCGTATGTACCGAATACACAATTTCTATGAAATTTCCAGCTTGCAAAATACAGTCTGTGTTGGCCATTGTTATTAATTAAATGGTTACGTAAATAAAACGGAAAGATAATGAGTAACGAGTAAACGTGTAAATAATTCCGTTTTTACAAATGGCAGCCATCTCTCTATGTCAATATTTTAATAGGAAACCAGATACTTTGCGCATGCCATTTATAATATTATGTTGCTACAGCATCGCATTTAGCTTCATTATGTTATGCAAATACATTTTGTTTATTTAAAAACAATCACCTGTTTTCAAACACAGTATCCAATTTTGTTATTAAGGAAATATTATAATTCCATATTTACAATTGTCTGCGATTTCGTTACGTATGAGTCGTTAAACTCGTTCGATCGATATGTATAAAGTATGAACCCTTTACCTGTAAAATATTTTTAAAAAACGCTATTTTTTTCCAGTAACTAAAAAGAACAGTTGCCTAAATGCAAATTAGGTTTTTTATCATCCCGATAACAGATAAAAACATTTTGACACGTCGAAAATATGTCACTATCCTAATCTAGCATCTGGCTAAACCAGGAGCACGCATGTTCAATACACATAACGTCAAAATATCTCTACATGTCGCTACTGATACGGTCCCCTCTATTTGCACACCATTCCCTTTTGTGACTTTATGGCTTTAGAATTAGAATTCAAATTCCTTTAACAATTGATGTTAGATAGTGCCACTCCACTTAAGGTCTTTGTGTATCATTAGAACCTTGTTGTTATAGTTTTAAGGTTTTTTTTTCTTTGGCTTTCGCCTTTGTTAGATAGTAGCACTATCCTTAGGGTTGCGACCCAAATTACACACGTGTTGTTTATTGTGACTATTATAATAATAACGTTGTGTTTTTGTTTTTACAGGTAAGCATCTATTTCAATCACCGTTGTTGTAAGTACCTACCAGGGGAATGCAGTGGATTTGGAAATGAAATTATTATGTAGTAAGTGAGCGATGAATTTCTATTTATTATAAGTAGCATAAAGTATCTAAAACTATATTATTTCACGTAACTTTTTCGACAGCATCCTTTTCTGCTAAGTTGACCGTCTGGGACCATTCATTATTCATTATCCACAAAAGGACGTTATATATAATATCATTCGTTTACCCCTTTCCGTCGTTATAATTTTATTTTAGGAAAATATTATAGCTTCTTCTAAGAGTTCTCTTTAACCTTTTACACCTAATCGATTTTTTTTTCGGAACATACCTTAATTAGGTAGTGCGCATAATGATGGTCCGATTTGTCTGTGTCAGCGAGATAATTTATCAGGCTGTTTCAATCGCGTGTTGCTAAAAAGTAACTTATTTTATCACGCGGATAAAGCAACCTGTATGGATATGATGGTCGTTCTTGTATTGTCTGTTGTACATTTTCTATGCCGCGGCGTTAAAAAGTGACAATTATTTTATCACGTGGATAAAGCAACCTGTACGGATTACTACGGATAGGTATGATGGTCGTTCTTGTCTTGTCTGTTGTATTTCTGTGCCGCGGTGTTAAAAAGTGACAATTATTTTATCACGTGGATAAAACCATCCATAAGCCGGCTGGGTTAATGTCCAGGTTTAAAGTCGCTAAGAAGCTTATACAATCGTTTTATAGAATAGAAACACATAGTTCAGCAAGCCATATCAACGTATTATATCACTGGCCAGACCTCTAACCTTTTCTCCGCGGATTCAAAGAAAAGGTCAGCGGCAACAGATCCATCATTGTCTACGAACATTAGGCAAATGGAAACAAACGTCGACAGTGTGTATAATTTTTTGTGACTTTGTGACAGCTGAAGATCGTTATCGCGACTGATTTATTCTAATAATATCTAACGCTACTTGAATCGTGACAATTTTGTATTAGTTAGAGGTATTTTGTAGCCGATAAATACGCATGCATCATTTTTACTATAGAACTATTTTGAATATTTTCTACATATCGTCAGTCATTGCAAGATCGTGGGCGCAAAGAAGCCAATTAATATAAATCAAAAACTCAAACTCGAAACTTACAGGCCTATTCGGATTTTGAGATAATCACAAGATCTTGAGACGATTTAGAGATCAACTAGATCTACATTAGATATCGACTAGATGTGACTTGGATATCTAAGTCATAACTTGTCGAAATCGTTTAAGAGGACCTCCAGAATCGCGGAAACGTCAAATTTGACATATCTATCTTACAAATATCTTTAAATTATCCGTATCGTAACTTGTTGAAGTCTAGTAGAAATCTAATTCATTTTCCGAATCGAGCCGATTTATTCATGTAGGTATAGGAACAACCATTTTCAATCTTACTTGAAAGAATGAAAGGCAGAGCATACGCCAAACATAAGCGTTGCGCGTTTTTAGCGAGGTGGGGAACATTTCACGACGACTTTAGTCGTTCTTGACGTTCAAAGGGTTAACGTAATATACCGTAGATATGATCCAGTGACGAACCTCTCATTTGACTCCCAAAACGAGCCCTCTGCTGACTCGCCAGTCGTAAAAAGGCGAGCCTAAGCCTTATTACAGAACCCATTAACGGAACTCCAATACGGAACCCTCTTGAGGCTATAAACAGAACCCGCTTTATCTCGCAGATACGCGTGACGGTACCTCAAAGGTTGGCGGCATAGGCTAAGAGCTGAGTGCATAGAATTAATTGAAAATATGCATTCGTATTATTACAGTAAAATAAAACTTGTTTAACGGGGCTTAATCGACTTCTTAACTTAAATATACCGCCACTTTTCATGTGGCGGTATATACAAGGAAACCTATTTACGTCAGCCAAAAAATCATATTTGCCCCGATCGAGTAGCTTACTTAGTAACGCTGTGCTGGTGTCGAGAGTGTTCTAGTTTAACCCGAGAATTCCATTTTCCTTTGTTTGATAAAGAAGGAAAAGAGCGTCCTAGAACCGCGCAATTTCAATCTCGCTTTATGAACAGTAAAATTTACCATTTCTTCTATTTCAAACCAATAAAAAATCAACCTACATATTTATTTAACTAGCTCCTAGCCTAACTAGAGCGAAATCCGGAGCAATCGATCCGGATTACGTTCCGCCGACGATAGTCTGAATAAACAATGTGACGGGGCCGCCTTTTAACGGATCCCCTGCATGCGTGCTTATTTATCTCCGTATAGTTTGGAATGGAAAGGGCCTTGTCTCCATTCCGGGAGCAGTTGGCAGGCATCCCAGAGCCGCTAATTCAAATCTCTCTTTGAGCAGTGAAATTTTTATTTTTTTCCATTTCCAATCAATACAAAAATTTACCAATTTTCTAAACTAGATCCTAGCCTAACTAGAGCGAATTCCGGAGCAATCGATCCGGATTACGTCCCGCCGACGATGGTCTGAATAAACAATGTGACGGGGCCGCCTTTTAACGAATCCCCTGCATGCGTATTTATCTCCGTATGGTTTGGAAAACGAACGGCCTTGACTGCATTCCGTAGAGTTTGAGACGACATGTCCTTATATGTATTTCAGTTAATTAATAGCGATGTCCAATAATGTACATGGGAATCAATATCAATCAATATATTGGTATTGTCTCTGAATTAAGAATTTACTAGTGACTTTTGTTTACATATTTAGCAAATTCCATAGAATGACACTTTATGTACTCTATAGTTTGGAGTTGGTCACAAATATCCGCAATGTCCGATGGTGCGCTTACCTAGACCGACAGTCCACATTATTCGGTGTCGTCCTGTGTTGACCGCCACCGAAGATCGTTTCTAAAAAAAAATGTAATCATGAATTTGCCAAACAAGCTCTTAGCCTAATTAGAACGAATTCCGGATTCGCTGAAATATGTATATCGATTCGAATTTAATAACGCCGGTTGGAAACATCAAAATAATTAAGTAAATGAAGGTAACAATACGCTAATATTACTACTGCTATAATGACGTTTTTACTGTGATTGGTTATTGACATACGGGAAATATTTTATGCATAAACCCGAAGTAAACACTGTTTTTCACGTGGTATAAGTGATTAATCCTACGGCCTGGATTTTACCTGACACTGAATTAAAATTGTATAAAACACATACCTACGTAAATTTAAATACAGACAGATATTACCTATGAAGCAGTTTTTTCTTATTTTTTAATAAGTGAGTGATCGCGCGATTCATTTTCAATCTACAGTTAGAAAAAGAGTTATTACGTAATTTCAGTCATTGTTCACTAAACATGGATAATATGCGGTGTGGTTAGATCTTGCGTTTACGCGCCGTGAATTATTTGTGGAGTACCTCAAAATCCAACTAACCTAAATTATTATTGTCTCACAAATTGATTCATTCATTTGCGCAGATGGAATTGTTTTAAGGTAATTAAAATTGAATGAAAGCCAGATTCAATGAATTGCTAACCCAAAAGCTCTCGTAATTGAACAAGGTTAATTTGGACCTGGATTTAAAATTACAATTGTTAATCAACGCAATTATTTTCGTAATCGATCATACTATAACACTAACCAGCCAATCGTGAGCTCCCATTCTCTCTTACCATATATCAAGTATTGCAGTGATGTAGATCTAATTAATGTGGTTTCACGCCTGTCCTAGGGTCGGTCATTGTTCTCTTTTTGTCCAAGTGTGAAGAGCACCCGTCTCTGTCCCCCATGAATTGCCCAACTCGTGTTTATAATAACTATGCAAATTGGACCATTTCAATTTTGCGCTTCGCCGGTACGGATATATTGTAACTGTACCTTTTTTGTTTGCGCTGGGTTGGTTGAGCTTCGTTAGGCTGACAAGGTTAACGAAGGTTATACTAGATACAATTAAAATAAGTCATTTTATCTCTGAATTTTTCTTGTTTAGGTTTTGATGATATGGATAGCATTGTTTGTTTATTTTATGCACCGTTGTTTTAAATGTTAATTACTGTTATGCAAACGACGTTGTCTCATCCGATCCTTACTGACTATATATACACAAAATTTGGCTGGTTATAATTATTCGGGTTGTTTTCTGGATGTTTTTAATATAAGGCGTAGGCTGGTGTTCTACATAGATCTGTATAGATGTATATAAATCGATGAATCCTTTTTAAACATACTTATTAGTAGGTGCCTTGGCTTCTAATATATTCTTCAAAATCAAATGACAAGGCGTTGTGTAAGCGCAATGCTTACAAAGCAGTAGGTTCTCTCGCAAACCGAGACCTGACAATAAATCCCTGTCAATGCCAGCTTTCTATCATGTCAAGTGCGCCTGTAACCAATACCACAACGAAACCAATAAATTGCCCAACGTCTACTATAATTATAAGCGTTCGTAAATTTAAATCGAAGAACATTAACAAGACAACGCAAAATAGGTAGCTCTATATGCAAATGATTACCAAACTAGCGATACTCAAAACGAATTAGCAATAGAACAATTTGCCAAGTAAATAGTACTTAAGGTAAACGTAATGAATGGGTAAATATTGCCCTCGCGCGAACTTTGTAGCCTAAATACACAAGCAAATTTAATCATAGTGCCCGTACTTTCTAACTTTATCCGTTTTATCTCTTTCATAAGTCTTTGATAATTTATATCTTTGCTTCAGAATCGAGATTGTGAGTCGAGTATTTATTGCTGCGTGAAATCACTCGAGTTTAAAGTATTAGTATTACAACGGCTGAAGTCGTGCCTAAAGTTAAATTTGCCCGTTTATTCTGCCTTATCTCCTTAATTATTCTGTTTCAAGAAGCCCAGTTGAAAGCAATATTTATTGCACGGCCGACAATGCAGTGCGTTTCTAACGGGTTCATTAAAATTTATTGTGAACTAAGACTATTGCAAATTGGAGTAAGTCGGCTTCCGCCTTGTTTGCCTTAATGAGTCGGACGGGACTGCAGCTCTTTGGTTCCAAATGAAATGTCAACTTTTTATTTTCTTCATTATTTGCATTGCGTTATTATATTCTTACTTTTTCTTACTCTCTGGAAACTCAAGACTGCGAAGGAGCTTAGTCGTTGTATTTAAATACCGTTAGCTTATTCAGCGCAGCTTTGTTTTTTTAATTAAAGTAATAACGGAGCATTTGATATACCTATTTTGTAGCACCCTCTTTCTACGACCCTTCATTCGCGGAAACTTCCCTTTAATCTTACATTGTTCTCTTGACCATTCCGAAATTTATTTTGAATTTTCCCTTGGGTGAATTATTTCATCGAGAGACGTTAGCAATTTATACCGGGGAACCTTTTAGTACATGCCGCGGCGTAATTTCCGAAGTATTGCGTAAGCCCTTCTGTTATTAATATGTTATTCGTGAACATCTTTAATTAACCTTTCGACTTCGTCTTATTGGTTAATTTATAGTTTTACAAACGGAAATATCTTGTAAACTCCTGATATAAACGGAATTTCAAGTGTTTCTCGTTGAAAGACGACCGTGTGAGGTAAAACAGTTAAACCCAAGTGACCGTCCGACCACTTGTGCGCTTTTAAGATTAAGACTTTTAATCGCATCCTTCGTCGACCCTCCAAGGCCTGTGGCAAGATAAAGTACCTCCACAAGGACTTACCTCTTCAAAACTCGGCCCCTTACTATTGTGAGGCGCATATTAAAAGCAGACCCGGCTTTTCTTGTGAACTGCCTTCTCGATTGAGCCTGATTGTTTTGATACTATGTGTAATTATTCTATAAGGTGTTTCGGCTTCTGAGCTTTGTAATCCAGATATTTATGATCATAATTAGCTTTTTTCTCTTCTAATTCCGAGTTTTATTTAACATTAGTAGGTGCTTGTCAAAATTATCTTTTTGTTTATCATGTAAGTCTTTTCATCTTTTGTCGTATTTAGCTAAATCGCATAAATCCTCAAGTTACCTCACATTTTCCTTATCCTCTTCGCTCCGCTTCTTATCTTGTTGTGATTCGCATACTTGCGCCCGACGAACGCTTTATTCTGTTTTGAAATACGTTACCTGTCTTAAAATAAACAAACCAGCTATTACTTTTCTGTGAACCGGTCCGGTGTGAGCATACATCTAAGCTAGTTCAATAAATCATCTTGGTAGCGGAATGAGCAATCGAATATTCATGTATGTAACAAGAAGGAGTTATTAACCGAACATCTAAAGGCTCTTCGGGCGAGAACTTAATTATGTAAATGGCGATACAAGAGCCATTCTGCGGAGGCAAATTCTATTCAATAGTGTGGAAACACATTTTAATAACAGCGACAACATTTGCGTTGGCGGTGCTGAATATGCGGTGAGAATTCGTTAATTAGAATAAATGGATGGTAATGACGCTCCGCTATTCCATTCCATTCGCTTTATTTTATTAACTATTGAAACAGATGAGATTAGATTTGTAAAATAACACGACTAACGAGTCAAATCTCTGGTAACACAGATAATCACAACACAAAGGGAAAGAGAATTCCGAAAAAAGCTTATGAACATTTATCGTACCTTTAATTTGATAAAACGTAAAAACGACTAGCAAGTTTTTCAATTTGGCAGATTCAATTCTTGCGAATTAGTATTCCACCGTACTCGATAGCCACCTACAGCGTGCGGTTTTATACATTTTTTGTTCCACAACGTTTGAATAAAAAAAGCAATCTACGTGTATGAATACGGGCAGCGATGGCCACAATACTAGTGCCGTCAAAAAGCCGTGTAGCTTCTTTACTGCAGTGAAGTGGAGTTTATAGTTGAATAGTTGAAGGTTTGAGAGCTGCAAGCTAAAGTTGGTTGTGTAATACGAGATTTGCCATGAAAGCCAGTGTCGCTGAGCTTCGTGTATTAGATTACCTACTCTTTGCGGTTTGTGGATACGTCACGAGCATTGTGGTTAGGGAGCTTCTCACGGTCACCACTGCGTCTAATCCGAATTACGACTATTGTTTCAACGAAGACGTGTTGGTAAGACGCTTTTTTCACACCTTAGAGGTCACATGGGTATTAGAGTTGTTAATGTAATGTTTACCATGTGGTTATTATCAGTATGATTGCTTTTCTGTTTATTCCATCGAACCTAAATGAAGTGCAGAGTAAAAACCTCTGCAATTTTTTTTAAATAATACCTTAAAAATTATTTTAATAACCAACAAAATTTTAATTTGAGCTTACTCTATTAAGAACAGATTTTTGTAAAAATTCGTTTTAAGTAGGTACTCAATTTCTTTATATTTTTAAATTAGTTTGAAGTAATGTTAAAAAAAAAATATTTTTTATTGTGGGACGTACCACATTACAATCTATAAATTGTATGTATAGATGTCAATCACATCTGTACATACAATTTATTTTGAAGTAGGATTCGTTTTAAGGCACAGCTATTGTTTATATGCAAATGCTGTATACCACCTACGGGAGAGCGGTGTCTCTTGACACAAGTGTCATGTACGCTTAAAAAGAGGCACCAGCCCGGTTATAATTAAGTTTGTTTGTGATAACTTAATGAACATTTTTATTTATTTATTTAAATGCCGGGACAACGCGAGGAAGATGATGATGATTATTTATTTATTTTATTTAAAGTTTTCCTCTGCAAAAACTGGAAACGAAATACTGTTCACCGAAGCATCTGCATCAGTATGTGTTTGCAAAATCGTCCACCTTGCTGAAATGCAAATTGTCCAAATGTCTCAACATAGAAAGTCTCTCCCTTAAAAAATGAAACAAAACACTGTGCGCTCAAGCTCATATAATAAATTTGAAGCAAAAGCGCCATGACCATCGACCACCTTGCCGAAATTCAAAAAAATCCGTAACTCGAGCCCTTCAAGCCCGACTTACCTACACTTAATACACTTACGTGTCTTAGATTAGATGCATAACAATTCAGTTAAAGTATGCGAGTGTGGACTGTGGAGTTAACTCCTTGTCTATTACAGGGTCTAGCGTTCCAGCCATTTTTTAATTACATACGAGTATCTACTGAAAGATAACAACTTTCTAAAGTCGAAACAAAACACTGTGCACCGGACCGTGTGTCCTAAATCGCAAACGCGCAATGACGACGACCACCTTGCCGAAATGCAAAAACTCCGTAACTCGAGCCCCGAAGCCCGAGCGAAGTAATTAATCGCGACTGTCGCCGCGTCAGGCCGCATCAGTTGGCGAGCGCGGTCTTCTGGAAAATTGGTCTTGCGGAGTCGACCGCGAAGTCGTCTTTCGACAGCTTCGAATGAACAATTTATGTTATGAATACTGAACGGATTGGTGCAAAGAAATAAAAAATATTTTCACCTCAGCAGCTCGAACAAGGGTACTTTGCTTCTTAAAAACAGTGAGCAAAATGCGATTTTGCTCACTGAGTCATTTTGTCTCACTCAGTGAGCAAAATGCGATTTTGCTCACTGATTGTGTCTCACTCAGTGAGCAAAATGCGATTTTGCTCACTGAGTAAGACAAAATGACATTCAAGTGACCTTTATAGTCATTTCAACATGCGGGGTCTAATACAAGTTCGATATACTTGGGTTCTATTATCTCTGTCCCTCTAGGTATGTTCTCACTGCTTAGGGTGAAAAATTTTGTGTACTACACGAGATCAAAGTTATTTACATCTCGTGCGCTTTTGAATCCCTTACTACGCTCAAGATTCTAAATTAGATTCACTCGCTACGCTCGTGAATCTATTATAGAATCTTTCGCTTGCACGGGACTCAAAATAAGCACTCGAAGAAATATCAAACTTTGATCTCTTGTTGTACAAATAACTATTGTTGTATAGTTTTAAACATACTGCAGAACAACAAAAACTAACTAGTAGTTCATCAGATATAGGTAGGTATCTCGTTTGTTTTGTTGTAGAATAGTGCTTAAATTAGTTTTCTTGTTGTAAAACTGACCAAGATAAGAAGTCATAATTTCAAAGAAGTTTGACGTTTAAAATAACACTTGCACTGCGCGTTCTATCAAAATCGTTGCAGACTTATCTTGGTCTAACTTTAAATGCTTAATCATACAATAAGCTATCCAACAAAATATCCCTACTCTTGAAGGCTTAGTAAATGTAAGTGAAACCTGCTGGTTTACAACATTTTCTTTCGTACCTATAAATATTATTTAACTGTTAAACATAATACTTATTTTACGAGATTATTAGTACGTTACATTCGTCCCATTTCACAAACACGATCCATACGTATAAGTTATCTCCCGCGGAGATATCACCCAGAAACAACGTGACTCCATCACAATTTGTCAAAAAGTTACAGTATCCGTTCCGTCTTCGGAAAACGATAGATCCGATCAAAGCGAATTCATATGAGCTGTCAGAATTTGCCTATTCAGTCAAAGATAAGCCCCTTACCAAAGAGATTGAAGCGCTACTAGGGTTGCCGCTACAATTTTCTGAAGTCTTTTTGCTGATTATGGAGCAAAATTCTGGTCGTTGAAATCGTTGGTCAAAATTAGACGTAGAGTAGCGGAAAAGATTCATCCATCCATCATGTTTCTGAAAACATGTCATTCAAATGAATGTTCTTTCTGTTTGGCAGGTTCAAGATTTATTGACAGATATTTGGGGATTTTCGGGGTTTTCCCGTAATTTACGTCTAAACAAATGTTGTCGTGTTCGTTTAATTTTATGATCAATGTATAAAAGTAATTTGACCGTGAAAATCATATAATAATTACCCACAGAATCAATGAATGTAAAATTTGACTCTAGGTATGTTCCAATAGGCTCCTTACATTTCTACAATAAAACGCCATTTCTGACAAGTTCAGAACGTCTGGTAACCCTAAGCGTAAACCGTGCTAGGCGATCTTCATCCTTACTCTTTTCATATTTTCTGCGTCGTCCACAAGATATATCTTATTAACTGTACGTTCTATAACCTATACATCATTGTTGGTCGCAAATAATAAGAATTAAATAGAAATATATCTCTGTCGTTTTGTTATTCATATTACATTACTGTATCTTCCTTCTCCAGACGTTTTAAGCGTTGATTATTCAGCGCTATCGTGGCTTACCATCTGGCGAGCTCCGCTGTTCCATTTTAGCTTTTATTTTTAATGGAATAAAGTAACATTTGGTGCGAGTCGAGCGGTCGGAGAAGGTTATGTAGGAGACATTATTTTGTCACAATGGTGGGACCCGCCCACTCACAGGCTGCAGTCTTCGGTGATGCACTGCTTTAGGGAACGAATAAATTACGAAAGAGAACTTTCCCAAGAAATACACACACTCGGCCGAAGTTGGTTAGTTTAGGAGCCCCTCCGGAATAATTCGCCTAACGGACCTAAAATAGCTTTGCTATCTTCAAACGCCGCAATTCGCTCTTGTGCTTTGGACAAAAGGAATATGTCCTTTAAGGAATAATGTTTACGTTTCTCTTAATTATGCCTTTCTTCTTCTTCCTCGCGTTATCCCGACATTTTGCCACGGCTTATGGGAGCCTGGGGTCCGCTTGACAACTAATCCCAACAACTGACGTAGGCAACTAGGCACCAGTTTTCACGAAAGCGACTGCCATCTGACCTTCCAACCCAGGGGGGAAACCAGGCCATGTCGGGATTAGTCCGGTTTCCTAACGATGTTTTCCTTCACCGAAAAGCAACTGGTAAATATCAAATGATATTTCGCACATAAGTTCCAAAAAACTCATTGGTACGAGCCGGGGTTTGAATCCGCGACCTCCGGATTGAAAGTCGCACGCTCTTACCGCTAGGCCACTAGCGCAATGGTACTTTCAAAGTTGATTAATTTATCTTTGCTAGGTTCGTGTCTTTTAATTTCAAACTATAGTACTTATCCGAGTACTTTAATGAAATAACGTTACAAATGTTAAATGTAGAATTTTAACAGATGACATTCTGTATCAAGTGCGTAAATTCGTTCGTAAAATTTCCCAGCGGTCAAAGATCTTAAACATCTGATTAGAGGATTATAAATTTAAATAATATAATCACTACCATTTAAATAATCTTTAGCAGGTTTAATTGAATAAATTAAATCTCATTACAAGGAGCGAGATAATCCTTTAAACAATTGGATCGCAAATGGATTCATTTTGGTTACTTTGTGTTGAAATCTTAATCGGGAAACGTTATTAAACATTTACTGATACTTTACTGATACCTAATATATCTTTGTGAGCTCTGTACATTTTGATTACTCGTAGTTTCTTTTGTTCCTTATTTTTTATGGGTGCGTATCGATGGCTATAAACATTTATATTATAATATCAGTTGCAATAACGCTTATTTAGTATAATTATTAAATGATATAACAACACTTAATATATTTTCATATGATATATATTATCATTTTATATAATGATTAATTGATCTAATAACATTTAGCATAACATTCTTGAAGTATAATGCATATTTCCTATACCAAATTTATGATATAAAGTTATTTCATCTAAAGTAGAATTGTTATAACCTTTGTTGATATAATGTATTAGATATATAATTCCATATTTACTATTACACACTACAAAAAACGATACTCTTTCTACGTATAACGAACTGCTATTTATAACTAGGTAGGTAAGGTTAAGAACTGCGACCCCTACACAAAACCAACCGCTACCAGAATACTAGGTTAGGTTAGGTTAAGAACTGCGACCCCTACACAAAACGAACCACTACCAGAAAAGTAGGTTAGGTTAGGTTAGAATTGCGTCCATTACACAAACAAACCACTACCAGAATACTGGGTTAGGTTAGGTTGGATTTGTGACCCCTATATAAAATGGATGGAAAAAAGTTTAAATTAGGTAAAGAAAACCCAATTTGCAAAGAAAAATTGATATATATATTTTTAAATTTAAACATTGGATGTTGTTTTTTAGATTCAAATTGGAAGCCTCACGATACTTGTTAGTATGTACGTGTTTGCTGTAAAAAAAAAGTATCAGGCGTTAAACATTTACATATGTCGTCATAAAAATACCTATATTATACCGAATAATGCTTATATAATAATACTTGTATAATAAATGAGCATTATATCACATGATCGTTATAATAAATGAGTGTTATATCAAAAGATAATTATACAAAATGATATTAAACATTTTAATATTATACCAAATGTATATTATACAAAATGAGTTATTATATTTTCTGAAATTATATTAAAAGTTTTTATATCTACAGAAAATATATTAATTATTTTTATATCGATCATTACACACCCATTTTTTATACTATACTATTAATAACAAGACTGAAGTGATCCCATAAGAGTACCGCGAAAAAAGTTTTGTGCGGTACACTAAAAACTAATTTAAAATTGTTATTCGATACATTGTGATTTCTTAAACTAAGTAATTTATATATGTACAGCAGAACCCTGATTAATACGATTTTCCGTGAAATACGTCATTTTACCCTTATCCCTACAACTTGAACCACTTACAAACGTTTTTGTTTGCACTGTTAAAAACATCCTCGCTTGAGACGCGTTTTTGTCATCCCTTCAGAATCGGCTTGTGTTGTACGGGTTTTGCTTGTGCACAATGACACTACAACCTTATGTTCCTTCCTATATGTAACCTTCCATTTATGTTTGTGGTGGTCAAAAATCGTGGGCTCAAATTCAAACCTCGGTTGTGCTGTATAGAGCAGAAAAATCGTTCTAGAAATAATGCAAAAGATAGTTAAAAATTCGGCCAGAATCCTTATCATATACATACAAAAGGTTTCATACGAACGTTACCAAGCAAAGACGAAATTCAACCGCAACTTTATTAAAATAAACACCTTGAGCAATTCCAGTTAATTTAATCAACACTGGCAAACCCAGCTCCAAGTTTCGTGAAATGAACGCGATACAGTGGCTATAGATTAACTTAATGGTATAATGTAGACGCGTCAAACTTGGGTGCTTACCTAACTTGTACCATCCAGGTCGGCTACGCTGCATTTACCTTAGAGATACCAACTGTTTCAACTATACTGAATTTTGTAAGTTTAGGGCTATTTGGTTTTGGTTATAAATTTTCTGCAAGTTAGAGTGAAATAGTTATTTACGATACAAGTGCGGAAAAGAGGAAATTCGAAACGAGTGGCGATTAATTAAAACACGACCGAAAGGAGTGTTTTAAATCGACACGAGTTGCGAATTACCTATTCGCACGTGTATCGTACAACGTTTTACAGTACATATGGCTCTTTAAACTTTTGACATCGCACGAAAAGTGCTATTTTATGCACAATAGGACCATATGTATTTTTTATTATTTATTTTAAACATTCACATGCTCATGACCCCGACGGAAGACCAGGCCAGGCTGTATAAGTATGTTAAGTTATGTTAATATGCTTCTTTTTTGCCACGAACAAACGCATTCTATTCTATTCTCTTCTAAACTTTTGTGAATAGTTACTTTAGTAGTAAAATTTTGATATATCACTGTTATTTTTTAAAACTTCATTCGCGTAAAACATTGAATGTGTTATTGTCTTTCTCCGAAACTAAACCACAAAACAAGTTACTTGTGCAATAATATGATACATCTTAAGTATGAATTAGTGCGGATTGTTAAGTATTCTCAATACTCAGTGAGATTAGCAGTAGAATGTTAAGTGCTGTGTAAAACTAAGTGCAAGATGCAATTCAAAGAAAGGGGCTTCAGTCAGAATGGATCGTAAATCGAGTCATGCTCGTTTTCTAATTAGTCTTCTTAACAAGATTATTTATGAACTTATTTGAAGTATAACTTAGGGAAAAAATTAAATGATTTTATGAGATATTATAATTTGTTTTTTATTTTTAGGTAACACTAACCTTGTTGCCTAGAGGTTTAGGGAGGGCGTTAGCCGCGTAAGCTGAAGACGCCGGTTCGAATTCGACCTCCGCCATCGCTAGGTGTGCTTGGTCACACTTGTTTTTTAGGGTTCCGTACCCAAAGGGTAAAACGGGACCCTATTACTAAGACTTCGCTGTCCGTCCGTCCGTCCGTCCGTCCGTCCGTCCGTCCGTCTGTCACCAGGCTGTATCTCACGAACCGTGATAGCTAGACAGTTGAAATTTTCACAGATGATGTATTTCTGTTGCCGCTATAACAACAAATACTAAAAACAGAATAAAATAAAGATTTAAATGGGGCTCCCATACAACAAACGTGATTTTTGACCAAAGTTAAGCAACGTCGGGAGTGGTCAGTACTTGGATGGGTGACCGTTTTTTTTTTGCTTTTTTTCGTTTTTTTTTTTGCATTATGGTACGGAACCCTTCGTGCGCGAGTCCGACTCGCACTTGCCCGGTTTTTTTTTAAATATTTAATGTGAAATTTTTACCAGTTACTTTTGAACTGCCAGATTTGTCCCTCTGTTCACATTGATTGTCACTCGTGAGAGCCTCTAGCCGGCCGTTAGACCCGTTCGTTGCTCCCGTGTCAAGTTCAGTAGATTACCTCGTAACCGCCGAAAAAGCGATTAATTGCGTATTGCATATACCTTGGTTTTAGGCCTAGACTAGACTGGCTGGGCACGATGCCAAGCGGCTACATGCTCGGTCATGTGCACTGATTCACGGCCAGCCAACTCCGGCCTGTTGACGGTTTTACGTCGCTTGCTTCTGACTTTTTTACCCTTCAAGTTTTCTGAGGTGTCCTGTCTAGATGATTCTGCGCTGGTTTATGATTACGTTCAACTACAATTTTTACTTTTCTTAAAGTTTACTCTCTGTTTGTTGATGAATTTGCTTTGTGTGCAAGCAGGCATGTGCTATGCATTCAGACATGTGCACTGTGCAGATAACTGATTGCGCTCCATCTTTTTGCGTTTATTTGTTCGTTCGAACCGAAGATTGGTGCCTATTGAGCGCGTCTTTTTGTACGCACTTAGTATGGGATAGCGTAAAGCCTCATTAAGACTGTTCAAGAACTTGCATGCAATATTATTATTTAGACTACAATAAATGTAGTCGATCGACCAAATACCGCAATCTTACAAAAATCTCATGTAAGTTCTTCAACCTACTAAATGGGGCGTAAAGTTCAGGGAAGCCGGATCTTATTTAGCTGTCTCGTATTTTTTTTTCTTAAGCAATCCGAAGGGAATCGCGTTCTACAAACGCCTAGTGGCTAAAATGAAGACCCTCACATAGAGGTGAAAATGAACTTAAGTAATGTACGTACTGAAAATCAAGTTTCGACGCGTCCGTGTAGACTAGTCTGTGTTGTTGAAAACTGTACCTGTGCAAGTGTGCAGTGCAGTCTAGCAGTGTAATTGTATGCTTGACGTTTCCATTGATATATAATCGTTAATGTCTTCAATCTTTTCGTTTTTGAACACTTCTGTATTGAATCATTCCTCTGTAAGATACGCACTTGCGTTTTGCATAAATGTTAATAATTTGTTATAGCAAATAACAACAGGGTTGTGTTGAAACATAACATAATAATCATAAGATCTTTTTTGTACACACAAAGCAATGATTAAATGAAATGAAAAACAGTACCTACCTTACCTATACGTTTTGACTTAGATAATCGACAAAAATGAACATTTATTGTAAACCTAACTTGAGTGAAAATATCCAACCCAAGTACCCCCTAAGTAAAACAAGCGCTTCTCAAGCCAGTGTAAACCGATTTGTCGGTCGAAGGACTTAAAGGGGGTGCCACATGTTGCTTGTCCACCCACATTTACATATCAAAGCGCGGTCCAACTCTCAATTACCAGGTAACATTCGATGCAATATACTCCTTTACGTACCCTAAGCAAACATTGAAGTTAATTGTACTGACATTACTGGTTACGTATTACGGTTTTGTTCGCGGAGACTTCTTTGAAGTTTGGTTACATTGTTTAAATGGAATTACTAAATGTATGGTTTTGAGTCAAGGTATGAGCTCGAATATTAAATGATATGTAGATGAAAGTAGACCTTTTTTTAGATTAAAAGATGAATGGAAATAAAATGATATAAATGGCCAAATAAAAGAGTTTAATTCTACATAAATGAAATGAGTCGAAGAATTTATTGAAAATCGTAACAAGTACGATTCATGATAATAAGCGTTCTTTTAAACCTTAAAATATAGAAAATATGAATTGATAATGCAGTGAAAACTACCTTGATAATAACTGAGGGTGCATAAAAATAGAACAATCAACTATTACAAAACCACATTTCTATTCCTTCGCTTGAAATAAAGGGTTCCTTTGAGAAATCAGCGAAATTGATGGTTGTGGGTATCCCCTGCAGTGAAGTGCAGAAAACTGAAGCTACATTGTAATTCCTTTCTTTTTACAAGTAAAAATACACAGAAACGGGACTAAAATTACTGTTATAAGGTAATGAAGGTAATCGTGACTGCTTCAGTTATTTTTAACTGTAGTTTACTCTTATGTTGGTCAAT
This sequence comes from Cydia splendana, assembly GCF_910591565.1. Lineage (NCBI taxonomy): Eukaryota > Metazoa > Arthropoda > Insecta > Lepidoptera > Tortricidae > Cydia > Cydia splendana. Next base: position 17,200,302 of record NC_085966.1, on the reverse strand, counting down.
ATAGTTCAAAGTTTCATTAATGTCTTTAATTTCCTCATTATGTGAATTATTATGTTTTGTGCCTAAAATTGTATTATTGTGTAATTAAGTTAGTCTGTATAGTAGTCTTAGTATAGTTGTAGTTTTCGCTCTAATATTTGTTTCATGATGTGCATACATGCTTTGGATGGCATTCCCAACCAAAAACCTGCTCTGAAAAGAATTATTCTATGTAATAAATGTTATCTGTTTTGTGTGCCTATTGAATAAAATAAAATAAAATATATCTGCGCTTTACATCAGTACAATAAGTATTTATCGAATGACCTGAATAAAATAGTGTCAAAAAGGTTAGCTCCATCATCAGATTAAAACGAACATATTTAATGAAAGTCACAGTTATTTACTGCCGTTCTACTTTCGTTGGTTAAATAAAATTCGTTCATTTGAACGAAAAAATCATAAGTCGATCTAAACGCACGCAATCGACACATTACAACTTGTTATTAATCAAATAACCTTATATACTTTATTCTCGTTCGAAATTAAACTTAAAGACATTCAGTTAACAGCAAATTTTCATAAACTCACTGATTTATAGCTTCACACGCTTCGTGGGTTACCCTTCAATCGGTGCACTTCAAAATTGACAGCTGGCGTTTGCTTTGACATTATTGACAGGGTAATTCATTAGCTGTTACGGGGGCGAATTTACACCGGCCCTAAAATGGGGTGTAAAATTTTCCTCCATCCATTTTCTGGGTTGGGGTGGAATTTTGGCTTTCGTAAGCGTAACCGGAAAGTCCTCGACTTGTGGGGTTTTTATGTCGCTTCAAAGGGTAAACTTTGTAATCTCGTTAGATTGCGTCATTCTGGGACGAACGAGCTTTAATGACTGACTTTTTCTTAAAACGAAACGGTTGAATACATTAAATAATGTTTCGACGAAAAATTAACACACGAAGTATTTTGTTTTTACAACTTACAAACAATATTGTTGTCACTCAAAATATCCACGTTACAAATAACGTAACCAATGTTTTCAAGTCCCTGGAACGCGATAAGAACACTTGTAGTAGTTACAAACCCAAAATATTTGAACTTCTCTCAACTTTAAGAGGTTAATTCAAGTACCTACAGTCACTTGGTGCAGCCACTTTCTACGGCCGATGAGATTGATGGCTCGCATCGATCGAGGGCTTGAAAGAGAAATTAACATCGATCATGCAAATCACGCTATTATTTGTTGAATAAATCATGTGAGAATTCGTTTATTCATAGATGGGAAAATAAGCGTCTCAAATTAAGAAGGTTCGTGGAATTTCCTTTCTTGTAGCTCTTAGAGCCTGAACAGACGGACTGCATTCCAATTTTATTATGGTAACTGGCGAGCAAGTTAGGTACCTACTTACAAGTTTCAGTTAATGCAGTGATACTAAATAATAAACGGATAGTACATATTTAAGTTATCCAATGCGTGTATGATATTCTTTTGAAACTTTGTATAGGCCTTGGCTGCCTTTTTTAGTTTAATTTAAAACCATTTAAGGTTTCTTATAAATTTTGGGTGTAATCTTAGGTGTAATCCCGTTTGAATCCCGTAGGTAAATATACTTAAATTATGGAAATTAGCTACATTTACGAACTTTGTCATACAATGTACCGTTTTTTATCCCTAAGTTATTAATGAACACTGAATATCTTACTGTCGGTATTAAGAAATTCATTAAGATAAACTGCATTTTATATGTTCAATTGCAATATCGAAGTATGTAGTACATTTTTAATTAAAAATTACGACACGAATCATAACCATAAATGCTCACCGCTTATGGCAAGATTGGAGAAAGTCTGCCATTGGGTATTAGCGGTTGTTGATTTAATAGAAACCCAAGTTTGGTATGGGAGTTCCAATCTTGGAACAGACAGTTTTGATACGAAATTTCTGTCGGTCGAACGGGCATTATGAAAATAGCCTTGTTGGTTTCCTTTGTTGATCGATAACGGTCATTCTCTATCTTTCTCTTTGAGCTTTCCCGTCGTATTTTAGGCTTGTAATTTACCTGAGTAAATTCTTTCTAAATTAATTCTGAAATTGTTTTGTTTTCCTACATACTAATAGCTAGCTTTTTCCCGCGACTTCGTCTGTGTGGAGTTAGTGACAGGCTGACAGCAGCTAAAGTAGGTATAGCGCCTGGATAACGCTAATATAGCAATCATTCAATTCGCGCATAACTTACTTCAATTATAAGGGAATTCATTAACTCTTTCAATTCCACCCCCTTTGCACTCTCTTCAGGGATGATTTCCGACATAAAAACTATACTCTATACCAAATTTCAACTAAATCGCGTTTGGTAATTGAAGCCAATGTAAGCGCCAAATAGATCAATGGTTCAAGCGCGTCGAACTTCACTGATCACCTATGTTTCTTTATGTTGATAACTCGCGTGCGAACCAGGTATGTTTGTATACTGGTACATGTACATACGTATACTTGACGCTTTCCAACATCAGACGTGTTTGTTTTAAAGCGCCGCGCCGCGCCGCAGACGTCTCTCACTTTCGGCCTAGGGTCCTACGCATTTCCGATTACTACCCCCTTCGCTTATTGTGTCACCCTCGCCTCGATTTTTCATACAACTCCCATCCGCTCTTGAACGCACTTGATTTGCAAAGCACGTACGTACCACCATTTAAGAATAAGACTGGATATCCTGAAATCAGCTTTAAGACTTTGTCATACGTGTCATTAGAACAGCAAAATCATTTTGGTCATGTCTAGACGTTATCCGTGGCGTATTCTTTCGTGTTTGCAAAAAATGTTGTATGTGCAAATAGAGACGATATAAACTTACGTCATTCTATTTGAGCAGGACAGAATTCAGCTGAAGATGTTTTGCTGTATGGAGTTTGCTTGCCTTATTGGGAAAGTAAATCGAATGACAGCCTTCGTGTTAGCTCGTTGTTAGAGAGGGAATATAAAATTTTTCGACTTCAAAGTCGGATCCATGATGCATTTCAATATGTCAATTGGTTTAAAAATCTGCATAGGATTTGAATTGGTGAGTAGTTCTCGGCTTGCTTCGGCTATATTTCTACGGCTTTGGTAAAAAACCGTATCTCTTTTGTGAATAACAATTTTTTTCGCCTCTAATGATATGGAGTTCGGTATAAAATACAGCAAAACAAAAGCAAAAATTCGAATGTATGATAAGTCCAGGCCAATTCGGCTTTGGCAATACGAAAGTCGCTATCTCTGTTTGCGCATACCAAATTCTAGTTCTATATAACAATCCGTAGCCTGATTGTGCTTTGAGCACAAGAACTGAATTTAGTTGTTAAATCTGATATTGTCCGATGTCCGTACGTGGATGTTCCGCATACCTGTTTCATTAGTGGCATCCGGCCAATCATTAGAAGCATCAGTTGGTATAAAAACTCGTTTCCCACTATTAAGGTGCTCTCATCTCTCAATGATCGTCTTCATTTTTGGGGTTCCGTACCCAAAGGGTAAAAACGGGACCCTATTACTAAGACTCCACTGTCCGTCTGTCTGTCACCAGGCTGTAGTATCTCATGAACCGTGGTAGCTACAGTTGAAATTTTCACAGATGATGTATTTCTGTTGCCGCTATAACAACAAATACTAAAAAATACGGAACCCTCGGTGGGCGAGTCCGACTCGCACTTGTCCGGTTTTTATTTGTTATTTTCGATTTAATGCGATATTTTCAAATTATGGTAAAATCACTTTTATAGTGATAAATGCTATAATTATAGAGACACAAGTAGAGCACAGTGACTTTTAGGTGTCCGAATAGGTAACATTTCACACACACACATTCACTGCAAGCGACCCGCTAGGCGGGTTCTCTGTTCGTATGTCCTTTTCGCTATAAACCGGCTGGAAAAAACCGTGTTACCAGCTACTCTCGTAGCGCGTAGCTCGCGCTGGCAGTGAATGTGTTAAGTAATTTCAAAAGTAGGTAGCGATTGTTTTTTCCTTATACATACAGGGTGGCTAAAAAAAATATTACATTCACGTTGCCAGGGAGGTTTTGGGATTATACTGAACAACATTTAGTAAAAAAAATTGGCTGTTCCATTTTCTATGCGAGGGTATATTATTTTTCGCGATTTCGAGATTGGTCCCATAGTAAAAGTTGCTCAGTATAATCCCAAAACCTCCCTGGCAACGGGAATGCAGTTATTTTTGGCCACGTTGGTATGGCGAAGCGATCGTCCACCTTTCTTAATAATTTAAGTACTTTATCAACAAAGGTTAATACAAAGATTTGAGCTGTAATCCCCTTAAGTCCAAACCGCATTGACCATTACCGCAGTGAGCGGCACATTCTTAGTTTCCGCGTAGTCACGGCAACGGAACTTTTTGCCCTCTTCCGATGCTAACCCCTTGTTCCCAACTTCGCGGTATCAAATTATATAGCTAGAAAGTTTTGGCAGATTTTGTATGAGTTGTTGACGCTCGGTAAATTATGTGTGAGAATTTATAGCTATTTATTATCCGCAAATTGTTTTTTGTGGTTGATATTCACTACAAGTTTTTTAAAAAGCTCAAAAAAGCAAAGCCTTCCTAAGAATTTGGAGTGAATTACAGGCCTAATGTATATCTTCATTGACAAGTAGATTTCTGCAGCACTTACGAGTGCGTCAAAAAAATTGTGGATCATTAATTCTTGCAAAAAATGTAGCCAAAATTCTGTCGCAATGCTGATACGTTGTGCGAGGTAGCCGCCAGCATCCTTGGTACAATGCAGGTTCTTTTAGTAATACCACTGTATATATCTTGCTTGTCCTCTAGATGACGTTAAATGGCAAATGAAACAGAATTTTGCATGGCAAATGAAAAGTAAAAAAAATTGTGGATCATTAGCTCCACAATTTTTTTTACTTTATTGCTTAAGTGTTAAAACATGAAAACTAAAGGTGTGCTCGTAAAGCTATTTCCTATAGAACATTGCAAATTTAATCTCGTGTAATATTTCAATGCGTTTTCATAATTCACGACAGAACTCGGAATTAAACAATCCGTTGCCGACCCCTGACTTTGTGTGAAGTAAATAAATCTAAACTAACAGGACGTGGCCCTATTTTACCCTAAACTAGGAGTGAAGCAGCAAAATTGAATTTGCGTACTCATTACACGTGTTGTTTTGGTATAATTAGGTTGAAATTACAATGAGTAAGGTGCATTGGGGTAATTTCGAAAGCGGGGTAATTTTGAAAATGGCAAATTTCTACTAAACTGCAAGCGCTGTCTACTGTAACAACAGCAAGCAAGATGGTTCGGTAAGCGTTGCAATTAGTGTTGCTAAAGTGTGGTTCTGGGTTTTATAGACTGGTTTTTATACCTAGATATTTGTCATTTCCAAAATTACCACGCTTTCAATGCAAGATGCATTAAACTAAATTCACGAAGTAACCTAAAATATAGATCCAATATCTATTTTTATAATAATAATATATTTTTGGATCAAGTTCTAAATAATGAATTTATTTTTATTTGTATCTTAATTACAATATATATTTACAGTATTTACATAGGTACTTAATCTATATTCGACGAACCCTAATGTCACCTGGGGCATAGTCCCCAGGACACTGGCCGCATTTCCCCGCTGTATGGTTAAGCTGAGCCTTTGAGCAAAATATGACCCTGCTCGTAGGTCGCCACACACCCAACAAGTTTTCGGGAAATATCCTTTATTTAGGGGTTGGTGTCTGACGACCAAGGTCCAAAAGTCTCGACCGCCAGTGCCGCAAATTCGTAACTATTTTTCAGAAATGCGTATTTGCGGCACTTGGCAGTCTGGCCTTCTCAGTCTCAATAATTATATTTTTGTCAATGAACTAAACTATCAGCGTGGTAAATATTTAGGTGCCTCGAACTTAAAATCTTAAGGCATTCTCTGCCACAGTCGCAATAGGCCAAAGCATAAGGTGTTGTAAGGCTAGATAACCCTGCAATCTCAGCTTTTATGTGCTAAATCATACACTAATATCATGTAATTTAAAGCATTGTGTTGGCAACTGTCTCACCGCGAGATACGCGTTGTTCATTACTCGGATAATAACTTTACAAATGGCTCTGACCTGTTTCTAACACTATTACTAGTTCCTCTTAAATGTTAGCGCCGGTAGTGTAAAATAATAAATGAAATTGGGATTCTAGATAATACTGGGTGATTTTGGGGTTTCATACTAAATAAATTTCTCCATAACCACAAAGTGGAAAAAAATAGACAGCTTGAGTGCCCGAATTAGACGAAACGTATGTATGGGGTACCTATACATTTTTCACGATTTTCATATCGGTCTTATGAGAAACCTTGTTCAGTATGAGCATCTTCATACAATTTGACACTCGGGATCACGCCCTTTTCTTTTGATGACCCAGGGGGAATCCCATATGGATCCCACTGGCCAGGGAGAAGCTCAGTGGGTATGTCCGACTTCCATGGGACTAAACCCCCTGGGGTGTTCAGTAAATTGAAGCATTAATAGCTGGCTTCTAATTCAAATCGAAATACATGGAGGCTGACTACAACCTTTGAAAACCTTTATTAATAAATAATGACTGTAATACATGTATAAGGATCGAAAGCCGAGGTCAGCTCATCCAGTGAGATCATTTATTCACTGAATCAATCTACGATTATGTTATACTCCATCGAAACTAATTGTAAGCCGCTAACTACCTACTTATATTTCTATCATAACCTAGTACTAGTAGTAATAACATGGCACAATAGTATTTCTAATACTACAGTAAAATACTTAACTAGGACATCTATAATAAGGGGGTGTTCAAAACTGCAGGACTAAAAGATGCGTGGTTGGTCTATTTTACTGTCTTGCAAAAGTCTCTGAACTTCCAGACCATCCTGCAGTTTTTCGGATTTGATCAACAGATATGCCCGAATATGTAAGAGCGGCAAAAGTCGAAGAATGTCTTGTATTTAAAATTGCCGGAAACCTGTCTATAAAACACAATAAAATGATATTCTAGCATCTTCATTATTTATTGATCTTAATTAGACACTATTTATATTTTCATTGAGAATTTGGAAACCACTTTTGATGTAATTAACGTATCTACGTTTGCCACTTTGGCGTAGTAAATAAGAACCTACAGCTAAAGAAGATTAAAAAGTTAACCCAGCTGCAGTTTCGAAGGTAATGTTTTAGCCCATTAGCAGTACAAACACATTTATTTGTGCTAACTTTCTCCTTGGCTCCTAGCCGAAGATTTTTTGGCTCCATTTACCGCTCTCCTTAAAATAAACAAAATGCAAGTAGTGGAGTTTTTTCGTGGCGGAAAGTTAAAGCCTATTTGGTTGTGAATTATGTTATGATGGATGATGCTTTTTGTTTGCGGTGCGTTTATAGCCTTTGAATTTCATTTTATTCAAATTTATTGTTTTAATGTAGATAATTTTATTTAGCTACATAGTTATTTGGTCACGCTACAAAATTAATGCTGTAGAAACAATTGTAGGAAATAACTCGACAAATAATTCTCTCCTTTTGTTAAATGTTTCCGGTAAAATTATATTGCTATTATAAATAATAAATAGATACATTTGGTTTTCTAGAGTGTTACTTTGCGTAATTATAACTACGTTCAATTACTTCAAGGTATATCACCAATTCTATAAAGTCATTTATTCATTCTAGGTAATGAAATGATCCCTTTTCAATGCTGTGAGTTCTTTATTATTAAAAATAATACATATTACCTGCTTGAAATATACAATTTTGATCATCATCATCATTCGCTTGCCCTTATCCCATTCATTTGGGGTCGGCGCAGCATGTCTTTTTCTTCCATACCTCTCTCTCGCCCGTCATCTCATCATTCACTTGCGTTCGCTTCATATCATCTCTCACACAGTCCATCCACCCTTTTCTCGGTCTTCCTCTCCCATTACTTCCCTCCACATTCATTCGTAATACCTTTTTCGTCACATGACTTTCATCCCTCCGCATCACATGCCCGTACCACGCTAGGCGATTCGCTCTTACTTTTTCTACTATAGGTGCAACTTTTAGGCTTCCTCTTATATACTCATTCCTTATCCTATCCATTCTTGTCACACCACACATCCATCTTAACATTCTCATCTCCGCTACATGCAACCTCTTTTCATCCGTCACCTTTAGGGCCCAACACTCCGATCCATACATGACGACAGGTCTTATGATGGTTTTATAAATTTTACCCTTCAATCGAAGAGGCATTCGGGCGTCGCAAATGGTTCCCGTGACCTGTCGCCATTTCATCCATCCTGTGCTAATCCGGTTTTTCACATCACGGTCAATATCGCCATCGCACTGTACCAGCGAACCGAGGTACTTGAAGTCGGAGCAGACCGGCAACGAAACGCCATCGAGTTCCATGGCAGCGAAACTGGAGAGACCGCCGAAATCGCAGAACATATGCTCAGTTTTAGATCTGCTGATCTTCAGGCCAACATTCTCCAGCTTATGCCGCCATTTCTCAAGTCTGCTCTGTACCTCGAGTCCAAAATATACAATTTTGATAATGTCAAGAATATTTTTCCATTCAATAATTCCGTTCACAAGATCTACTTCCATCTGCGCGCTGACCCAGTGATTGAGAATGCGAGGCTACGGGGAACGGATTCTACGGTATTGTGGCTACTTTAGGTCAGCCGATCGATATTGAAATCCAAGTTATGAATAAGAGTATTCATTTTATATATTAGTTAACTTTGTAGCTGTACGTTATAAGACTTAAGATATAAAACACGAATACTTCCAATTTATTCTTTAAATCTATAAACATTAATTAATATTCAATTTCTTTCTAAAAGAGCAGGTTATGTAGTTATAGACGTACATACCTACAATCGCCTACTTTGCTTAAGGCACTAATCAAACTCTACAACTTAAAAGTTTTGGTTATCTTGTGAAAATAAGGTCATAGTCAATTTAAAGTCTAAAGAAAGTAAAATAAACAAACAACTGGAAGCTTAAAACTAGGTAGGATAACCTACACAACAAACCTGCTTCGTGGTTTTGTTCATAAAATTATAGCTATTGTAAGATAAAGCGAGATTACAGTCGATAACTCAAATTAGTATTAAACTTTACAATTCATCTAAGACTAAATACAAATATGTATCTCTTTAGCATCAGTCTACAAAAAACACAAGACAATTCGATGACACACTCTTTAGCCATCACTCGCCCCTTTCTGCAGAACAGAAAATGACAGGAAAGGACATCATCAGTTGACAGCTAACGTCCATCCATCACCGCGGATGGCTGCGACAGGGTCATTATTTATTTGGCAACATCATCATCATTACAGTCATGTTGCATACTTGGGAGATGTCTGGAAGGGGGTGGGAGTAAGTTAGGAGCGCATAGCGGATTCTTTATTCTTTATTATTTATTCAGGCAAACACTAAGTAAGCTACAGCCAAGACACTTATACTGTTAATACATATGTAGTCAGGATGAGTGGGTGTTATGACTATTCTTTTTTGCTGTAAATAATATAATATTCAACTACCTGCCTGCGTTTATTACCAAAATAACGGGTGTGTAAACGTATTCTAAACCGAGATAGTAATATGCTTTAAATATTTATTTATAATTTTAATGAATATGTGCATTATATTTAAACGCGTTTGCGTTAATATAAAAGAGCAAACACTTAATTTTATTACTTCATGATATTGACTATATTAAGCGTATGACCACTGGAACACTTACTTTTAATAATTGATCTTTCTATGTAATTTATGTCGTTAATTCCGATTTCGTCTGTATTTAATTTTTTTTGAACAGGCGCTCTTCAACCACAATGATTAACCTCCTTATTCATAACCTTAGCAACATTTTACATTGTGATTTTTTTTCTCGTTCTAACAAATAGAACGTCAAAATGACGGATAGGGACCTAAGTTACCGACAGGCTAAATAATTAGAGCGTCCGCTAGCTGTCGCAGGTGCACGGAGCGGGCGCACGTACTTGGGTCAAACAGATCACTGTGTTATGTCTTTCCTGTAGACATACACGAGAGTTAAGAGCTATAAAGGCTAATTTTCTTATTTAACCCTTATCCACGTGAAAAGGTCCTCCTTTTATTTAGAGAACTATGATAAAATCATTGCTTAAATGCCCACAAGCTGTTAACTATTGCCCACAGCTGCACAGGAGAGAAAAATGTACTGTTCGCGATAACACACTAGTTTTCTCTCCTGTGGGCAATAGTTAACAGCTTGTGGGCATGTAAGTAATGATTTTATCATAGTTCTTTAAATAAAAGGAGGACCTTTTCACGTGGATAAGGGTTAAATAAGAAAATTAGCCTTTATAGCCCTTAACTCTCGTGTATGTCTACAGGAAAGACATAACACAGTGATCTGTTTGACCCACTTACGTGGGTGCCATTGTAGGTATAATCCGTCGCACCGTCCGCTCCAGTTATCGTTGCTCATACAATTTCGTCATACTAACCGCCTCCGCGCAACCGCGCCAGCTAGCCGACACTCTTAAAAGCAAACTAAAATCTCCTCTGACTTACTCCAAACAACGCAGTTCCAATTACAGCAAAACGCGTTGTTCGCTGCCCGCCATAATTTGACTGAGATCACTGTAATTTAGTATTCTTAATATTTCATTATAAGTAGCTTGCGTGACTCGATCGCGTATGAATACTCGTACTCGATGCGTTTATAATGGTTTGAGTGCATTGGATTAAAAACTGGGCTTTTAAAGGAATTAACTTATTTATTTATTTATCGTATGGCATATGTACATGTCACTGGATTACAATGTCAAAGGTTTTGTTAAAATTTCCACTTATTAGTGGAAAGTAATGGGTAGAGGCGGAAAAATTGAAAAAAATGTAGGTAAACTGGCGCAAAGGAATAACGATGTAGAAAATGTTTAAGACCAGCAAAAATGTCCTGTTTCGCGTGTAAATGAAAATGCGTTCATTTGTGAACATAAAACTATATTGCGGACATTAGGTAAATAAATCATCATTACACCAGTCATATGTGTATTGGGGTAGCTTTCGAAAACGTGGTAATTTTTAAAATAAAAAATATATATGAAACTAGAAGCATTTTCTGATGTAGTAGCAGTAAGTTAGTTGCCTTGGTAAGCGTTGCAGTAGCGTAAATGTTCCCAAAGTATAAAGTGTTTCTGGTTTAGTAGATATTAGTGATTTTCAAAATTACTCCGTTTTCGAAGTTATCCCAATGCACCTTAACGCATTAACTGCCAACGTTTTTATAAGTAGCCGATTCAACAGAGGGGTTACCAGCACCTAATGTGTAAATAGAAGTAGAAACAAATTATTAATGGTCTGATAAAAATAAAGAATAGTAAATGCATGTGACATGTGACTGTCACGAGTACTATGACATCTTCATAAATGTACCCATACATTTATTATTCAAAAACAGTATCCGGCCGCGACAGTAAATTAGACTATTTAATGAATTAAGTTATGCTAATAACACTGGAGCTGATGAAATTGTATACAATTATAAGCAAACAAGATTATTATCATAATTATAACGTGCTTCCAAACTGTTTTCAAGCTTATTAATAATGTATAATATTAACATCACAATTGATGCACGTGCAATAGTTATTCAATTGAAGGATAATTTTATTTTCACTGTCAGCTGAATAAATACTAATAAAAATGAATAAATGAAATATCGCTAATGGAAAAACATTTTTAGCAGAAATAGACAATACATTTTACGTGCATTTATTTATAATTAAAGAACCGACGAAAAAACCTGCTCTGATTCATTATCTTGGTTAATATATTTATAAAATTTAATTTTGAAATATAGCTACTTTTAGAGAACTTGTTTTTTGGTAAACGAACTAGAGAATAAAAACAACATTTTACGTGACATGAATACATACCACTAATTTGAAAAAGATCCCAAATCTTTGTTGATATCCAAGCAAATTTCAGACAATTTTTTTATAAATAAACGAAGTAGAGATAGAAGTAGGGGTGGTAGAAAAGTAAATTATGAAAGTGCAGACGCACCCCGCGTCAGAGGGCACGTCATAATCCTTTAGCCGGGCAGATTAACATTTAAACAACTTTTATGTAAATCACTTCGGATCAAACCAGTTTCATTTTTTAAATCACCCGTTTGGAAAGACGGCTTTTTAATCTCTTCGCTTGAAAATTTGTTAGAGCTCTGCAGGATCGCGTTGATTTTTCGACGTGTTCGATTCAGATTTTTTTGGCCCTAGAATGTAGTAACTATGTATGAGCTTTTAACATTCTTACTGCCTTTCAACTTTGGCGCAATATTCCACATTCTCTTGCTAGCTGGAATAATAAAAGGTTTGCATCAACAGCGTTCCTTTCATTTTTGTCGGACATGGACAACAGAATCAAGGAAAATGGATGGAGACATAAAAATCCTTATTCGATGAAAGTCTAATAAGCCTGTGGGCCGGGTAAATGGATTATCCGCTTTATTTTCTGTACTACAATGAAGTAGGTTACAGTTGTTATTTATGGCTTCTTTGTCCATCGAAACCTTGAGTCTCCAAAGCCCCCAGCAACTTCCAAGCTTTTCAGATATAATAGAGAAATGGAGATTATTTTCTAATTCGGATATTTATATCTGATATTTAACACATTCAGTGCCGAAAACCCGACTATAGGGTATTTTATGATTTCGTTCCCAGGCCGGAAGACCCGATAGTCGGGATCGTGGTACTACTGCTTTATATGACGAAATTGTTGTGGCCTGGCGCGGATGTCTTGTTTGGCTGGGTGGCAATGAATTGTTAAGTCGAAATAATTTATATTGATCTATTTAACTAAATCCATTCTATCGACTAGGTATAGAAAATGCTTTTTCTAGACCAGCAGTCCTCGTAAAACTGTCACCATCAGTCAAACAAAAGTAGTTCCATTTACATACGCCCGAAACACAAGTAAAGCTATACTTCATGCATATTCTAACCAATTAGCTTGCAATGAACCTCGTCCATTTAAAGGTTCTAAGTGATTATACATCCTTTATAGATTGTATGGTGTTTTTTGTCGGTATGTTTTCGTACCACCCCTTTCGGTTTTGACCCCGCCTTTTTATTTACTCGCGGGAAACCGGTATTAAATAATGGTATGACGACAACTATTGTTTTCCGATGTGATCGCGCCCTCTTTTGTCGGTATTTGATTGTTGAAACCTAATGAAATCGAGATTTTTAAATTCACGCACTTATTCCATTTAGGTCCGTTTCAACATGCCATATTTCGTGATTTTGAATAATAATCTTCAGTTTTTCATCACACAAAAGCCTGCCTGTATTATGAAGACAAATCACTGAGACGTCTTTTATTCCCACGCCATTTTTTCTCGTAAGACATCGATCGATCTAAAAAAACCTAAAAGCATTCCGCCACCGAGCAACTTTTTAGGATACTTTGTAAAACACATTACAGAATTAGTACGAAAGCCGTACTGTGTGTAAAACTAAAACGCACATGTGTCGTTTCGGAGTAGCTGAAGACAAGGCTGTCCCAGGGGGTCATCAAAGTTCGTCCCTTTACTGACCTAAGTGCTTCAGCTAATGACTCATTAACGCAGAATAGAAGCCTCTGAAACTACTTGTAATATTAAAGCTGTTTACTTTAGGGAATAGGGAATTCTCTGCGGTGAACAATATGTATGTGGTTTTAAGGATGTTGTGTAATGTCTACGGGTTCAGTTTTACTATAATTAAAGCGAATATATAGAACATAGGTATGTATATAGGACACAGTATGTTTCGTACCGAAATTGTATTTCCATAAGCATAATTTTATTATCAGCCTGTTTTGTACCTAATTACGAATTATAACATTCATTTTTTCAACCATATTTAAAAGAGATATTATTTCGCATTTCTCATAAAGCTACCGCGGTAGATATAGGTACATAATTATTAATGCATGCTTTCGGTACTGGCAATGATTTCTGGATAATATTTACGTATTATCTACTTTGGCAACCGAACTTTGTCATTTGAAAATGGTGCAAAATTCAAAATTTGTATGGAAACTAAATCTTCTAGCCTCCATTTTTTTAATTTGTCACCTTTTTATACTGACTGCTAGATTGCAAGAGTATAAATAAATTTTTTAACAAGCAGATACGTCTGCGACCGATATTCCAAATTTTATATTAAAGGAAAAAATTGAAAAATTTACGCTACCGGCAGGACTTGAACCCGCATCCTCCACAATCCGTGTGTTGCTCTTAACCAATTGAGCTACGGCAGCCTACCAGGACATCGCAAATCTTTCCATTCCTTTCTTTATGTAAACACGCCTTTGGGGTGGCGTCTAGCGACATCTACCGAAACACAATTACATCTTTTAACGGCACCGGAGTCTCAAGTTTCATTGAGAATTCACCTGTAACAATGTGCTAACCCATACTAAATCAATTTTGATTTAGTATGGGTAAAAGATGTAATTGTCTTGTGCTATGTGCTAACCCATACTAAAATTTTTCAATTTTTTCCTTTAATATAAAATTTGCAAGAGTATAAACAAATACCTAATACATAGCGAGCTCACAGCACGACACAGATATTCACACATAGACCCGACTCCGAATGATTGGATCGCGCCTTTGCGAAATAACACGTCACTCAAACGCATCCATAATAAATTCAATTTTCTCCGAACCGTCGAAAGGACGACTGGACAGGATTAAACGCGTCGTATTCGCCTTTTGTTCGCCGCTACGCGACGGTGAGCGACGCCGAGCGACGCGAGCGATGTTTTTTCCGTCGCTTCTTTTTTGGTGGATTTCCCGTATTTAAGCCCCGCAACCGTCCGTGGTGAAAAATCAAGCCTGGTGCTAATTCCAACAAAAGGATTCGTGTCTTTGAATTGAAAACGGTAGAGGCTTAGTTTCAGTTTCAAATAGAATCCAAAAATATTGATTCTACTATCTTTAGGATTATGTGTTATCTACACAAATATTATTTATAGTTCAGCTTAGAATGTTTTAAGGGCTTACAAAAGAAAATAAAATTCAAAGTGTCTACGTGCGTGTCTCCTACAGGTCTTATCTAAGTGACATTTTATTGCCAGAAAATAATTTGCTTTTAAAAGCAGAACTTTTCTAAATATTTACAGTTTAAACAGGGAACCCATACTTAACGTACCTACTGAATTGGTAATAATAGTAACGGAAACGACAATTTTATTTTATTGTATCATCGAAACGGATGTTTTTTATAGTACCTATAGCTATTCTTTAACTAAACTTTTGGTAATAATAGTTTCGTTTTGCAGCTTCGCACGAACTCGATCCGAATACGATTTAACAGTTTTATTACAAATCAAATAAGCAATTCTTATCCAAAGCTGAATACGCGTACATTGTTACTGGGCTTTCTCAGAAACGAGTACAAGCACTGCGATTCTCATTCAAAAGCACTAAACAACAAATAAATGTAAACTTTATCACCGTGTAATACGGTTCCTATTGCGCTTGTTAATCGCGTGAGATACGAGGTTGATACAGCGACAAGATTGCCAATTAAAGTGTGTGTTGGCACTTGTTTTGTTTCTCGTTGGCAACGAGGTAGCTCTAAGTTACAATCAAGCGAGTGCGACCGTGTATCGACGTTTTATTTCGGTTCTCTGGTAGGAATTTACGCTTAAAACTGAGTGCTGCAATTGCGTGAACTCGGTTAATGGTCTCTTTGGAAGATTTGGAAGATCAGGGAGCCTAGCCAAAATGACAATCGTCAAACGAAAAGAAAAAAATGTATCTGGATGACAGATGCTACGAAAAGTGTCAATTTTGTATTTTCATATCTTTTTGTATACTTATTAAATTTAAGAAATGCTTGTTCTATTAATGATTATTAAATTTTGTAGGAAGTTCATCTATTTAAATAGTTCTACAGGTTCTACTATGTTTTGTTATAACCTCTTAATAAAAATATCTTAGTTGAATTTAGAAATATTTTTCTCGATTCACTTCATCTAATAAAATTTTATCTTCAAAATTCCATAACCGAAGTGCATTCAACTACTATCGGATTCCATAATGGCAGTTGGAACTACCTATTTCATGTGCCTCATAATAAAGGCTGTGGCATACACCTTTTCTGTTTGTTTTATTTGGGAACCAGTATTTGTGAGAATAGGCTTATGCTACCGACACGCAGCGATAGGCGAGTAAAGATAATTATGTAGCTTGAACACGAAACCAATTCGGAAGGCGACATTCAGTTAAGTATCTTGTAAAAAAATATTGTTGGATGTTTTTGTGGATATAAGAATGGCGCTAAGCAAGATATGATGATATTTAGAATCGTCAGGTTTGTGAGACACTTGCTGAATGGTCGAGGACAGAGATGGATTGAGTTGCGCACAGAGGAAAATAGACTAAAACTGGAGATAAAATGTGGATGTATAAGTATAAACAAACTACTTGGGAATGGAATGTACCTTTAGGCTCGTGTTGGCAAGAGGCGACAATTTCCGACATAGAAAGAAATTTTGGGACGGGTTGCCCTTATATACCTACATGATAAAATTGAGAAATCTAACGTTCGACGCCAAACAGACATTAAAAAACAAAAACATCTACCACACACGCTGTATAGGATACTAGTCTAGCAAGCAAGTCAGAGAGCTATCATTCGACGGTATGGTAAAGACGGCTAAAAACTAAAAAACCATTGGCGACATGTTTGTCGCCCCGTCTGGAGCCTAAGGCGTGAACTTCTTTAGCCAGAAATGTTAAACACTGTCGTTCTTTCGCCAGTCTTTCAACAGTAGTGAAAAACGAAGTCTGTGGTATTTGCTTAAACATATATATTTAATAGAAATAAAGGCTTCAAATGACGCCAGTTCACAAGGTTGAAATTAAACCAACAAAGATATAGGAACTTTTAAATTATAAGCGATGAAGTATATAGACAACTCATTTGACATGTAATCTATGTATATTTCGCTTCATTAATACCTTTCAATTCTTCTTTGTGAGTCTATCTTCATATTAATTAACGATTATCTAAAATTAAATATGCTTGCATTGCCTAATTACTCGTATATACAGTGCTGTTTTTAATTACTTATCCCGCCATGTTTATTTAAAGTAGCTTTATTTATCAAATTTGCAACACGGAGTTCGCAGTACTCTAAGCTTTTAGGTATGCAGTATGTTTATTTACAATGTTCTCTTTACTTTGTGTGCTTTGCGGTTTGCGGTGCGCCGCACAAACGGTACCTGAGAAATCCATGTAGGCATGAATCGTGTACTAATGTTGGGAAATGCTAGGTTTCTTTGTTAGAAAACAATTTACATCAGGGGCTTTTTACGTCGATCTTTATATTTAATACTTACTCTTATAAAAAGAAGCAAGGTAATATTTTTCTATAGACTTGACATGGGTACCTATTCTATAATTAATGAAGCGTCATATGTTAATAATTGTGCTGCAAAAATTAAGTAAGTACTTAAATAATATGTGTGATAGATAACTTAGAAAGACATAGCAATTCAAAGCAACTAAATATTTAAAAGAAACGCGAATCCGTTTTACTTTTTCCAAAAGATAATCTCTACCCTAGATGTCTATCTTAACTGGATGAATACAGATCATTAAAACACATTCTGAGTTTAATCATTTTATAAGTAAATTTTAATTTATCTCGTCCTGTTACAGTATTATTCTGATAATGCTCAAAACAAGAAAACAACCTTGAACTTGGTTTAGAAATTGTTCTCAGAAAGAGGAAAACACAATAATGTCAGGGATTTCGTTCATTAACCTTAAAACGTAGTACGAGAGTAAACATAGGAGGAATTTGAAACAACTGAAACAAATCTTTTGAAGCAAAGAAGGATTGGATTAAGAACTTGAAAAGTCTTTTAGAATTCGGATACATTATAGAAAATCATGTTTTAATAACTACCTTCTGCGCCACTCGGACGTACCTATTAAATATATTCAAACATGTCACTCACGTTTTTAAGTTCGATGTGTATCGCTTCATAA
Organism: Cydia splendana; assembly: GCF_910591565.1. Classification (NCBI taxonomy): domain Eukaryota; kingdom Metazoa; phylum Arthropoda; class Insecta; order Lepidoptera; family Tortricidae; genus Cydia; species Cydia splendana. The sequence goes on along the minus strand of NC_085966.1, from coordinate 17,182,256 downwards.
CGAGGAGTTTCGAAAGGAGATACATGCATTAGATGACCGATGCAGAACAACATAACATGTCATGAGAAAATATTCTAAACTGCATTATCATGTATTTTCTACACGTCGACTAATGGTTGAATAATGCTTGGACGTTCGAATTGGCCTGTTTGTTTAATTATAAGTTATATACCTAATAGAAAAAGTGTTGTATACAATAGTGATATAATCTAAAGTCTATTTTTTTATTCGGTAGACTAAAATGACATTTCATACTATGAAATGTTATTTTATGTTCATACTAGGAAATGCCATTTTAGTCTACCGAATAAAAAAATAGACTAGCTTTTCAACCTTGTACCTTGACTTAACCACTCAGAAAGCTTCGTGGCCTAAAAACGGTATACTCAACTGAAAATCTCTCCATTGTATCACGATTGTATAAAATACTATAACATAATTCTCAAACCTCATTTATTTACCTGACTCAGAAATAAATATAATATACATAATTACTTACACATAGCTGCCATATCTGGTATCGGTGCCACTGGTAATTGTGTGCTATTGTGTTATAACGGCGTTTGCAAAAAAATGCTCGGCAACAGGATCCGAATTAAGGTGAAATTGGCCAGTTCCGACGGACAAAAGAAAATTGAGGGTTCCGTATGTAACGATTGATTACCGCTAAGTTCTGGGGATGATTTTTAGTTAGTTCATTCTCATACACTTAAACGATTTGAATTATTAGTGTTACATCGAAAATTTAAAGACTTGCTCAATCTGGTGTGTAATTATAATATGTAAAGAGTGTGTAAGCCTAGATTTACCTAAGTACAGCATATATCTCTACAGTGATGGATGTCATGTCAATTTTGACTTATAAATAGGATTTGGTATATTTGTGGAAATTAATCTACATATTTAATTATGTAGTCATGTACCTATTTTAGTTTTTGTTATTTTTCTTTGTTGTGCCTTAATAATAAAGTTGCGTAAAAAGTACAAATATTATTTACACGAAAAACCTTACCGAGTTAAAATTGGCGTACTTACATATGAAGATACAGCAATTTTTTTTCTATTATGTATATTTATGGTTATATGTATAATATATATTTGTAGACGGGGACCTCTGACTTCGGAAATGAATTTTATTACAAAATGTTAATAGATGTCTATCACATATGTCGACAGGTTGGAGACTTTTCATAAAGGGACCCTTGACGAGGGACCCCTAAAAGCTGCGTGCCGCTGCACGTTCAATTTGCATGCATAACATGGCCGTTACAAGCGGAATTATCTCCATCGCCGCCATATTTGTTTTATTTTTCGTCAGTTGACTTCGTAAATACGTGAGTGTAATCTGCTTTTAATGTATTGTTTATGAGAGGATATGTTTTGTTTTTAAAATAAATAGCACGGTCAGCTTAAAATTATAATGGATTTGCCACCACCGGCAAATGTGTGTGTGTTTTTTTTAATATTTATTCCAATTTATTTTTTGTCCTATGTTAGCCAAGCACTCTGACTTGTTTCGGCAAAATAGCGTACCTATATCTTATTATATGTATACATAATTATATTCTTGATGCACATAAAGCCACAAAATTTCAAAACTACGTAAAAAATTAAATAAATCCTTAAGTTTAATGAGCCCTATAATAACCTTAAAAGCAAACGGCGGTACTCTTTGAAAGCTAGCCCAACCATTCCCGGCAACATCTTGATACGGCTGACAATTCAATACGCGGCCTTCGGCCACTACAAATATCCCGTGACAGGCCTATCGTGTGTGTCGCCTAGTCGGTAAGGTTCTTTAGATAAGTCAAATTTAATTAATAGTCTTCAGAAAATCTTGTAAAAAATATAATTGTATCATTTGGTTACTGATACTAGCTAATTATCCTAATATATTTACTTGTCATCATCATCATCATCATCGTTGGCCACAGCATCTTTGCAGATGATATTTGCAGCGACTAAAGAAGGTATTTTGAGGAGGTAGTCTACACTCTACAGCCCACATCGACTGCGATGACTGTATAGACCAATGGCCAATTTTTTTGCCGCATCGATCACAGACGTGTCTACTTGTAGTCCAGCAAGAAATGATTATCCTGAGTAAATATAGATATAGATTTACCATTCTCACCTCAGCAGTTAGCTGTCGGCCTGTCGCCTGTTCTTGCAGGAAATCAAGCGGAACAGTTAGTACTAGGCTTTTTAATATCCCTTTGGGATATTTTGTTCATCTTAAATATCCCATGATTCTCATCTCCCCTATAGCTCGATTTCATTACGCTTCAGCTAAATAATTTAGGTTAATTATTAACCTTTAATAAGTAATTTTGTTGTTGATAATTTCTCGATTAAGTTTGAGTGACAACAAAACAATGAGTCGTTTTTTTTTTCATTTTATTGGACTTGATGGCTAAGGAAATTAATAACAATACGAGTATCTAATCAGACACTTTCCATTAGATTTTTACTCGACTCTAATTCATTGCCTGTAATTCATATCATAATGGACTGACAGATCTATACAAATATTTCATGGGAAAGTAGAACAGAATGCCAACAAATATTGTTAAGATTACCTATACAAAGTTTACATTACGTAAGTTAGATTAATCTTAAGCACGAATAGAGTGAACCCATCTAATAAGTATAAAAATAAATTAAAATAGAGGTACCTAGCTAAAGGCATAGTCTAATAAAACAATACATGGTCTTCTATTCCCAGAGTGACACAGGCCTACGTCACAATAACATGGCCGCTATATATAGCGCTATCGCATATTATCATATAGCGCTGTCGCATGATGACGTAGGCTTGTGTCAGTTAGGTGACCTAGAAAAGACGGGAATGGAGTACCAGGCGGAGTATATTATTATACCATGGCTAAAGGTACACACTAAAACTAGGTATATTATAATTTGGAAATGTCCTGTGCCTTTAAATTTTGTTGGTGCTCCCCAAAGGATTTATAGGTCCTTCCCTTTTACTCGTATACACTCGGCGATTTATCTAGACTTCGGAGGTCTATCCAGCGCTGCGAATACGTTAGAAGTTGAAATTAAAATACCAAGTTTTTTAACGCAATTTACGCAATGCGGAGCGTCCGCGATCGTGATAATCTCAAATTAAAGACTGATAGGGGCTTATAATTACAACCTGAATTTATCGTTATATTTTTATTTTATTGCCAGTATGACTGACGTTAGTCACGTTGCCGGTTGCCGAGATACTGAAATCGTGTCAACTAACCCCGGTCTCCCCTATAATGTTTTACGGCGCATTGTCCATTGATTTCCCCTTTTACGTTTACACTGGCTTTAAAATTATATTTATGTTCGCCGAATCGAACAATCATTCGCCAATTCGTTTATTTCGTTTCTTTCATTATTATCGTTATAAATACTGAAATTGGAATTAAGGGTCTTGCTCTGGTAATATAATTTAGTATTTGCTAATTTCAATAGTGTTCCGTACAAAACTTTGTTCACGGAACAAAGGATTTCCATTAAATATTTATAACCTAGCTGACTGACATTTGGGCTTTTTATATGACTGTTATATGTATACCTAGCAATGCACGCACGAGAACTTTCCAAAGTTGCGAAACTTTCCACATGAGAATTTCTCGGTAACTTCTGAGAATGTTCTCGAGAACGAGAATTTATTTATTTATCGTAGTTTATACCATGAATATTCACGATAGTTTAGGTGTAGTATCCTTACCCCCAGAAAATTCCGACTTTTGGTCTACCGCTTCCGGTCAGAAAAATGTATGACGGCCCGGCCAAACGGTCAGATCTAGGTGGGGTGTGGTCCACCAAATGTCATAGAGGGACCCTGGCAGTTTTTGACGCGGCCATGTTTTTTTCAATATGGCCGACTTTTTTTTTTAATTTTTTCAAGTTTGTCCTGGCGCGCTGAAATTTTGGTCACGGAATCTTGGGGTCCCCTAGATACATATGAAATTTTTTTTTTGGAAAAATGCTACAATTGCGGGAAAACTGGCCACTTCTATTTTGTATGGCAACTTTTAAACGGTGCGTGATAGGTGGGGGGTGCTCGACCAAATGTTATAGAGGGCCCCGAGACAAAACAAACTGCATTATTAAAAATATAAATGGCCGACTTTTTTTTAATTTTTTTTCAAGTTGGTCCGAGCGCGCTGAGACTTGGCATGGCGGGAGATAGAGGCCTCTAGATTCCTATGACATAAAAATTTTTTTGGAAAAATCCAAGATGGCGGAACAATAAATTACCATGTTGCAGAATGTTCTGAGAACATTCTCGAGAACGTTTCCGCTTTTTGGGAATGTTCTGCAATTTGTACATTGCTATGTATACCTAAGGTTTTAGAAAGATTCATATTTTAAACATACACATTTTACAGTACATTTGGTGCTCCATTACGACACCCTGTGCTATAATAAACACATTACGTAACTAAGTCGAAAATTAAAATGGCCATATGCACTGTAAAACGTTGTACTACGATGTCTACGATACACATGCGAATAGGTAATTCGCACTTGTATCGTAAATATCTATTACGCATCTATTTAACCTTATTTTATTCCTATTTGTTCCAGGTATGTACGCGCAGACAACTGTAATGTACGCTTTTAAAGTAAGAGCCATCAGCACCCGCTACCTGTTTCCTTTGATCCTAATACGACTATAATAGGACCATAATGCGACTGAACTGATGTAGAATCTGTAGGGTCGGGCATTTATTGCAGTGGAACTTAAGGTGCAGTAGGTTCAGCTGTCAGTTTTTTACCTTTTTCAGATCATAATATACATTACGGTTGCCAAAAAACATGAAAGCAATCTTGACGCCTTTATCTATGTAGTAACTTCATCGATTCGAAACCTGATTGAACAATAAAAGTTTTGAAAGATTCACGGTTAGTTTCGCTAGACTTATATCGACCGGGATTTGAGCAACCGGGACATATTGGGAGCTCGAAAACAATACAAAATAATCACGGTTCATATCCCGGTCGATATAAGTCTACTGATTAAACAACTTTTGTTCGATAGAAAAATTCACGAAAATAGGTCTAAAGGGGCCCACAGATTACCAGTTCGCCGGACGATATCAGCCCGTCAGTTGTTCGGAGCTGTCAAATTTTGCGTTTAACTGATAGGCTGATATCGTCCGACGAACTGGTAATCAGTAGGCACCTTTAAAGGTCGGAGAAGGACCTCTGAACTCACTGCACCTTAAATATAAGATTAGGGCAGTAAAACGTAATGGTGTACGAATAATTTGCTCCAGCTGCGGTCGGGTTTATTGCGATATGGATCAAAATATTCTAGAGTAATTTTAGTGCAAGAACACTTTTGTTCGCGTTTTTATCGTTATTTAATGCTGTGGATAAAGGTACCGTTTGTATTCAGACTACACCACATTACTGCTGAAGTGCATTGCAGCAACATCGATTTTGACATTTGCGGCAACAATGAAGTCGGTAGTAATGTCGCGCTGCAAGAAATGACAAATTTAATATAAACTTCTTAATAAAAATTACCTTTACAGTACATATGGCCCTATTTTCCCGCACTACTGCGTAAAATAGCACTTTTCGTGTGTATGTCAAAAGTTTAAAGGGCCATATGTACTTACTGTAAAACGTTGTACGATACACGTGCGAATAGGTAATTCGCAACCCGTGTCGATTTTCCTCTTTTCCGCACTTGTATCGTAAATAACTATTTTGACATTTCCTGCAGTAATTCAGTCAGTCGGCAGCATAACTGCAGCAGTTTTGCACCTTAAGAACTGCTCCACTCTTGCACTGACTGAACAACTTATGAAAAACTAGGAGAGTATTAAAATAGGTATGTACCCGTAAATGCGATTAATATAATAATCGATCAAAATCGTTAAAATTCAAAACAAACACTTTTTTATGTATGTATAAATCTTTTGTAGATTTTCGAAATTGGACGATAATTTGCAAGATATACAAATAATGTATTTTTAAAGGTACCGACATATCTTTCTGCATTGCATAAAAACTGGTATTTAGGAGGTTGATCATATTTATTTACACCTCAATCTCAACCTAATGAATATTCAGGCAGCACCAAATTTCAATAAAAATATCAGATTTTCTTATAAATAATTCTAACTTATAACTAAACAGGACTTTTCCACTAAATATCAAGATTAATGAATTCGCCCCAAAATACTCTACTTCACCCTTCCTTCATATCATTTTGCCTCTTTGACACTCGCCTCACCACTAAAAGGAAGTTTCCTTTGAAGTGCCCGCCGTGGCCGGTGGTCCTTTATACTTACGCATATGGCTTCCGTCGCATTCGCGGCCATTATGAGATCATAGTGAAACATTATGCTAATGCTAAACGATTGTGGAAAGCTTTATTGCATTATAGTTGCAAGTTTTGGTGGAAATGGTTTAAACTGTTTGAAGTTTACGATGAGGTATTTCCCGCTGTTTAGGATTCAATTTTAGGTGTCAATTCAAGGATTACTTTATTGATATGGAAGTACGCGATATTCGGTGGCTAATGGTACCTACCTAACATTCCATTTCTGACCGCAGCTGCACTACTGGTACTGAACGCGTCGGTGTTATTGTCAATTTCCATAGTAAAACGAACCGTAGTGCAGCTGTCGTTTGTCGTGTGTCAATTGTCGTTGGAAATGGACTGTCACCTTAAAGGTGACGTTCTGATGTCAACTGCAGCTGCGTAAAGGTGACAGTCCATTTCCAACTACAGCAGCACTACCATTCATTTTACTATGGAAATTTACAATAACACCGACGCGTTCGTACTGTGCAGCTGCGGTCAGAAATGGAATGTTACCCTTACTGTTGCTGCGTCGTTGTTGCAACCGCTGTATCTGTCGAGCTAGTTCCTTGGTAAAATCGAACTTCACCTTTAAGGAGGAAATCCCGCTGGAGCGGTCCGGCCGCGGGCCGTGGCTACTGACACTTGTTTCTCTATGACGGGTGATCGGAGATCACATGATGGTTTGTATAGAAAACTGACTGCCGGAAGCCTTAACGCGGACCCGGACCATTCTGTTTTTGTATATTATTTTGAGAATATTGAATAGAACGAGGCTAGTTAATTTTGATCGTTTTTCTGGGGTTTAATTTTGTTGAAATGTTTAGTTTGAAGTTGGAGTAGGAGAACTAGGAGAGTAAACCCAGAAATTCTGTAACAAAACTACACGATTATATCATGTAGGTACACCTAAATACAAAAGTAAATGAACACTTTATTAAATAAATATTTCGGTGACTACTTATCTACAGGAATAGTAAAAACAATTTGAAAAAAATCTACTTATTTATTGGAAGTCAATCTGTATCTGTTTTTTAAATGCATATCTGCATTAGACCGCATGAAAGCGAGCAATATCTTTTTCAAAGAAACTGTTGCATCAAAAATCTCAGCTACCGATCGACACCTCACAATTTCATTTTTATTTCCATAGCGCGAAGGAACGCCTTAAGAGGATTTCGCGGCAGTGAGACGTTTACAAGAGCCCTAACAATGTTATTCTCCGTCTTGACAGGCTTACGGGGAGCCGGCGATCAATCATCGCCGAGTGATGTGCTGCTTGCCAAATTATATCGATACCGAGAGTTTCTAAAGTTTCTAAACAGTCCATCTAAACTTACTATTCACTCTGCGTTAAAACCTCGTAAGTCCCCGTGTACCTACTTGAACAAATACAAATTAAATTCGAGTTTTGAACTCGTAAAGAAATAAAAGAAAGTTCCAGACTCAAAAGCGCAAAAATTGCCCTGGGCCTTATGAGGTTATTACAATTAAGTGTGGAGGTGACATAATTAAACACCATATTTAAATAGAAATTTGATATACGATGCCATTCCCACACTTTGGCATTACAAATGACACCTAGAGTTGGTTCGACACTCTTACATAACAGTTTTTAATTGTGTACAAAATAAATTGTCGACAACATGTTTGAGACGGTATTTAGATTAAAACTGACTTTAGTGGGCGTCTATATTACGTGATTATCGTGTTTTAATGTAGTAAACATTTTTGAATAAAAGTCACATTTAATATTGTGGTTCCACACCTAATTTATATTTTGAGGCAATATAACTGAACTGAAAAATTATATGTTTTAGTAGTAGGTAACATAAAGTGATATGCCATATTTTTATGTCACCTACTATTCAAACTAGTATAGAGTTAGACCAAGAAAGTCTGCAGCGATTTTGATAGCCCACGCAGTGCAAGTGTTATTTATACGTCAAAATTAATTGGCGTTTAAAATGACACTTGCACTGCGTGGGCTATCAATATCGCTGCAGAGTTTTCTTGGTCTAACTCTAATATGTCTCTCTAACAATCAATTTAAATTATTGTACTGATTAGTTTCCTAATATAACCTATAACATTACTCAATACCGAGTAAAGTAATATCAGGGAATACGACACGGAATATTACTGGAATTCCTCATGCAAATGTATGTAACGGATAAAATTATACTCGTACAATTTCTAGGAACGTTGTCGACAAATGTTTACGTCGATAAATTCGTAATACGTATGTTATTGTTTACCTATGACAAACTTTTATACTCAACCAATGAATTCACTGTTTGTTTTCCTTAACGTTTATTACTTAATATGTTTTATGGTTGAATAAAGATTTACCTTTGCCTAAAATAATTAAAAAAAAACGTAACTGAATTATCTGTTAATAAATTTAAGAATTATATAAAGCGTAAACCAATTTCTAAAGCGTATTAGCACACGTGTTTCTGCCTTAAAATGTTAAATAAAAAATACCATATTGGAGTAATAACAAAAAATTACAACTTGGTACCTATAAGAAGAATACAATATTTTTATACCGGATATTATATAATACTTACCTAATAAGCAGTATCGGAACCCTCCAATTAGTCCCACGCAGCGGCACCTAAATTATCTAATTAGATATGTATGAAAATTTGACACTTCCTTTTCATCTTTAACGCCATTACTGCACCTCAACTAATGCATAAATAATCCAAGATAATTACCAGATTACCATATCGTGTCAGTTATCGACTGAGACATCACTACACTTAAGCCCCTCTTTTCCGAGCCCTAATCGGGATAATACATGTGTCGCATCTTATTACCAATCTGAGAGAGAGCAAACAGGTTACGGCCCTCCTACAATGCGAGTCAACATGATATCACTTACCCGACTCACAAAGTATATTTGTATTGACAAATTCTTTTTCATCTTTCTGTATCCGCTTACTTGAGAGACAAGATTGAAAGACAAAAATTATATACAAAGTCGCGTCGAAATTCTACAATTGATGTAAATGAAGCCGGTTAGCAAGATCTCAGACCCTTAAATTTTGCACTGCGTTTCAACTTACACAGTCCATGCTGGTCTAGTCCAAGCGCTTTAATACATCATTTTATTTGATTATACTTTTCATTGATTATGATCATCATTAAATTATACTTTTCTAGCAATTTTTCACACGTAATACCCTGCGTAGCCAAAGCTACATCGAAGAAGAAAACGCACATCCAAACCTCCGTGCTGAGAGCGCAGCCCAGAAGCACTACCACCAGTTTTAACATTGACATATTCACTCACGTTTAAGTAACTTACTTTCTATGCATCTCGCTCGTACCCGCATATTAGTGCAAGCGAGATGTATAGAAAGTAATTTACGTAGACGCGAGCTAATCTGTCAATGTCAAAACTGGTGGTAGCCGTACTAGACACCAAAATACTGCCCTGCGAGATTCAGCCGCCATGACAGATGGTTGTCAATCAACAAATACTTACTTTTAAACTTATTTGTTTGTTTCTGGTATAAGTTCTCAGACGTCTCTTCTTTAGGAAAAATATTAGAGTAAAACCAAGAAAAGCCTGCAACGATTTTTATAGCACACGCAGTGCAAGTGTTATTTTAAACGTCAATTTCTATGAAATTATGACGTATAAATAACACTTGCACTGCGTGTGCTATCAAAATCGTTGTAGACTTTTATTGGTCTAACTCTATGTTTGTTCATAACGCTGAAGCACATCACTACTGTTTTGTCTTAAATCAAAATGTCAATGTGTCAAAATGCTATTACCGCGAAATTTAACGTCATGGATATTAATAATGCTTCAACTAAGTAATTATAATTATAATTAACTCTTCATCGTGACTGAATTAGACATCCAAAGTTTAGGTAAACTAGATACTTAATCCAATACACCGTGTGTATAGACACCAACTTACTTGATTGTAGAAGCTTCTATAAATACACCTCACCAAAATTTTTGTTGTTTTATGTTTGTCTTAAGTATTAGTAAAACATATTCTTAAAGAACATTTAACTATTGCAAACCTATTCGTACTTCGTAATTCATAGACAATAGTTACTTTGACTACACTAGACTTTGGATTTAAACAGACTGTTTTCATGTTTTCTGTACCTAGTTGACGTTGAATTTATGCTCACACACATGCGTTTATACTCTTAGAGCAATATTTTTTTACTGCAGCTCTTGAGGCCTTATAAACTTTATACCGAGCAGTCGTAAAAGATGGGACGACCGTATATTATGCTGTTTAATGGAAAAAAGACAGACGCTGGGTGCACGTTGTATATTCATGTCACCTTTTTCTTTTCGTTGCCAGGCTAGTTTTCACCATACCATGTTAATATGCTGGTAAATTAGTCACATTTTATAACGTAGTAACCAACGGGTATTAAGTAGTTGTTCGTGTAAATAACATATGACACCTAGTCCGTCCTATTACTACTACACTATCAGTCAATCGCTCTTGTAGACACTGTAGACAGGGCTTTTAACTATTAGGTTTAAAAAAAATGGTTGTCTGTAAAGTCGGTTTACGGACGATAATTTTGCGTGATAACGTCATAAGAAAACATTACCATTACATTACGTAACGTTACCGTGGAGATAGTAATCTGTCCACAACGTTACCATGGAGATCTGTCCACAACGTGACACTTTTTCGTGCATGCTACCGGTGTTCATCGATTTATAAGACGTTATCACGTCCAAAACGTTCGTAAAAATAGAATACTACTATTAAGTGTCTCTGTCCCTGATAATTAATAAAAATGTACAAGAAGAGACATAAAAAAGTAACATGATATTCTGATACAACTTACCGCTTGATTTGGTTAATAAGTGTGAAGAATTCTTTAATTGATACAATAAATTATAGCTCCTAAGCCTAGCGGCGCGCTGTGATATCGTGTGAGATTAAAAGATTTATTAATGCAGTAAAGTGTATTCTAATTGCCGTTTTATGACTAAATTATAAGCTTACCCCTTTCGTGACCGTCCTTTAGGTTTTTGATACAGTGATTAAAATTGTTATAGGAGTTATTTTTATATTTGCTCGCGGAATTAAACTAGCACTGCGTGCTTCTGCAAGTTTTTGGAAAGTTTTGGTAGAAATTTTAAGTCCCAGTCAAGACAAACTAATAAAAACAATTTTTGTCAGAGACATCTATCGGATGATAGTGGTAATTCTCTATCACTAACTGTAACTGGTTAATTTGTTTTGCATGTACCTATACCAGTTTTAAGTTTCACATGCCAAATGGCAGAATGTAGTATATAAATGCATGCGCTGTATATGTATGTCTTGTATTTATGTTCATTTGAATAAAAATCATTCACTCATTGATACATGATTGACCGAAGCGTAGCGAAGGTCTACGTTTTGACTCGGGCGTATTGCTATTGTATGTCCGGATGTTCTCCTCTACGGGTCGCAATTCTTAACCGATTCTCGTGAAATTTTGTAACCGAATTCTATGATTCGATAAAAAATTTTTGTCAAGCCGGTTTTTGGAAATTTTTTAAAATGGAAAAGTTGTAACAGCTCGCGCTTAAACAAATAGCCGTATCGGTATCATAAGAGTGTATTCTTTTTGAGACATGTTTACAGATTAAATGGCCAAAAATTCAGAAAAAATATTTCGCTGGTTTTGGAGGTATTAAGATATTTTAGTTTGTATGTCCGGATGTTCTCCTTTACAGGCGGCTTAGCACGGTCGCGTTTTTATCCCTTGTCACCATGCCTGTCACGTTCTAACAAGTATGTAAGTGCGAAAGGGACGCGCATAGTGATAGTCGATAAAAATGGAACCGTGCTGAGCCCGCAGGTCGCAAATATTAACCGATTCTCGTGAAATTTTGTAACCGAATTCTATGATTCGATAATTTTATTTGTCGAGCCAGTTTTTGGTATTTTTTCAAAATGGAAGAGTTGTGATAGCTCGCGCTTAAACAAATAGTCGTATCGGTATCATAAGAGTGTATTCTTTTTGAAACATGTTTACAGATTAAATGGCCAAAAATTCAGAAATTTTATTTCACTGGTTTTGGAGGTATTAAGATATTTAGTTTTTACTTGAGAATGAGTAGCTAAATTTCGTCACCTTAAGTAAGAACCATCATGGCGTATTTTGCAAACGTTCGCTTTTTTTGTTTCCACAGAAGGTCTGGGTTCGATCCCCAGTAATTATATGCTGGGATATATTTTTTGTATTTTTTTACACTTTTCGTATTGTTTTTTTTTATTTACTATATTTTCATCGTGCCCAATAAGATATGCTCGCGAGGTCTACAGCTCACAGAGCCACTAGTTTAATAAATATACGAAATCAACTATTAGTATGTATGTACATACATGTTGGTTCTGTATTAGGACGGTTCGTTTGTATGGGAAAAAAGTTTAACACCGTAGTTCTCATAATTTGATCAACGCGCCAAATATGTGTATGTTTAACACCAACTTACCTACTCGTATATGAAATCACTGTGTATATCTATCTTGGTGTTGTACGTGACTACCACATGCATTACTAGCAGACAACTAGCGTCGTAAGGATTTTACAGTTGATATGTGTCCACATTACCTAGTCATGCATATTCAATTTATGTTAATCAAGTGTGCTTTGTAATATGCATATACTACCTATATTAAGGTATAGAACATCTAAGGTAATTAATGCCTTAAATTTAATAAAACATTAGGCGTATATAGTCTACTCGTCATTAATCACTACGCTTGACGAACTTGATTTTTAGTGTTCCGTGCAAAACTTTGTTCACGGAACACTTTTTATTGTACTTGTGCCACAATATATTGTAAGAAACTTTAAAAAGGATTTATCAATTTACGTCAATTAAATGCCTAAGCTTAATTCTTTCATCATACACAACAACACAATAACACAGACAACAACACAACACACTCACACGTTGTACAGGGTGCAATGGAAAAACTACCATACTCGTACCATAGATCAGTTTTCAAAAGTCATGCATGAGATAAAAAGAGATAGTTAAAATAGAAAAAAAAACACGAGGACCATGTTTAGTTTTCATTCATTTTCAGTTCTACATCGTTACCTTTTTTTTCACGGAGTGGGAATGCGAACACGCACGGTGTGTGGCGGCGCGATTCGGGAAATGAATTAGAGATTCACTAGATATGAAATAGTAAAGATATGTGACGTTCCACGGCAAAAGGTACGACGTCACATATATTTACTATTCCATTACCCCTCCTCTCTCCTTTAGTATACCTAAAATAGCTAGTTATATAGCCAAGAGATCCGAGAGCGTACCTCGAACCACCTTCGACGTGTTGCCTCTCTCTGTCGCACTTGTAAATTCGTACGTAAGTGTGACAGGGAGGCAACACGTCGAACGTGGTTCGCGGTAGGCCCTCTGTAAGTACACAATTGAGCCGTACTAAGAAATAACTAAGAACTCAACAAGGTCGTGACCTTCGAGAACGCTTCAGAACAAAAACTCACGACTTTTTGTAACAACGAGCTATCTTTGTTGAAATTCTATTTCATTAGTTTCGGGGAGTAAATCTGGAGAAAGTTCCTTTATATTTGAGTTTTTGTTTGAGAGTTTTATTAAGCACACCTAACAAGAATACTTTGCGCTTGTCTGAAGTATTACCTTTAATAAAACATTGACGTGAATTATGTATTGAATGTTACTTAAGTAACTTTGAGTCCGAGAGTTTGTTTGTATAAAATAGTGTGTGACTACATTGAGTTAGTAAAGTGACCCAAAGCAACGTTCATACGTTACTAGCGACCCGCCCCGGTTTCGCACGGGTTAACAAGTACACCTAAACCTTCCTCAAGAATCACGTATTGATAGGTGAAAACTGCATGAAAATCCGGTCAGTAGTTTTAGAGTTTATCGCGAACATACAATCACACAAACAGACAGACGCGGCGGGGGACTTTGTTTTATAAAGTGTAGTGATATTGATACTGATAAGCACTGTCGTTTTTAGGGTTCCGTACCCAGAGGGTAAAACGGGACCCTGTTACTAAGACTCCGCTGTCCGCCCGTCCGCCCGTCCGTCCGTCTGTCTGTCACCAGGCTGTATCTCACGAACCGTGATAGCTAGACAGTTGAAATTTTCACAGATAATGTATTTCTGTTGCCGCTATAACAACAAATACTAAAAACAGAATAAAATAAAGATTTAAGTGGGGCTCCCATACAACAAACGTGTTTTTTGACCGAAGTTAAGCAACGTGGGGCGGGGTCAGTACTTGGATGGGTGACCGTTTTTTATTTTGCCGTTTTTTGCATTATGGTACGGAACCCTTCGTGCGCGAGTCCGACTCGCACTTGCCCGGTTTTTTATACTTTGATTTTAATACATGCGATAGTGGAGTAGTAATTCCATAAATGTATATTAGAATGTGTAATGTAAAACCCATTTATGTAAAGATTAAAATATTTAGATCATTCCATAAATTAAAACTAATAAGAAACTAAACGTTCAATTCAAGAGTCAATATTGCCAGGAAGTTAATCTGAAACACAAGAAATATATTACACTAATTGATACGAAATTTGGAACAAGGAAGCTTCGTAATTGCTCCATGGAAGTAGGTTACATAATATTCCAGAAAGCTCCTGAATGTATTTCTAATTAGGTATTTTCTACTTAAAGTGCTCAAATTCCAATATTATGAGACATTTACTTATTAGTACCGTAAAACGGGGTGAGTAGGTTTCGCGGGGAGAGGTGGATTATGAATGGGGAGAGAAGGTTTGAGAGGGGGGTGAGAAGGGATTTTAAGGCTACTGCTACAAAAATAATGTATTCCAATTTAAAATGGAGCTATAGTAATACGCATAATAAAAAAAATCGATCCAACAATCTTCCAAAATCACCTTTGTATGAAAACCCTTGTCACCCCAAATACTCGTACACTCGTACACTCATCGTCAAAGTTATGAAATGGAACTACCCAAAATAAAATAAAAACTAAAATACAAACGTCCGGAACACTTATTATATACACCATTCAGTTTTCATATGTAAAAATAAAATGTTATCGAGGTTTGAATTTCAGTTTTGACCCTACTTACCCCATTTTACGGTACGTATAATTAATAAGTCACTCGAGATAGCTAAGATTATCAGTAGCTTTCGCATTGTGACGATTAAAGCACGCGTATCGGTCATCGACCTCTGAAGCGTAGTAAGTGTCACACATGTGCTCCAAAAGCAAAGGGCGTGAAATCACTTCGCGCGAACACCAATATGCAATTTACTATCGGAAATAGAACGTAATCGCACTTAGCGTTACGCGTGCCAAACTTGTGTATCGGTACTTGAATTTGATTCGCTATCTCTTTTACACCATTTCGAAATGCGTAGGAGTGAAAGGATAATAAAAATATGTATGCTGTTATGCGAAAAACCCCAGGTGTTACAGTGCGTAGATTGAATATCTTATTTTATATTTCCATATCAAATATTCTGGCGTTATAATCAATTTAGTTTTATGACATTTCTTCGCATCAAAAATTTGCGCGTACGCTAAGGCAATATTGAAATAAAATATTCAGATTCAGATTCAGAGTTTTATTTGCTTAAACATGGTATTTACAATAGGTCTTAAATACTAATACAATAGAGCTACATGTTTGGTCATAGAGACATGCAAATATTGTGTGATGTCATGTGTGTCGCATGCATCATATTTAAATTAAATTAATATTTTAGTACTTACTAACTAGGTAATCCTATAACTATGAATATATGTCGTCATTAAGATATTCAATCTAAATAAATCTAGATATTTCAATTTAAATGTGTAGCTACATCTAAATTTATTTCTTTTTTTTTCTTATCCTATTTGAGTGTCCCACTGATGGGGAAAGGTTTGGTCTGGTTTTCCATGACACCCGATTTAGAGCTTCTTCCGGCCAGTTGTTAAGGAAGGCGTCAAAGTCGTCCCGCCATCTCCGCCTGGGCCTGCCCCGCCCACGCTTCTTCTTCGGCATCCACTTGATGGCTACGTTAGCCCACCTATCCGTCAAATGTCAAAAAATTTACATAATTTAAGCCCTGTTTTAAAAACACTCAGCATTTAGCAGATATAGCTACCTACATAGTTTCGAATAAAATACAAAAAACTACTTTTTTTATTTGCTCAGGAACAGAGCACACATTTATGTTTTTTGAATGCTAAACCTTACTAGGTATACATTTTATAATTTTGAATGGCATTAGAAAAAAACACATTAAAGTAGCGCGTCGCGGATACGCGGATATGACTTGTCGTGTGAACGTAACACCTATATATATTAAAAGCCCATTAAACAAAAAAGCATCACAATTACGACCAATTTTATTTCTGACAATAGCAACTGTCACCCCAATGATGTAATTGGGCCCATTAAAGTAAATTCCACCGGGTGCTTCTATTCTAACTATGCAGCTTGATAATTTATTATGATATTACGTAATAGAACTGAGTATAGCTTAACATTTTATTATTATGTGGTTATTTTGACACATATTTTCAGCGATATCACTTGAATTACTCAATTAATAATGTAGGAAGTAGGATAAATGGTATTTCATTTGTATTAAAAACGTAGGACTTTATTTCATCAGTTACATTGTCAACGAAATGCTAGTAGACTAGTGCAGACAGCAGTTCAGAAGCATTACCACTGTAGCATCATTAAAATAAGAAAACTTTAGGACTCACTTCAGCGTTATCACTATAATTACCTTATGTGTTATTCCGAACGCTTGCTGATTATAGGCGAGACTTACGCTCTGGAAAACTAGTTTAAAAGCAAATGAGAATTTATATGAAAGGACGGTCATAGTAGTTATGGTAAAGGCTCGTATATAATTAATGATAAATGATTTATGGGACCAATTTTAAATGATGTTCTAGAGTACTCTAAAGACTACATCAGATTCTCGTACAACTAAGACAGTGATGAGTTCTTCTAATTTAGACTCCCTGTCACAGCACTATTGTAGCACTTGCTTTGGCAATGTATGTATATGTGCACATATGTTTCCAATTGAGGCCATAAGATGGCAGACCCTCCAACGCGCACGGCCCCTTTATTTCACTTTCGATTGGCGTTTTCTATCAACAATTGTCTACTTGCGCTCTTTAAGCAGTAGGA
The DNA here is from genome assembly GCF_910591565.1 of Cydia splendana. Classification (NCBI taxonomy): domain Eukaryota; kingdom Metazoa; phylum Arthropoda; class Insecta; order Lepidoptera; family Tortricidae; genus Cydia; species Cydia splendana. The sequence goes on along the minus strand of NC_085966.1, from coordinate 17,164,761 downwards.
ACACACACGGCTTTAACTTTGTCACTCTATAAAGTGTAAGACATAAAATATTTTGACACGTCGATAAGAGCAAAGGGGCCGAAACGTTATCTTATCGCGGGCGTTGGGGTCCTAATGACCCTGCCCACTTCCAAGAGAACAACAACTTCATTATGAAATTTACTTTTTACCTTAACTTTAATGACTTCTGTTCACACACTTTCTGTTTTAAGGTAATTTAGATCATCGGAAACGGGTTAGACTTTTTATTGGTTAACTCGTTTGCGTCTATCCTGTAGACATCGCAAAGCTAAAAGAAACTTAAACTTTTACGCTGCACCTACAGGCGTGATACATTTTTTCAGGACTTAAGACACAAATAAGAAAACCCTGATATATATGAACCAAGTCTTTAATTTCCATCGTATTGTCCACAGAAGAGATCTGTTTTGTTGACTGTGTTTGACCCAAATAGTGTTTTCTGCACTTTTCATGCTGTTAGGCAGTTGTCCCACCGCCGACGATAAGCGATAAGCGAGTAGAACGATAAACTAGAAACGAGTGGGCGAGCGGCGAGAAGCGAATGTTAGCTCCAATAGTTTTATCGCTCGGCTATAGGCGAGTGTTCGAGTGCGACGGGCTATTACTCGCGTCACTCGCTCGGGCGGTGCAGCGTAGCCGAACACGCAGACTGATTGGTCTCGCAGCTTGAGTTCTAACTACGAAGCGAGCATCGCCGAGCGAGTACCGCTGAGCTAGTTTTATCTTATCGCGGCGACGAACTAGTAGAGCGAGTGTTTTCGCCGGCAGTGTGAACAGCCAGCGATGAACTATTAATATATGTGTCTCTTTTACTTACACAGGATCCTAATCTTTTGTTCGTTTCTTGGGCGAGAAAATCGTCGATAGTTAATCGCTTACTCGCTCTTGGTGGGACAAGTGCCTAAATTGAGGTTTTTTTCTAAATACCTACAATATTAGTCACGAATGATTCTAAAATACAAATACACGTACGTATATACGTGTTAATGTTTCTGTTTTGAATGAATGAATGAAAACATTTATTTTCAGGCAACTAGTGGCCCATAGATAAATACCTTAAAACTAGCATACATATTATTACAAAATATATTACTACTTTACTTAGTTAGATGATGATTGACGTATTATTATTATTTAAATATCAAAATTAATAAAAAGATTATTGATAATTCATCTTACTGCAAGTATTCAATTTAGATTTTAATGTCACTGATTTTCGAATATGTGTATTATTAAAAATGTAGCAGGCATATAATTTCTATGTTTGTCACCAAACCCTCTGAACAAGAGGGTTACACCACCAAATCCCATTCCTAACTGAGTGCTTAACTACTTACCTAATGTAAAAACGCACATCTATCCTCCGATCAGATGATTCTCATTAGTTGAGTTGAGTTCGTAGGATAACCACTAAAACATGACCTCTAGTACCTTAACAAATACTCATAATCGAAGAGCGTACTTATACTGGATAGCCCAAGCAATCACCTCAACCGTAGTAATAGGAATAACACCCCAGACATCAGACCGCTCTGACGTACGGATTAACTTCGCTATAAATGGATATCCACCCACCGCCATAATAAAAGGTAAGCGGGCATTCCTTCATTCTATTATCATAACCCCATAAAAACTGGAGACATAGAGATATATTTTTATTAAATGCAGTTAGGACTGGCTGAAAAACGGTATCAAGGTTTACGATAAAAAAAAGTTAAGCCGAAGACGTCGGTCGTGATCGACGGCATTTTGATGCTCGGTATACTAACGCGCTTTAAATGAGAAAAGGTAACATTCCGATGGCAACTGTAGCTGCACTCTTTCTCTCTTTTTGTTTTCATTCTGTTTCCCTGCTGGGGAGGGCTAGAATCATATTCTTCCACTGTCCCCAGTCCTGGGCAGCTTGGGTAACCTCCTCCCACCCCATCCCCAATACACCCAACTTTTGCTACACGGAACGGCGCCACGTAAATTTAGGGCCACCATCAGGGCCACTTCGGATGGTGTTCTTGAAGATATGCCCAATCCAATTCCATTTGCGCGTCATAGTTGCTGCTGCGGCGTAGATATCGCCGCTGTATCTGTCAAATTCCTTGATAAAATGACGTATGCCGCCGCATTACTGCTGCAATTATGACATCCAATTTATCAAGAAATTGACTGATACAGCGCCCGCGTCAAGGTTGCAGCAGTAATGTCGCAACAGTAATCCATCCAAATAAGATTTCAATTAGGGTAACATTCCATTTCTGACCGCAGCTGCACTACTAGTACTGAACGCGTCGGTGTTATTGTCAATTTCCATAGTAAAATGAATGGTAGTGCTGCTGTCGTTGGAAATGGACTGTCACCTTTATGTATAAGTGTCATAACTACAGGAGGCTTAATCATTATGACAATCGCTGATAGTCACGTGACTGATGTATTTGCGTGTACACTGTTATTACAGTGTCACATAGATCCTATACGATTGCTTACAAAATACTACTCTGTCGTTTACGTATGAAACAATTAATCAGACTATCTGTTGCTTTGTAATTTTCCACACCGCTTTTGCTTTTGCCTTTCATACAGAGTGGAGTGGCCCATTGTAATGGAGTTTGGGAATTTGGACATTTATAAGAGGCACATAATTTAAGATACCTCCATAGATTCTTGACTTTTTTCTTACTGTTTTTAGTCGCCATGTTGCTACAGTTTAAGAAAATAGACTGCAAAATAAATAATTTTGCCTGTAGAGTTTTAGACACAGACTCATAAGATATTACGACCTAATTTGTATATCTCAATATTAGTCTCGGCCTCTTGAAATCTTGGAAAGTAGTTGAGAGTTGCGACGAAATTTATGACTAGGTATCTCGGTTTTAAATTTCCACTAACGGCCCCTGTAGAGTGTCCATCCTGTATAATCCTTTTGTCTTGTGCATCGAACACAATTGCAGTTAGCGCAGGTACTCATTTAAGAACCGTGCGGTTTAGTATAATTATGTGTCTGCTCTACGTTATACGCATTGCGGCAATTTGATATTCATGCACGGATCGCTCGCTGTTTCAAACGTGTTAGCGATTTTATAGAGAAAAATATATGGGTGAAACTGAGAACGTGTAATGGGAACGTAATAAAACCTGTCTAAGCTGGAGGAAAAATTACAGCAGTGAGTAAAAGCACGTAGGTAGGTATGTGTAAAATGAAATGTGTACCTATAGGTGAAACTATTAACTTCCTTAAAGGCCACATGCACCATCCCACTAACCCGGAGTTAAGCGGTTAAACCGTTAACCCGGTGTCAAATTGTACTGGTAACCATGGCAACTCCAGGTTTAATCGGTTAACACGGGTTAGTAGAATGGTGCAAGTGGCGCTAAGTTGATTACGGTACCTAACTTGTTATTGCTGCGCTTGTGAATTGATTATTGACACTTTCTACAGGGGTGTAACATGTACCTTAATGACCCTCGGATCGTTTTATTTATTCAAACTTTAAAAAAACGATAGACTTTAATGCGTGAGTGGTCCGTCTATATACTGACCGCAATTCTTAGCAATTGGCGATTGAAGTCATATTGCTCTTTCTTAGACAACCCGAGCCAACACTATTGAAAGGAATGGAATTATAATTTCAGCCGCCACTTGGTACTATGGCTGCTATATAATACTTAGTCGAAATGGTCTGTGACTTCTGTGAGAGTTATCTCACGGTAGAATCCGGCCCGTTCAGAGATAAAGGAATAAATCACATGTCAGGCGACCGCCTTACGTACGGTCGTGAATCTGCTTAGAGCTCGCAGCTCCATTATTGATGTTAAGTTTTCCGTTTTGCTATGTTTTATTGGTGCCCGTATGTGATCGTATTACGACATTACTTTGATATTGATACGTTGTTTTTACTTATTCAGTAGGTGAACGTATGAAATATAAACGTGAATAGGAGCTTTTTGTTTTTCTAGAAATAAATCGTGACTACTTTGAAAAAAACTCGTATCTTGTTCTATCAATAGAAAAATGTGGTAACTATGCATGGGATGCATACAGGCTTACTGCGTTTTAACTTTGTGTGATAACGGTGTGAGTGAAATAACACACTGACTTGATTTAGATCACAAAGTACAGATATCATTTTCCAATGTCAAAAGTTTCCTTGATATTGTCATAAGTTGTCATTTTTCCTGGCCTGCCTATTTCAACACACACAATAATTGTGGCTTAAATCGATATCATCAGTACCTAGATCTCCCACATAATAAATCGCAATTGATTGTAGTACCTCATCATCATGTAGATTGGTTACTGTGTATGTACTTATAAAATATATAGCATTTGTTATTATTTTGACCAGGAATATGTAAATGCGACAAAGTGCAATGCGTAGAGATTTCCCGAGGCTACCCATTCTTCGCAATCTCTATGATGGCGCACGGATCCCGCTGAAATCAGGCACTTAACCACTATCGCAGTGGCCCAAATGCACGTATTGTAGTATCGCTCGCAGACGTATTTGCTTGATTAAAATTAGTAGAGTCACTAATTTTTATTTAGTCAAAAATTGCGTAATCGACTTAAAAAGCGTTAGTGCGTTTTAAATACCTAGTATATTTAAATTAAATGACACCCACAAAATGTTTGTACAATTTTTTTCGAATATTCTTTAAGACGAAACGGGAGCTGAGCTAAAAGTCAATTTTGAGATTTCAAGCTGAATATACCCGTCGCTCTGACGGGGCGTGAGAGACTGTATTTGTGTGTGTAATGCACGCACACAGATGCGTACGCTTGCACCCGCGCGCGCCTCATTGCCGACAATTTGCAATGTTATTTTTCGTGCGTTACTGCCACGAGGCGTTCACTTATTACTTACTGTGTTGCGATTGAATTTTTTGACCCGGCTTACGTTTACGGAACTCGATAATCTTTCTACTACTGTGACTTGGCTTTGTTTACTTGACTTTGCTGATCAGCTTATTGTTTTGGACTCCGTGAGTTGTGGTTACCTATTGGACCGCACGCAATTCATCTACCTTTATTCAAGTAATTAAGCGTAATTAGCCGAAACCTTTATAAGAGTGTAATTCATAAGAAGTACATAAGATATAATTTATGTACTGGTTTGCTGTTAGCTTTTAATTGTATCACTTTACATATATGTTACTCAAATAACTAACACGGTTACACTGTTGTAAGAACATTATTTTTCAGGTAGGCCTTATTATACCTACTATAGGCCTTATTACCTCCTAGTACCTTAGTAGTACTAGTACTACTACGGAAATTGATTCAAAGACTCAAGACTGACTTAAGTGGCAGTAGGGTGTAGGGTTTTTTCTAGGCTTAATGAGTTCGCTGAAGCTTATTTTTTATACTTAGCGCACAGAACCACTAGTTTAACAGTATCAGCTCTAACCACATGTCACCATTTTGTCCTTTACGTAACAAACTCAGGGGCCCAGAATATCCGATGTACCTATCAAATCAAGGTTCTGTACCAAATAAGGCCCGGTTATTATAGTTCGTTATTTTTTAGCATTAGAAAGAAGGTAAACAATCATGACGTGTCTTTTTATTAATAATTACTGAAAAACGCTTTCAAAAATTAGTTTATATTACTTATGAAAGCAAAAGAATATAAAAAAGTATATGATTAATACATACATACATACATACATACAATCACGCCTATTTCCCGGAGGGGTAGGCAGAGACCACGGATTTCCACTTGCTACGATCCTGATATACCACTTTCGCTTCCTTCACATTCATAACATTCCTCATACACGCTCGCCGGTTTAGGGTGCTCTTGCTCATTAATATGATTAATATGATTTATAATTCTAACATATTTGCTATGACTTATTTTTCAATGGTAATTTTTAATAAGACATGTCAAAATCTGTTACCTTAATGCAAAAACTAGGGTTCCGTACATAAGTCCGACTCACGCTTGACTGCACATTTCTAATAGGTTTTCCTGTCATCTATAGGTAAAGAACTATTTTGTGTATTTTTCAATATTTTAGACCCAGTAGTTTCGGAGATAAAAGGGGGTGAATGGTAATTTTTTGGCTGTTTTCTTAAATAACTTCGAACCTATGTATTTTAAAATTATAAAAAAAACATTTCCATCTTTAGGTCACTAATTTACATATGTGTACCAAATTTCAACTTAATTGGTCCAGTAGTTTCCGAGAAAATAGGCTGTGACAGACGGACAGACAGACAGACGCACGAGTGATCCTATAAGGGTTCCGTTTTTTCCTTTTGAGGTACGGAACCCTAAAAACGAACTTTAAGCGTGCTAACTTTCAAAATTTCATTTTTTATAAGATAGTATAAGTAGATGGGCAAAAATTTTGCGTCCATGTCCACCAGTGAGTAAGTGATTGAGATACCTAAACATTTAACTTTATAATGTAAAATGATATAATTTACTAACCTACTCGTTTAATTTCAGGTAGGTTGAATAAGGAACCAAGTAACCATGGGGAGGAGCAGTATTTACTAACATTTTCTTTTTGGGTCTTCAGAGTGTATCGTTTCCTTTTTTTTGCACATATTACACTTAAATATATATTCTCTGTGTAAACCCTTACGTCTTTCAATGACAAAGGCAAGATCAGCAAATGTACAATTTGTATGATCGTGCCTGATATTTGAGATCACAGAAAATAAATATTTTAAATCCACTATTCTGCGACCTTCTAAAATTTTGTTTTATCATGATTCATGATCAAAAAGCTCGGATTCAATAGTCATATCAAACGTCGATTATGCAGTTGATGATGAGCTTGCATTTTCTACCATTGGTGCTGCAAATGCATCAACCGGTGGCGATAAACTTTGCCCTCTTGTAAAACAAATTACTATTGTGATTGTGTCCAGCAAAAGGCCAAAATTCGGTTTACTTTCCTGTTTAAAATATTACTAATTTATTCATATTTCAGAATTATTATATTCATATGTCTGAATGTTACAATGCCAGCTGGCAAATTCTATCACATTTGTTTGTTTGGTAGTCATGGTAACATTCACTTACATTGATATCCTTATTAAGATCTGTATCTTATTATCCAGACCTTAAAATATTGCCACCGTTGCCCTTTAAAAAAATACTGTTTAAATAATTGGCTACTCAAACAATGCTTCTATAGTATAAATAATGACTACACAAAAATGGGTAGTATTGTATATAATGCACGAAATAAGGCCCGATTCTTAAGCGGGTTTAAATTTTGAGGCCATGTCCGCTAATACTATAGACAAAATATCAAGTTTAATAAACACAAAAAAAAAACATTGATGGGCCTTATTTTATAATTTAGGCCTTACTTTGTAATTTAAAGTAGAGGTAGGCCAAGAAAAATCTATAGCGATTTTGATAGAACACGCAGTGCAAGTATTATTTCAAACGTCGCTTCTATGAAATTATGACATATAAATAACACTTGCACTGCGTGTGCTATCAAAATTGCTGTAGACTTTTCTTGGTCTGACTCTAAAATATTCTTTATTACACCACAAACATAAAAACAAATTTAAAAAAAACCGGCGAAGTGCAAGTCGGACTCGCACACGAAGGGTTCCGTACCATTATTTATAAAAACGGTCACCCATCCAAGTACTGACCCCGCCCGACGTTGCTTAACTTCGGTCAAAAATCACGTTTGTTGTATGGGAGGCCCCACTAAAATTTTTATTTTATCCTGTTTTTAGTATTTGTTGTTATAGCGGCAACAGAAATAAATCATCTGTGAAAATTTCAACTGTCTAGCTATCACGGTTCGTGAGATACAGCCTGGTGACAGACGGACGGACGGACAGCGGAATCTTAGTAATAGGGTCCCGTGTTTTACCCTTTGGGTACGGAACCTTAAAACCGATTTACAATGTAGATAAAGGTAGCAACAGGCGGTCTTATCGCTGTTAGTTCTTATTCTTCGTTTGTTTAGCATTAGAGTGAAGGTGACGTGTCTTTTTTAAGCATGCAATCGTATAATTATTTAGCTTTTTTTGTAATAGTTATGTACTTAGTGGTTAATATTAGTATTTACTATATTTTTTTTCAATAATGCTTAAAAACGAAGTATAGACATGACAACCAAATATTAACGCCATTGTAGGGCAGGATATACAGAACATGAATCATTAGTACTGTCACGCTCCGTGATTGTTGAGCCATTTAGGGTTCTAGCTAAATTGGACATTCCATAGAGCACGAGTAAGTATGGAACAACCAATTCAGCTAGGACCCTAAATTGCTCGACAATTACGAAGCGTGCCTGTAGGTACCTAAAAATTTTGTTAACCCATTTTAACCATTCAATCAAATATTTTTGATTTTGATTTCTAATTTGAAATATTAGAATCAAAAAGTTCATAATAGATTGTATATCATAACTACAAAAATGTGTTCCCTACTCTCAACCCAAAACCCCTTGTATCTTAGGATCTAGATATTTTCACACAAGACGGTTTATCGATAACTTCTTACATCACTAGATTATCGACATTAAATGTCGACTATTGCCCATCACTTTTCTGGCTGTGTACGTATTTAGAAACTTGACTCCGCCCCTAAAATTAGTGCGATAGGGACAACTGCAGCTGAGGCGAAAAATCCTGCGTAAAAATGACAAAAATCGAGGTTTCGTAGTCCTCTTTTTCCTCCCCCAAAACTTAACCAATCGTAACCAAATTTGGAAATCTAAATGATTATGAAATTATCTGTGTCGGACCGTTTTGCTTTTTTGGCTAATTGATATCAGTTTTCAATACCACGCCTCTCATTGCGGCATAGTCTATTAGGCCATTTTGGCCGTTTTTGAAGGGCTCTGGCGCCTTAAAAAACAAAAATATCAAAAAAAGCAAAACGGTCCGACACAGATATTGACAATATTAATCTGTGTTGAAAAAATCATTGCTCTAGCTTCAAAAACCACGGAGGAAAACGAGGACTACGTTTGTATGGAGGAATGACCACTCCTGTTGGCTCTTAAGTACTTAGGTACGTTTCTGTAACTCAGTGGAAGATATTAAAAGACATAATGATTTTATTGAATAAATAATAATAATATAATAGTATAGGCACATTTTATTCAAACATAAATTAAACATTAAACAAATCAATAGTCCAGAATGTCTATCTTCGATTTCATTTCATTTTGTTGCCCTGATTGCTTTGGAAATATTAAAAAAATTCATATTAAAGTATTTTTATTGTACGTCTTCTTAGATTTGTATGTTTTGGGCTATAAGATAAAGTATACAATATAATCGAAAAATACTGGTGAATTCTGCTGATTGGCACAATATTTAATTGAAACAGCGAACTTCTCCTTCCTTGCACCACAAAAGTGCGTACTCGCCAAAGGCGCAGAACTATCCCTTTTGTTCTGATAGCGACATCAAAGAGATATCTCTTATACTCAGGATCGGGGACGCATAATTGATGCAGGATGCAGCCTCTGTAACATTATTTACTAAGTAATAATACAAGCAAGCTTTGGAGTAAAATTATAATTACTAATTAGGTACGTGCGTTCACGATAGTACGTTGTATATTAAGGACGGTAAACAAGAATTTACTAACGAGTGTGAATTGAAGCCCGAAGCCGAAGGCCGCCCTCGCTTTAGCACGAGTCTAATATATAGCACGAGTTGGTAATTCCTGTACCGCCTGTGGCACACAATAGTAGATTGTGTCACAACTGTGACAAGGGAGCAAAATGGCATATTCAGGCCATAGGCGGCTGGGCGCACACTGAATCCCGACCGAAGCGAAGGATTCTAAATTAGAATATGAGCGTAGTGGAGGATTCAAGTGTTATCGCCCAAGGTGGAAATAAATTTGCTACCATATTATGTGACACATACTGCTTTTCACATCACCTATGAGGAAATTATTATGTTTCAAAATATTATTTAAGCTAAAAATCATTGAAATAATAATCGTTTCTTTTGATTACAGGTACGTACAGTGGAGGTTACAAATTGGGTGATGCGGGTATCTAATCGAATGATAAATTAATATATGTTATTGGAAACATTGAGTAAGTTAATAGTAATCCTAGTCAATTCATATTTATTTATCTTTCTGAGCTTTTCTGGATTTGATCTATCAGTGTGAAAAGTTACATTTCTGGTCGAATTTAAACTGTTGTGAGACATACTAACATTAAACTATTTTATGGTTTAGTAACTTGTTTTTAGCCACTCGCGCGACATGTTTCGGAGAGCCTAGGTCTCCTTTCTCAAGCACTAACAGTGCGATCAGCGTTCACGACGGCCGTGTATCGCGTACTGCACTGAGACCTAGCGGACCTAGCTCTCGGAAACATGTCGCGCGAGTGACTAAAAACAAGTGAGTCGTAAAATTATTTAGTGTTACATTTCTGGCGGTCTAGCATGAGTTGCGTGTTCTCGCGCGCGACACCATACATCAAGCGCGACTTAAAGTATGGACTTGCGCACGAGAACGCAACTTATGCTAGACCGGCTGGTTGAATAAATGTCACTTTGGACACTGACAGATCATATTCATAACAAATTCAAACACATAATCTGTTACAGAATACAGCATACGCCTCCACCAATTACTTACGCTATTCCATAATTATAATACGCTTCTTTATCTATAAAATACCGTCGCGCAACATAACTATAAACAGCAATCATTCATTACACAACTTAAGACTGATTGGAGTAGAGCTTTCAAACCAAATGTTCTAAAATGTGTTTAAGCCCTTGAATGCCGGAACGGAACGCGGACACGCGTACGAGGAAACTACCTAGTATTAGAAAAAAATAATCCCGGCACACAAAAGTACAATAGGTACTCATTTTAAACTTTTAACTAAAAATATGCCAAAGGAGAAAAAGTTAGTTCTAAGTCAACAGTTCCATTTGTTTTATTAACAGATTAAACAAATTCTACAGTTGTTTGAAAGTAAAATATTTGTAGAAAGTGTTCAACTTGGAAGTAAGAGGCTGATAAACCATAGTTACGGCTTATAAACTTGGGGTATAACTGCGTAGAAGTTCCGAGCCTCTCGGGACTGGCAAACTGTAGGTCTAGCTTTAGTTAGTGCCACTATGGCTGGAAATACGAGCATAATAACTTATTTTATTAAGTTACGAGACATCCTTAGTCCATGAACGTCTTTTTTCATATGTATGTACATGTAGACACATGTCACTTGGCACATGGAAACGAAGTTTTCACCTGATTTTACAAATCGACTTAACAGTCTTAAAATAAGCTAAGCTAATAAAATAACGCGTCCAAAAATAACTTCACGTTCGCTGATTTATAAAAAACTGACATGAAAAATACACGACCTATTAAACTTATTTGTAAAGTAAATTCAGTAAAAATATTCTAAACAATTTCACCAAAAAAGCGGCGAACAACCACGGCCTGAATTAATAAACACGCCGAACAAGGCGCGAGCAGTTTTAATTAAAAGTCCGGCGGAAATTCACAATTTCAATCGATGCCGAATCGATTCATTTCACGTTCAATTGTGTCAAACCGTTCCGATTAAATTAACCACCTGCTTAACGTTGCGATTAGAAAATCATCCGTCCTGTTTCGCTCGTTTATAACCACATTTGAGGGAGTGAGAAGAAAGTCGAATTTCGATAATATCATGAAGGAAGCGGTGATGGAGCGAACATCCGGACCTATTGTGGGTGATTCCGTCCTTGGATGTCTTCACTAATTACGAAGTCACGGGCAATTAGTGTGACAGCGATTGTCTTTTATTTTTATAATTGAAAACGGAAGTTTTATCGCGGTAAATGACAGTTTTATATGTCGGCAAAGTTTCCAAAGGTGCGCAATCGTCGGTGTCGACTCGTTTTTTTTGTTTGTTGGTTAAATGCTATTGCATCCTGTTTGTAGTTAATGAAAGTCATTGGTTCATTTGCTTATTTCTTTTAGTTTTTAATAATATTATAGTTAAATAATTAATATATGAAAATAGCTATTCGGGCATATAAATTTTCTAATAACAACAATTCCTGTTGGCATTTAAACCGCATAATAACAGCCTCGCAATCAACAAATCCTGTCAAATTAATTCCAAGTACCGACCTCAAATGTGATTATAGTCCATTTGCGCAGAGTTCATTGTGGGTGGTGCTGTTTATTGCTTGTTTGCGAGTACGCTTTTTTAATACCTATTGACCAAAAACAAATTAAAAAAGTTGTGTGTCGTGGAACACTCAGTTAGAAGCCTGGTGACGTGTTCATGCTCATGCTCATGTTTTGTTATGTTTGGTTTTGTTTTGTTTTATTCTAATTTGTTCTGTTCTATTCTGTTCTGTTCTTGCATATATCGCACTGGTAGGGCTTTTTTTGCTTTGGCACGAGGATTTTTTCGCTTAGCCCCCATCCGCAAACCGTCCGATAAGGAATTTCGTTCCACAAATACTAATTTCCCTATTTTGATTTTATCTTTTTTAGGTAATGTACAAATAAATCCCCATGAATAACTTCCTAGTGGATAACAACAGGAAACGAGTTTATTTCCATGTTTCAATCCTTTATTATTCCGATATCGTACTTGTAATTAAGTAGGGGATACTTTTACCGTACCATTTACTCATTAAATTAATAACCAGCACACTGAAAATAGCGAGGTGACCCATACGTAGGTAATTATTTAGTAAATGAATATAGTAGAAGTGTTTTTTTCCGCAGTAAATTATTTCTGTGGTTCTTCGACAAAAAAACATCCGTGTTTAAGCACTCCACGTTAAAAAATCTTAGTCTTTTCATGCTCCTTGATTGTGACTTCTGAAATTTGTGCAGAGTGTTGAAGATCGCCTCATTTCATGCTACTAGTATTTCACTCGCCAGAGCTCACAATTTGTACCGCTCGTTCTCTAGGCACAGCGTAAATGACGCGAGGAAGGCAACGGAGAGCAATTTGGCAGGAATTCCTGCCAGTTTGAGGCAATAAGACTGGTTCCTAGCTAAAATTATTTGAATAAGGAACGTTAGAATCGATTTTTGAGGCTTTTACGATTATGCCTCGTTCAATGTTATTGTTTTGCGAGCGCAAATAGCCCGTGCTTACATAAACATTTTAACAGTCCCAGTAATATTTGCTTACATTTGTTTCAAACTTTTGATTAACATTTTAGTTAGGATTGCGAGGGATACTAAATATTCAAATCTGTCCTGTACAAACTATTTTATAAATTTTACTCTGAGTTACGAGGCCGGATTATTTTTTGATTTAAAATTGTCAAAAGTTTGTGTGATCTATCTCACAAATAAGCATCTCTAAACTTGGCAATCCCTTAGCTTAGCACATAAATCAAAGTTACAATAAGTAAACTTACGCAATAAGAATTTAAGGAGATATACATTTAATCCTTTCACTTTGTGTCATAAATTCCAAACGGAACTTTCAAAACATTAAATTCCGTCACCTTAATCATATTAATGGCCATTATTTCAACAAATATGCCCATAAAAGTCCATAGGTAACAAAACGCCTACAGATGTAGACTCGGGGAACAACTTAAAGAGATTTGGCACGGCGCGCGCTGAGTTCGGATCGGCATTACAGTCGGCATTATCGAGCCGCGCCAAAACATTCTAGAACATTGTTCATCCCACCTAAAGGTGTAATGGAGTCATTTTATAGAAGATTCATTTTAATAAATTACGTTTTTGAATGATTAGGAACTTTGTGCTTGTTTCGGTCGCTCTACTTTGTTTAATTCATCATCTACAAGAGTTGTGGTATTTAAATTATGTCTTATATATTACTTATGTACTTCGTAAAGAGTGGCCTTACGGGTACTATGAACTTATGAAGTGGGCCAGTTCATTGCTGCACAAATCGCGTTTGTGCACATGTTCGTTTGGCATTATCATTACTTATCAAATGTTTGGTCTTATATTATTAGTTTTGTTTTGAGCAGTTCTTTAGCGCTAATCAAGATAAGAATCATCTAGCATTGTATTCCAATTAGCAATTGCAAGCTTTATTTCTTCTTATTGACATACTCGTATGTACTTAGAGCGGCGTATATAAACACAACATAAATTGAATCATTGCTATAAATTGCCAACCTATTGAATTGATATCTATTGTAAGAAGAAAATCAAATGTTGCTTCTTCTTCTTCTTCGTATTCTTCATTACTGAAGGTCGTGCCTGTCTTGAAATGCCTTCACCGAGGCCTCGACGAGCTGCTTCCATTTCACCCTGTCTTCGGCTTGTCTAAGGGCAGTAGTGACAGTAAGTCCTGTAATGTTCCTTACTTGATCGGACCAACGGGTGGGTGACCGTCCTCTCGGCCTCTTGCCATCCACTTTTCCACAAACAACCAGTTTCTCCAGGTTATCTGGCTGCCTTCGAGCAATATGTCCAAAATAGCCCAGGACTCGTTGGTAACAGATTGTGGATAGTCTGGATTTGATCCTGAGTTGGTTGAGAATGGATTTGTTGGTTCGTTTTGCTGTCCACGGTATGCGCAACATTCTCCTCCAACACCACATCTCAAATGCCTCAATTCTTTTCCTGTCTATTGCCCGTATTGACCATGACTCCGAGCTGTAGAGAAAAATTGAAAACACTAAAGACCGCACAAGTCTCATCTTGGTGTCATTGGAGACGTTTCTGTTCCGCCAAATTGTGTTCAATTTGCTCATGGCGCCTTTTGCCATCTGTGCGCGTCTTCGAATTTCTTTCTCACAGTCGCCCTCATTGCTGATGAGTGAGCCCAGGTAGAGAAACTCTTGTACACATTCGAGGTCCGACAGTTCACCAGTCCGTACAAGCAATCCAGCTCGATCAATGACCATGATTTTGGTCTTCGATTTGTTAACCGAATGAAATGTTGCTTACAGACTGCTTATAATTTGTTCAGATACAAAGTCAGCATATTTCCGTGCTCCAAATTTTGCTTATTCCATATCGTTTCCGTTGAATCGGTGAAATATAGATAAGGATGCAGCTTAGGTGTCTGCCAAGTTTAACCTGCATATTGGAAACATTTTGTCTCTCTTACACTTTACTAAACATTTAATGGACAATCCGTTGTCTCCCTCGCTCGTCTTAATATTTAATGGTCAATGTGTCTAGCCGGTCTCGCTATTTCTTTTTATTTTTATTGCGGATACCTGGTAGTTCTGCTGTTTACTGAGTTGAGTAGGTACATGTGCCTAAGAATCTTTTTCTATTCAGTTTCTAAAACTAATTTAGGGAGTTTTGGAAGTCGATCCTTAAATAAAGGTATTTACATTATGTTTAAAAGCGGTGATTATTCATGGGTATTGGGTATTCTAGTGTCTAATCAATATTTTAGGCATAGCCATTTCAAAACAAGCTTGAATTAAGATACCGTTCGTGTTCAGATTACACCAGCGTTACTGTATTGATGTCGGCTGCATTACTGCAATTTAGTACAAATATCTTGATAAAATGACAATTTAGTATTAGTATCTTGATTTTTGACCAAACCGCCTTTGGAACAGGCATTTCTGCTTAATATGAACTGTTTACTAGCCACCATAAAAACAACATAATGAAAACACACGTATCACCAGCACCAATCGATGTCCACTCCCATTAACTATCGATACGAGATACGAGTAGCATATGTAAAATTTCAGCCTCTGTTATTACACAGCACCCTGTGTTTATGTCCTGTTAATGTATATTTCAATGGCTAACCAAGCTCAGGTGAGTCGAACGCGAATACACAAAACCGGCTTACTCTGGCCTCGAGATCTCTATCACTATTTGTAAAAAGATTGTACTTTTTGAATCAGTACTTACCCTCGTCTCGCTTCTATCACCCCACCCCCGCCAAAGGAGCAAAGCTCATTGCCACTTCTTAGATAATAATATCAAGAATAAGCAGGCATCTCGCTCGTATCTTCCTCTTTCTTTTTCCTGAGGTATTTCCTTTATGCTACTAATATATGGGGTTCTTTAAGAAGCGGGTATTCAGGATTCTCAAGGGTCGGCAACGCATACATGGCTCCTCCGATGTTGCTTACGTCCACGGGCGAAGGTGATCACTTCCCACAGTTCGTCTTCTTGTATGCTGGCTATCACATTAAACAAAAACATATTCTGACTAGTTTAAACGTTCGTCTCGTCTGTGCTCGGAAAGCTTTTAGAATGACGCCGCTGTAATAACTAGTTGCACATCGCCAACCGCAGTTTGCATGCGGTGTACGTTTTAAATAAGTTTAAACTTTAAATTAAATTAAAAAGGAATGAAATAAACTGGATTTTCGGTGTTGGACCGATTTTATTTTTGTAAAAAACATGGGGAGGAACTTCTCACTATGTTCGGCAAAGACACATTATCTTAATCTGGAGCCCAATTCTGAATTTAATTCCTTGTTCTGATATTTAGGTATTGTAAATACTAAGTTTACTGTTGAGTTACGAAAAATCAATAAGTACGTGGATGTAACTTAATTGAAACTTTATTTATTCCACCAAAAAACTCGGTTAAAAATTGGTATAGTATAAAATAGTTTTTTTACATCTTAATTTTTTGTATAATGCCCTTTTATTTTTATTTAGTTCAAAAGTCGCAGACACCAATAAAATCTCGTCGCTCACAAAGGCAGACTGTCCCAAGATTTTCACATTACTATGTTATTGAAGCATTTCATTTACTTCTATCTCCGAGGTTGGTTTTACCAGCAGTGTTGGTTTATCTTTTAATCCTAATTGCTTTTTATTTATACTTAATGCGTTTCGAGATAATTCCAAACAACGACCACTTGAAATTACCGCAATAATTCATGGTTCAAGTACTGAGCATAGACAAAATTAACTTTTTAAGGCGGGCAACATCAAAGAAAATCGTAAAGGGAAACTTAAGTAGTTTTCAACGAATTTGCAATTTATGGCACTGCGTGGCGCTTAGCTATAACACTTGGCGTTGAATTACATTGTATGTTTCATGTTCAGTGACATAAAGATAATATAATATTATTTCTCGGAACGAAACCACACGTAGACCGGTAATAAGATATTCGTCTGACATTGCACTTGCGTTTACTGAGGATGTACTTAATGCAGGAATTTACATAAAGGGCCAAATGACTTTAAGAAACCATTTCATCTTAACGCTTTCCTGGTTGTGAATTTGATCTGAATTTATTATGGATATGATCTGAAGAGCATAACCTGTTCTAACAATTAGAATAAGCCTGCTTAGCTCTAACAGTGAAAAATACATTAGGCACTAAGTTTTTTATGATTCTATTGAAATTGTAATACTAAGGGTCAGTTGCACCAAACCGCCTGTCACCGTTAAAGCGTTCGCTAAATCTTATTGTGGGAAGTTTCATAGTTCACTGCTTAGTAACGTTGATGTCGTTGATCAGTCTGTCAAGTGTGGTCAGGCGTGGCTCACTCCGCGATTTCGTCGCTTTGCTTCAAGTAGCTAAAAGTACATCCGTTCCACACCAATTTTGGTGGCTTGCCATAAGTGGCGCTGTTGCCACCTAGCGGCCATATCTGTCCTGATCGTAACAGACGCGTTTTGTTAGAGATTGATTCTTCTGTACCTAATAATATTATTTATTCTGTGGTGTGGTGCAATTTGGGCCTAAATCTGTCAATGTATGCCTGTATTTTCCTACACTCCCCACTTTACGCTATTCACTTGGTATTGTGTTTAAGCATTGTGAGTGAATTACCATGTGCGTTAAGAACTACAATCTTCCTAATCCCTGTCTTTACTCTCAATGCCATATTTAGTACGTTATCATCGGTAATCCTCACATGTAAAGACGAAGCAAGTTGAACTTTAATGAAAGCTGAATTTAAACTAGATGTTATTTTACCTCGCACTTTGGATCAGGAGCATTGTCTAAGATAGCGAGACAGTGACGGCTCTCTCGTATGCATAGCAATGCCAGCACGACCAGATTAAGTTCGCTCAGAGTTGCGATTTTAACGTCGAAATATGCGATTAGTGTAAAGTGGATGGTTTCGTTGTGGGATTTGGATTAATATAGGTATTTCATTTCTCGAAAAAAAAAATTATTGTTTTCTGATATTGAAAAAGATTAACATTATGGATTTTGTATAGGGCCCCCTTTAAATTACTTTAAATATTTATAATGAAAGGTTGAAAAATAAATGTAGTTCATTCAAGGTCATACAATCCTTAAAGAATCTCTAATTAAATAAGGAAATATTATGTACATGCGTTAGCGTCGTTGAATTTAATAGGAGGTTTTACTTGTAGAAGAAGTATAACATTTTTAAAGAGATAACTCATAAGTTAAGGTCCGTCTACTATTTAACTCTCTTATCGACGCTTAAGAATCAATACTGTCTAAGTAACAAATAATAATTTAAAATTTAGACAATTATGGCATGCCATTCGTTATTTTTTTCTGCACCTAACTGCATTAAAAGGTAAAAAACGTCAAAAATGTTAGTTAGACAGTATTGATTCTTAAGCGTCGTTATGTAACAAAAATTAGTCATTATTTACTTGATATTTTTTATCATTCAGTGGATTAATATCTAACTGCCATGCATATTTATAAATACAAAAAAAAAACATATTTCGCAACGATAAAGCAAGTACACGTTTTTGTTTGTTTTTACGAGACTCTTGTCTCACCGAAAATGACTTCGAGAGAAATACAACCAAAAATAGATAAAATAAAACCAGTATATCCTTAGCAAAATCAGCAGTTCAAGTCTAGGACACTCAATTTATTATGCACCAATACCGCACAAACTGGATCGGATCTAGACACGAAAACCTGCTCAACCAAATAGATCGAAACGTTCGGATGCTCAGTTTATGGAGGAACGTCTGCGAGCCGTGAAACTGGGGCAAGTCAGCCAACTGAACTATTTGCTATTCCTATTTAGCATCATGTGCTATTTAGCTACACAGTAAGAATAAGCGATATATAAACTAGACAGTGACATATCCTAGACGATACGATGTCTACCAAATAATTCTTACATTCATGGTGGGACATCTGCGGGCCGTGAAACTAAGGCAAGTCTGCCAACTAAAGTACTATTCAGCTTTCGTGGCGAAGAGAATTGGCGATATACTTATATAAATTATATACTAGTACTTACCTATTACCTATGTAATAATTCCTACACGCTTTAAATAAAAATAAAGTGAATTTAGGGGTCCGATGCCATGCCAGTGCGATTATCTGGGTATCACTTACTTAATTCTGCCTACATGCATTCATTAAGTTATTAATTAAAATGTACATTACAAGGAATGAGCCCCACAATCTATTTAAAAATACATCAGATACCTACTACCCAATAAATCAAGTACCTGCTTATGTGAAATATTAAACTCAGTAGCCTCGGTAGTCTATAAAGTTACTATTCGACATTATAAATGCCAGCCGTAAACCCTACACGGCTTGTGAAACAAAATACAGTCGATTAAATTTTAAACGTTATTTTATGTCTTCTCTGTGGCGTGAAACTATATTATTACCTGAATTTACTGGTTTTTAGTTATTATTTTATTTATTACTCGTAGTATTTTATTGTGACTTGTCTATAAAATGTAGTTGTTTTATGGAACAATAAAGATTGTGTAGTTAAATTTAAGAAAAGCTACTTTTTTGTCAATATGTAATATTATTATATAGGGCCTTTTATTATATTATAAAGCCGTTAATAGCATTATTTGAGATTATTTAGAGAGCACACTCGTACCTACTCACTAGGTAGAATAAATGGCTGGTTATAATTAGATATTACCAAAATTAATGCCTGATAAGTCTGCATATAATGTACTATGTATATGTATAGTGTACTATGCCACAGGGCATGCACAACCTCTTCCGAAAAACTTCGCATATGAAGCGTGGAACACTCACGGTCGACTCACATAGGCGCTTTACGCATATCGCGCGACTAAATACAGCGGTTACTTTTTTTCTTTGCATTATGTCCAGTAAATAAAAAGCTTAGTCAGCTGAAGAGATAATTAACCTCCCCTATTTAGCAGTTTCTATTCAAAACCATTTCGTAAGTACTTATACTTTAATCGTCATCATTCAACATTCATGAACCATTCAAGAGTAGGACTGTAGTCCATACTACAGACATCAATGCTAACGTATAATGACCGTGAGTCGTCTTTAATAATCCCTCTAGTAGCAAGTGATCTGGGCCGCGGGGTCACGGACGCTACGCACGGGTGCGGCTAGATCGCACCGAGAACTTAGATGTTTATGTAGTGTAGGGACGCCCGGCCGGAAACAGGCGGGCTGTCGATCGCTTGTTGCATTAATTCAGCCCAGCCGGCCTAGCCAAGCTGACAATCGCTATCGCTTCGAAAACGAAACGCTTTGTGTCTCTCTATCACTCTTCCATATTAGTGCAACAGTGACAGTTGCGTTTCGATCGCTACGGAGCGTAAGCGATTGGCGTGTTCGCTAGGCGGCCTGTTCTCTGGAGTTGGACCTGCCGGTTACTGTCCCGGCGGCATTCCCACACTATTCTACTTAAATCTTGTTCTCCTGCAGAACTGAAGAACATATTTTACTTCGACATCCTTTATTTAGCTCTCTAGAATATTTTAGTATGACGTTATGTTTAGGATGAAATGTGATATTATGTATTATATGTATACTAATATTCTTTATACAATTTGCGTATGTTTGCAATTTCACATATCGTGACCGTGAGTCGTATTTACTGCTCCATCTAGTAGCAAGTGATCTGTGCTGCGGGGTCACGGACGCTCCGTAAGGGTGAGGCTAGACCGCGTCGAGACCTAGTGTCAAGTGCAGTCTAGGTGCCCTAGGTAAACAGGACGAGTGGTGTTGAAATGTGATATTATGTAGCGTATACCTACTCGGTAATAGAGTTGAAGTTAGCTATGTTTGCAATTTTCACTTTATTGCATTGTAATAAGGCAAGAAATTGAATTACACATACTGTCGATTATATACTCTAACTGCGGGTCTGTTAGATGAGCAGAGTTGTTACATGAGCTTGATGAATGTTGTAAAAATATGTTTTTTCTCTGCCAGAAAAATTCTGAACTAAATATACATTATAATATTCAGCAATTGCGAGAATCAAATTTTAATAGCTTAACTTGCTTTATGGCACATGCTGAAATATTTTACTTAAATACGTTACTTATTTAAGTTTATTTATCTCGCACATTTCTAGCGGGAAAAGTTTAAGAACTTTAAGAGAATGTGAGTTTTGTATTATATCGTCAAATTGGGCTTCGTTACCGAACTGAACCAGTCCCTTACTCCCTCATTTGTTACTAACTCAGTAACCGATGACACCAGACATCGACATGTCACAAACATTTCTAGCCTCAGTACCAGGTACCCACAATGAGTTCGATCAAAACGACCCGTGTACCCAACCCTTAAATATGCATGACCGTAATCGTAAATATCATAAGCTGTGCGTATATAAAGTACGAGGCAAGCGTAAATCTTCCGACGGTCGTAAAACGCAAGCACATTGTGCACGTCAAAACTACGAGCGGGGAATAAGGGCGTAAGTTGCACGCACGTCAAAGTTTGAGGACGTCGCATGTGGTAAAAGCGCTTTATGTTGTGAAACGCGGGGCGTTCAAGGGCAAGTAACAGGCTTAGGTGTGCGTCCTACAAATAAGTGATATTATTTTTGAAATATTCGGTTGAATGACAACTTAGTATCGTCAACTCTTCATCAACAAAGTTACCCTTATCGTGAAGCAAAATAGCAGCATTATTAAATACATTGATTTTGTGATTGTTGTGTAATTAGCTTTATGAATAAAATATGAATATGAATTTGACATTCCAGTACTAACTAAGATTGTATTTCTCAATTAAAGCGTAACTGATTACATTTCGAATATTTTTACGTGATTGGTGTCAAACTCAGCAATCTACATTGATAATGGAAAATCGTAGGCTATTAAAAGGAAGTTGAAACACTCATATAATTCTACTAAACCACAAAGCCCCTGGAAATGTCTGTACATGTATTTTCGCGAATAAAATTCCAAAATGACGCCAAAATACCCTTCCCGACCCGGTTAAACCGCAAACCCCGTTCGTCGTACGTGTTTTTTCACTTGTAACGTTTCGCATCAGACGCAAAGTATTGATTGCATTCTGCTCAGAGACCGCAGTGCCGCTCGGTTTTCGATTTCAATTATTCAGAATGCTTCAGAGTACAGACATAATGTATTTTAAGCCCCGTCGGAAATTTAATTTTTTAATCTGCTTTAAAATGCATCGCGTACCTATATGAAATATTGAAGTGAGTTGTGTTTTAAGAATGCCGACTTATACAAATACATAAAAGTGAGTAAATAAATAAATAACATATTGTATTAAAACAAAACCGAAATTGATGGAAGGCAATGTCTGGTCGCAGTGGACGCTGTAACGCGACGCAATAGGACCCCAGTCGCCAGTTTGGTTTGCGGATAGTAAATAGCGTTGCTGGGGTCCAGAGGGCCTACCGCGAACCACGTTCGACGTTTTGCCTCCCTGTCACATTTACGTACGAATTTACAAGTGCGATAGAGAGCCAACACGTCGGACTTACGCTAAACCTTGAGGCTACATCCAGCTACAGCGAGGCGTGGTGCGGAGGAGTACGGAGCCATTGTACCTAATAGCTTAGTAGTATACACATGAAGATTTCGTTTTTAGCTAGGATAAGGCTATGGCTATGAATTCGTAAGTATTCAAAAACATAACAACATTATTATTCGTTTTATGAAGTTCAAACGAACGGCTTGAGAACCGTGGAAATTAAATTGCACATTAAACATTTTATAATCACGCAACCGAACCCACAAAAAACAGAATGGTAGGCAATTCCACCCGAAATAAGTAACGTTTGACATTTCTCGGCGAGCAGTTAAAACAGTAATTACGGAACCCGTCTAACGTTTCCCCGGGGTGTTCTACTAAAGCGTAATTTACGCTGGACGAGGGGTGCACAGAAAAAAAAACTGACATCTACATGTCTCACGAAACCGACGACGCGACTCATTTCTCAGAAGACAAATTACGGAATCCCGGCACGGAAAAAAGCGGCAATTAACCGTGGTACAAGAATAACCACCTATTTTGGTGAACGATCATTTCGCTCGTTATTTTAGGTTGTTTACGCTTTTTGTCAGAGGAACGCGACAAATTTTAGTAGCGTGTGTGTCACATCAAACGTTTTGCGGAGTTATTTAATGGGTATTTGTTCTTGACTTTATTAGCTGAGTTTATAAAACTATCGCGTTTAATTTTGGGGCGCGATCTAAAATCTACTGGCTTAATTTTATTTATGTTGTCAAAATCTGACGCTATTAAGCAGCTCGATTATCTTTTTAAATCAAAACAAACCTTTTTTTAACGACCTCATACAACTTTTGTCATGATCACGATCCTATTAAATCGTGTAACACAATACAAAGAATTCCAAAATGAAGTAAACGATAAATGAATACATCGTTAAAGTACTGGGCGTAAGCAGCGGAGTGGCAATAACAAATACCACTGCGGCTAATATTAATGCCGCGTGAGCTCGAAGCGTGCATTTGTTAAGAAGGTAGCGAAGCATTCCTTAGTTCATGGTCGTCTTTAATAGCCACATTGGAACCTAAGCTTTTGTCATCAGCGCTCCTTGCTGGTTTTCAGTACTGTGTTATACGCCCATCTACAGCATATATAACCAAAATACATTGTCATTAAATATGGTGGGAATTGTAATTTTCGAACACACGTCGATAAGTCTTGAGTATCGTCGCGTTGTTGATATAGAATTGGCGACGCAAATGGCGTGTTAGCGTAATTTAACTCCAATGCGGGGTAATTGCGATCATTTCTTGTTTTACAGTAAACATTCAACCATAAATGTGACATTCGGATGTGAACAGCAGCTGCATATACTGTTCCGAGATTACTGATCCGCTCCACTATATCTGTCAATTTTCTTGATAAAATGAGTGACGTCCGCCGCCACATTACTGCCGTGATTATGACCGTCACTCATTCTATCAAGGAAAGTGTTGTCACTTTCCTTATTAAAATGAGTGACGGCCGCAGCAGTAATGTAGCTGCAGTTGGCATCTGTACGTCACCTTTAAATGTTTCGCTTTACTTCAAACTCGGGTAAATCCATTCGACCCTTTCAGCAAATATCTACCCTAACCTTTTCTGAATACCAAAATCGCATAATCTGACAGATGGATTTACCTGAGTTTGAAGTTAAGCGACTCAAATTCCTCTTCCAATTATCAGACATCTGGGTACTAAAATCAATCTCGTTTCACATGTTTTGTCTGTTGCTTCTTATAAATAGACCCTTGTCTCAATACAAACACAATTTAAACGCTGTAAAATATAGTTAAAGCAGTATAATTTATTACCCAACCCGTTGAAAAGTAAAGCGTGAAACGAGAGGCAGTTCGCGCTTGCAATAAAATAATAAAGTGATAAAAAAATTCTACACTGCACGTTTCCAGGATGAAAGCGTCAAATTGCCTTTTTCATTTCACCCATTACTGGCAATAATGCTTCGGAAACGCACTTTATTGTTTCTTTTAAAAAACGCTGTAAAAGTGGACTTCCCGATAATTTCGCTAATTTAAATGGTGAAATAGCTTTACAAAGATGAAGCTGAACAAGTTGAACAACCATAGGTATGGTTAATTTTTAATAATTCATTGGCATTATATGCACAACTACATATAATATGGTAGGTATAATACTGTATGTAATAGTAGTTTATGTGACTGCTACATAATGCCTAATTATGTATAGTTACATACACTGCTTTATCTACACACATATTATAAACTTTCTATGATATATTCACTAACCTCATATTACAGCCGACATTGGGGCACTGTCCTCTCTGGCGGAACTCTCGGATATGAGATGGCGTCTCCGAAATATCTTTATCGTACATTTTACACGAAACTTTTGTTATAGTTATTTATTTATTTATTTATTTTAAACTTTATTGCACAGTAAAAAATATACAGTGACAAAAGGCGGACTTAATGCTACACGGCATTCTCTACCAGTCAACCTTTAGGCCAAACAGAGAAGCATAGTTGGTGCGGGGTATGTAAAAACACTAAAACTTGATGCTTAAAATTAATAGGTACAAATATAAATGTAATACGAAGATAAAATAAATATATATACAACAACGATATATACGTATATGTATACAATAATGATATATAATATATATATATATATACATATATATACCTGCTCCTAATTTACTATGATTTAATTATGAGACTTTTCAAAAAGATACTTGCGCAGCTTGCGCTTGAACGTTAACTTAGTATCGGCTTGTCGTATGCTGAGAGGCAAATCATTCCAGAGACGGATGGCTTGCACGGTGAATGATTTGGACATAGCACTAGAACGGTGATGCGGGACAGCTAAAACAAGTTTACGAGCAGTGCGAAGTTCGCATCCGGGTCGGGCAGTTACAAATTTAAATTCAGATCTCAAGTAATCTGGCGCCACTGGGTCAAATAGAATGGAGAACAGGGTGCATAAACTTTTGAGACTTCTGCGCTCACGAATACGAAGCCAGTTGAGTTTATGGCGAAAGGCGGATACGTGGTCATATTTCCGGAGGCCATAAATGAACCGAATACAGTTGTTCTGTAGTCGGTCGAGCTTGTCCAGTAATTCTTGCGTCACATTAGTGCAGCACACATCACAATAATCAATGACAGGTAACACCAGTGCTTGAATAAGGAGAGTTTTGGTAGAAATCGGTAGAAAATGTTTAAACCTATATAGCGAGCGCAAGGTATACGTAACTCTTCGACACACATCGGACACTTGGGGTTCCCAGGTCAGGCCACAGTCAAAC
The DNA here is from genome assembly GCF_910591565.1 of Cydia splendana. Taxonomy (NCBI): domain Eukaryota; kingdom Metazoa; phylum Arthropoda; class Insecta; order Lepidoptera; family Tortricidae; genus Cydia; species Cydia splendana. The sequence continues at coordinate 17,138,884 of NC_085966.1, read as the reverse complement.
AGCAATCCTAAGTTTTTAACTTTGGTGGAAAAAGGGATGACAATATTTTCGAAGAGAATCGGTGCAACATACGTGAAGTCCTTATTTAATACCAGACGCGGATTCCCGATAATGATAGCCTGACACTTGGAGGGATTCACAGCAATTCCGAAGTCTTTGGACCAAGATGAGATGCGATTGAGGTCATCATTCAATCTCGATATAGTTACTTTAAAAACAACAAAACAAATTATTTTTTACTTACAAACTAATTAAAAGATAAACTGTACGTCAAATGGCGGCAAATGAAAACTTTTTTCACGCACGTCACGCATCCGTAGTTTTTTTTTAAATTCAAAGACAAACTAGAGTCGGGGTCGATTACCATATCGTCCGATACCAACTTACAAGCGAGATTTGTCAATATGCAATACGATATTTGTATGCAATTGTCATTTGATTTCGAATAAAACGTCATCTCGACTGATATTAGAATAGGGGTCAAATCAAATTGCTTTTTTTTCAGAGATGTTCGAAATTTGAATGTCATTACCAAATCGATTTTGATATAGTAATGAAGCTATTACCACATTTTCACAGATAAGAAATTTCCTGTAACAAAACAGTTTATCGTAATGTGGGCCATTATTTACGGATTTTGAAGGCATCATACAGGGTTTATGATATGTGTGTAGATAAAATAAATTATTTTACACCATGCACGAAATAATGCACCAGATAATTATTAGGAAAACACAGATAGGAGTTATTTTTAAACACAAGTTCTATTTAATAAATCGGATAGAAATATAAAAAGTAGGTGAGTTGACCGTGACGTCACGATGTAATGTTTCATATAAATTCCATATTAGCAAATCGTTTTGACAGTTCTAAAAAAGTAACTGATTTGGCTAGTAGGAAAATACCCTACGAGTATTGTATGCAATTAAGTTTACTTAGTCTTTGACTAAATCTTTTCTGTGTAAGTACTTAAGTAGGTATATTTTGACGAAGAATATTTTGATAGGTAGGTACTTTCTTTGATCCTTGAAGTGAAGGCAGGTGCCTACATTAATTCAAAACGATGAAAATTAACACTTAACAATTTTTTTTTCTTACTTAACTTCAAACTTTCATCACATTACACATAATGATAGTGGTTCAGCATTTTATGAAGCCGACAACATGGGTATATTTATTCAAACATTCGTGTTGCGTCTTCTTCCTTAATTTGGCAAATGCATTATGCATGCGACTTTGTTTACAGATTTGGCTATTTCCATTTGCAACCACTAAAGCATAATTGAATATCGGCACATTTCACAAACCAATGACTTGTACAGCTCTTAGTCACACTCACATAAAATCAGTTATAAACCGAAGTAACATTATGAATTATTATCAAACCGCCCGGTTAGTAATCATAGTCACTGGGACCGTAAAGCGGCTTAGATAACCGATGTCAATTAATTATGAAGGCAAAATGCAGTGTAATATAATCAGTGCTTTATCACTCCCGACAGAGCCAGCCGTTTGTCACTTGTTTCGCCCACGGCGCTTCTTCAAGAGACATTCGTCACATCCAGAGATAACTAATCACGAATTCAACCTTATCTCTTAGCCTTTAAAGAAGCTATTCGTTTAATAGCAGCTCATTAACTAATGTGAGGACAGCCAGAGATGCCCTTATCTGGTTTCGTTTAGTGGAAAAAAATGGGTCATTTAAACCTTACGATCCAATGCGATCAAGGATATAATTAATGAGAAAAACCCCTAATCCTTACTAAAGTAAACATTTATTTTTAGTTCTGAAAATGGCAAGTAACTTGAGACGAGCCAATATCGTCTTAAAATACAACCGTTATTTTTGCCTTGCTCATAAAGAATTTAATTTACGATCATTGAAACGAAACGATTTTAATACTCGGATCCGCAATTGCTTTTAGCCGTTATTAAAAGAAAGTTATATAAAACAGAGACGTAACTGAGCTCATTAAATTTATGTCTGCAGTGCAAATACGCGAGTACAATCGTCTAAATCAAAAGTTTGTGAAGTATTGCCACAGTTCATGGACAATGACAGTATTTTACCTCCAACTGCTGGGATTCTTTTTACAATTAACGGGGTACATTACTACACTGAGAAATGTTGTTATATCAATTTTCACGAATACCTAAGTCACCGTCATGAGGTAATAATTATTTTACATCTGTAGAATTTCCATTAAAGCCGTAATTTACAACTATCTGGTGTCATTAGCTTACTACGGTACTAATGATATACCGAGGTTACCCTACGTAGAACATTATTCGCTTAGAGTTAGATCAAGAAAACTCTGCAACGATTTTGATAGCATACGCAGTGTAAGTGTTATTTATAGGTACGTCATAATTTCATAGAACTTTGACGTTTAAAATAACACTTGCACTGCGTGTAGCATCAACACCTTTGCAGACTTTTCTTGGTCATACTCTATTTGGGGACGGAATCATCATCTTAGCTTTCGTACTTCCTTCTGCAGTCAGTACGTCCTACTGCACTAGCCAATTACCTCCTCCAATTGCTTAAATAGGTTTTTACTATTATGATGTCCCCGTTTTAGCCCAATGTACATTGGACACATTACATTTGTGAATTTTAGCAGCGATAACTACCAGACATAAGTATATGTTACTTTCATGTTCATGTCAAGTCTCATGTTATTTCAGCATGCTGTTTTAAAATACCGTAACTTCGATTGTATGGCGGTCGCTAAGTTTCTGTGGTTCTTAGAGATAAAATACTCTACGTAAATCTACTACGCTGCAATCATCTAAATCAAAACTTTGTGAAGTATTACGGCGTATTCAAATCGGAGCCGTATTGCAAAAGTTGTCTCTGTGACACTTTTGAGTATAAGTAAATCCGAGGATAAGATACTAACTGGTACTTCCGTTTTGCATTAACTTAATAAATTATTTACTGAAACTAAACATTTCATGTTTCAACAGCTCGAAGTATCCTTCGACACTTGAGTCTGTGACATCGAGCAGTATTTCATTTAAACGAATTCTACTAAGGATTAAATTCTGAATGAGTTCAACGTCCTCTGATATTTTCCCTCGGTTTTTTGTCTAAAATCCTACAGTACTACCGTGTATAACGTCGTATCTACATAATTGGCATGTGCACTTGCGTCCTTTTTAACAAAATTCCCGTCAGTGCTACGAGAATGCAGTCGGCTCCCACAATCGGTACCGCCAAAGAAAAGAATTCAAACCTCTCTTTAAACAGCCATTCAAATTAGCTAAATGCGTTCAAGCACAAAGCCGTACGTAAGCAAGTAGGGGCTCTGACAGGCGGAAAGTAAAATTTCTCTTATAAACTTGATCAGTTCAGCTCCTGTTTCCGTAAGCTCTATAAGCACACACACACACACATAAACGTATATTTATCTTCTTGACTTTAATACATGTTATTGTGTATTAAAGTGTAAAAGGCGAATCTACACTTCAATAATGTATAGAAATAGTCACGTGAATTTTCATAGCATCCGTCATCGCAATACTTTTTTTTTTTCGTTTGGATTCTCATTTTGGCTATGCCCCTTGAGATAGTTGCTTATTGGTGGAAGACGTCGTTCGGTTGATTTCTCTGATAATGATGAATGACTTAATCGTCATTCACAAGTCTGTGAAAATTCCTCTTCTATAATTATCTATATTATTTCGTTGGGCAGTGGGCCTTTATTTTATCTTTGAAATAAAAATAGTTTGGCCAAGAGACTATAAAGTTCGGTTGAAAAAAAGGCCAAACACCAAAACTTTTCAAATTTGCTATTCCTAGCAAGCGAAAATAACCTCCGAAATACCATCATCTTCCTCGCGTTGTCCCGGCATTTTGCCACGGTTCATGGGAGCCTGGGGTCCGCTTGGCAACTAATCCCAACAATTGGCGTGGGCTCCAGTTTTTACGAAAGCAACTGCCATCTGACCTTCCTAACTGCCTAATTGGGATCAGTCCGCGGTTTCGTCACGATGTTTTCCTTCACCAAAAAGCGACTGGTAAATACCAAATGATATTTCGTACATAAGTTTCGAAAAACTCATTGCAAGTCGCACGCTCCTACCGCTACGCCACCAGCGCTTCTTTCAACCTTCAAAATATCGTCGATAAATATAATCCTGACGCTTACAGAAAACTGAAGCTGATATACTACCAACTGTCAGTTATGTTATTTTCTTTCATCATAAACATTTTCGAGTCAAAAAAAGAGTTGTCTCGGTTCCGGCGCAGACAGCGACAAATCTCGAAATAGACAACAGATGTAGGTATCGTTTGCAACCATTCGTCGTCGCACAACATGCGCGCTCAACCGTTGACAGATTGGACGGTTTAAAAATAGAACGGCCATTCTTTATTCGGATTTTAAAATTAATGATCGCCTGTCAATTTTAATTTACCTGGCTGTCCAGATTTTGGTTCGTACACGTTGGGATTTGAAATACTGCAGAGACAAATGCGTGATACAGGGTGAAATCTTAAACATGATCGTAAGCGACAAATAATTAGGAATTGAAAAGAAAATTTCATAAAGCTGGATTCAAAGTATGTGTATATGTTTTATCTGTTTCAATCTCCATGTAGATCTTAAAAAAACAAATAAATATTTTCTACACAGCGTCTGGTTCTACTTCTCTTAGATTATAAATCTCTTTGTATGTTTCTACCCACAATGCACATTCGGATTCTCATTTTCCGAGAAATTGAAGATCTATGTTATTGTGCACATCAGGCATCAAAAACCACGCAACGGATATGGTACGAGTAAAAATAGACTTTAACACTATTCCGCTGCGTTCTGTCAAAGAGTTCAAGATCGCAGGCGTACGGTCCCCATAAAGCACAGTGCATAAACTAAAATATTTGAATACGGTACGTGGGAAGGACAGCCGACGCGTGCTACACATCGCTGCCGACCGTACACGCTCGTAAATATCGTGCCGTATATATTTTACAACCGACATCGAAACTTTGTCACCAGTAAAACACATCGATAAAACTGACATTGAATTGCTACGACGCAGGCAAAGTCGACCAAATTCAAAGTCACACGTTTATACAGGATGAAGTCGGAGACGTGATCTTAAACTTATTTGGCTGACTTTTGTTATCGCTGTTTGCACTAATTGGTACTTGTAGTTTGAAAGCTGAATTACAACAGTATTTTAGTAAAACAGAATTATCAACTACAGGCCTAGTGCCAAAAAGAAAAGACTTGTAATTCTGTTAAATTTGAAGACATTCATATAGGTATACCCACACACGGAATACGTTACAATACGAGTATGGGGTATTCTACTATGCACAAATGCACCTGCATTCGAACCCGGGTTCGCAATTTTTTTAGAACGGTTTGTAAAAATTAAAGAGGTTGATGGTCGTCGTATCATAACATCACAATATGAGAATTCATTACACGTGTTTGTATTAATCGAATTTAAACTGTTGTGAGACATACTAACATTGAATAATTTTACGGTTTTTCGGAACATGTCGCGCGAGTGACTAAAAACTCCTGTTTGTATTTCTTTGCACTGTAATATTTGGTGAAATAATTAAACGTGAAAGATTTTCGGTTTCTATCAGCATTACCACAGATAAAAACAATACGTATTTTCGAGAATGTATCCAATAAACAAGCTTGTCACATAAAAGGATGAAACAAAATATAAGTAGCATATGAGTCATATAGAAGCAAAGTCAGCAACATTCACTTTTTAGGGTTCCGTACCTAAAAGTAAATAGGAACCCTTATGGTGCGACTCTTGTCTGTCTGTACAGTGCTATTTTACTGTGAATGTTGCTGACTGGGCTTCTATGTATAATTGTGTATGACATATTTAATACGACTGAATTTCTATACTCGTGTTAGTTAACTTATTCATATATTATAATCATATAGCTCGTACCTAAGTATTATATATAAAAGGTTTTCTGTTCCTGTATGTACTCATCCATACACATTAATCTGCTAGTTTCACACGTTGAGTAACAAGCATCAAAATTTACACATTTGTACTATTCTAGCTTTCCTATCCAACAGTTTATTAGCTAAACAACCATCCTGAATGTCTCCTATGCCCGATGAGTCACGCAAAGCTCTAACACTCTAAAGCAGTAAGGCCGTATCATACTGCACAAATGTCTACTAAACCAGACCAGTGAGCACTGCGTCTGTTCTTTCCCAACACTGTTATTACACGAGTGATACAATCACACGCCCACCTTCGTATTAAAATACATGTGAATATTGTTCGTGTCTCGACTGTTTAGGGGAATAATTCATCATTGTCAAATCGTTGACTCGATCGTTTAAATTCACGGCGTGATTTAAATTCATTTTGATCGGTCTGAATAGGTAAGGCTATTAAACGGACACTTGATGTAAATAAATCTGTGTTTGAATTGTTTGTTCAGCCATGTTTGATTTTGATAATTAATGGGTACCCAATTGCTAAGTTAGAGAACGAGAGAACGCGGTATAGTATTGGACTTAGGATAGTAACTATAGAGATAGAATTTTTAGTGAAGTTTCTATAATTCTATCTTTCTATCTCTATGATAACAACCTAATTAAGAAAAATGCTTCATATACAAATCTGAGAAGATGTTCCTGATTATCATTTACGTTTTCATCTACTCACATTAAATTTTTTATTGTTTCTACACCTAGTACCTATATCCCCGCAAAACAAAGCTTCGCTTAGTTTCCAAGTTGTCACCTTTAGAACCTATGCTGCGTGACAGCTATATCCTCAGACCCGACAGTACTTTATTCTCTCCCGAGAAACCTTATTTAAAATGCATTCCCAAAATCTATTTCCATTCCCCACGTTAATATTTAAACCGACGCGCGAGTAACGCAAGTTATTTTAAATATTAAATTTCCTCTCGCTGCGTAATCTCGTTCCCGAGAAAGTGTGCAATATAAAAGATGTCGGATAATACAGTATGGGAGTATTATTTTATTACCGCGGGTACTGCAGACACGCAACGTATACGACATCGAAACTCAATATCCGTCCGATACATTTGTTAAATTCCACATTTCCCCTCCAAGCACTTTACCGCGTTTACTTCGGGTGTATTTTCAAATATCAACCGTCATCTTTCCAATATTTTATTAATCCTAGTCATGTGTTCTGTTTGTTTTACTCTAAATCCTAGACTATTTTCAATTCAATTGAAAATTGAAATATAAGTGCTTCGCACTCGCACGCTTTATTTGTATTGTACCTAGTTATTCGTATTGGTAAAGTTGACGAAGTAGGTATATATAAAGTGAGCCGATCTTGTTCAAACTTGTTCAGGAGACCGGCTCACTTTATATTTCGTCAACCTTACCTACGCAGTTAAGTCTTCACTTGTCTTAATTGAAACGACACACATGATAACGTGTGGTGATCGCAACTCAGCGAAAGTGACAATATTAAGACGACTGTATCTAAACTTTGTCTTACCATTAGTTGACCTTTCTTGTAAGTTAAATGGGTTATCGAGAAGTAGTGTAGCTTGCTTGGAAAATGTCTCCCAATAAATGATAATCGCGTATTGCCGATCAATTTGGACTTTGACGTGTTAGCTGAAACGGATGCACATGAGCCAATACAATTCCAATCTTAAACAAACCCTTTCATTCGAGGATTGACTCCCTCGATGCCGAAGATAGGTTATTGTTGAAGCACTTGCAAATGGCGTCTCGGATCGGGTACGAAAATAACTGGAGCGGCGTGTCTTTGATGCAGAATAATGTTTCATTGAACATAAATCATCTGACGTGTGTTAGGTTTAAGATATTCATATTGTGGCTTCTAGCTTCGGTGGTTTTGGCTTAGATTCAAATAAGAGGGAACATTAAATCGGGATGTTCAAGGAGTACAAAACAAGTAAACTTAAATGGTTACCATGAAAAAGTTTGACTGAACTAATACTAATAGCCACAATAAAAATAAACGTTTCTTTGCTAAGTTTAAGACAAGCGGGACCGCGGGTTTTGGCACTTGCTTATTTGCCAACGTCTAGGTGACAAGTTGAATTTATCCTTGTCCTTTTTTAGCAACATTTTTTTTAGATGTTATTTAATGTTCCTAGAACACTTATTTACAACATGACATAAAAATGTACCTGATACAGCAATTAAATTCACCTGACAGCCATTAATCTGTTTTACATAAAGGAGACCCCGGTTAATAAATTCAAGTCCTACAACCCATTAGTTAGCATTAGTGGTCAAGTGACTCGACTGGATTGATACTCTACCTCGTCACTGGGAGGCGGTGTACATGAAGTTCTTGTCAAATGACTCGTCAAGATTGATACTCTATCTCGTCACTGGAAGGCGGCAGACATGAAGTAACGGAGATTAATAGCTTATTTACTGACTTGTGATAAAATATTAATTGCTTGCATACATTTTGAGATCAGATAGGACTAGAGACGCCGTCGAAACTGTCGAGTGCAGGGAAATAAGTACAGCAGGTAAATACGACTTGTTATAATGACAGTTCGTGGGTTTTTTGTTGAAGTGGATATATCATGGGTGAACTGTTGAATGTTTAAACTTTATGAACTTGTTGCATTGAGGTTCTATTAGTCACCAGGGTCGGGTTAGTCAAACTCGAGCCGCATGCGTCTCTTTGGAGGTACAATTGCGGTTCTTTATGTCACCCATAAAATTAACATTTGAGAGTTCTTACATTATTACTTAAAACGACATTTGCGGATCTTTAAGCTTCCTGAAAAACTGGTGATTTCTATTTCAGTTGGCTCTTCTCAAAAGTTTGCCTACCTCTGAGTTTGTCAACATTGGTACCTATATCGATGATACCATTGTTTCTATTATCCTAAACTGCAACTACTGAATAGGTAATACCTACAATTTTGTCGTTTTTGTACACAATATACTTACTTGCCTAGACATATCTCACACGAAGAGTTGGGAAGCACCACTAATGGCACCTGCGACAGCACGATTAATCAAATCGTTAATAACTCTGACATTGTATCACCTTTTTTCATACCAAAATTTCAAGAACCTAATTAAATAAGTTTTCAATAAAGCTGACCTAACATGATTAATATTCGTCATTCGTCGGCGGCATGACGTATAAAGTAATAAGATTAATGGCTTATTTACTGGTTTTCGCTAAATAAAATGCTTAGAAGAACTCTATGAGTTTTATTGTCGTTACGTTCACAGATCGAAAAACTAGGTAAAGAGGGACATCAAAGTAATGAACACAAGTCACAAGCCTCCCCTAACAGAGCTACGTCCCCGGGAGATAAATGACTAACTGCTAGTGTATCATGTGACCCTAGTCTGCTTAATACTTCTCACTTTTCTAGCTGGGCGAGTCTATCCTACACACTGCGGCGATTCTACTACATGTCTACTTATGTCCTATGTGACCCTGCGGGCTCAGCACGGTTCCATTTTTATCGACTATCACTATGCGCGTCCCTTTCGCACTTACATACTTGTTAGAACGTGACAGGCATGGTGACAAGGGATAAAAACGCGACCGTGCTAAGCCGCCTGGTACTGTTAAAGACTGCCGTAGCCCACTAAGTCAGCAAGGAAATTGTTTAATCGCTAATATATGTCCATTCAATATGTATCGGACGACATGCTTTGATTTATGTGATCCTAATAGGTTGCTAATGCTTTTTGTCGACTTTCATAACTATTTGTCCACACACATCACACACACACAATCTTATCTAAAACTAAAATCTTACAAATCATATACAAAACTATTAAAACACGACTATTTACAAACATACACTACTACACACAACACGTCTATATCCAATACGAAACTAATAATAACTACTCTCACCCTACATATTAAACTTTTTGTATCATACGCACATACAACTACCACTTATAAGGTAAATAACTTTATCCCTTCCGTAACACCCCTTGCTCTCGATATGAATAATCTTAATATGAATAATTTACTTACAACAATAAATGACTTGGATTCCTCTGAAATATCGACGTAAAAGAGAGTTGTAACTCTTGTCGAACACACAGTAACGTGAAAAGCAATTGCTGCTTTGCTACGATAACATAAAACGTATAATGGACGTCTCACTTTTCTCCCAGTAGTTAAGCGCAGCTGTTCTAAGCATTTCAAGCCGTAAGCTGGTTAAACCTAACCTGTATGAGGCTCGAGTCCGGCTGGACACCTGACGGGGGACATAAATTTAGTTCATTCGCTATTTGTGTATTTGTTTGGCTAAGTTTGGTGCCGTATATAGTAGACGGATAATTATCGTATTTAGCTTATAGTTAATTTTAGTTAAGTGCTTAGGTTATTAATTTAGTCGGATTAGACCATTATAATATGAATACGCTAGTAAACCCGCATCCGCCTCGATTGATTTGTTCACAAAAACGTACTAAAACATTTAATAAGATAAAAAAACATTTTCTTTTACTCCTAGCTAGTGATTTGGTTGCCAATCATGATTACTGCTACAAATAGTGTACCAAATTAGTTTATTTTTTTAAATGTTGATCTTACTCTTTATATTTACTTATATTGCCTTTATCGATTTTAAGTAAACAGTTTCAAGAAAGGAAACGATCGCACCCTCCTCTCACTACAGACACAAATCCGTAGATTATCTACACTCGATATGACAGGCGACAATATGATGTGCCGAAAATAATAGAATGTATTGATGTTTTTTCCCATTTCAAAAAAGAGGCAGGCGACGAGATGAAATTGCGTTCCTTATAAAGATTATCGATTGCAATTGCGTTTCTTTCAAAGGTAAGGAAAAACAATATGTTTGACAAATATTTATTAAAATGTATCAAAAATTCAAGAAAATGTTATCTAATCCCAATGAAACGAAAATGCAACTTTGTTATCTAATTAATCTAATTATTAAGTATTCAAAGTATAAACCAGAAGTACTTCATACTTAGCAAAACTCTTTTGCAGAGCTAACTAAGGCATTTTGCTTACTTACTGTTGCTATAGTAGAAAGTTTTAGTTTAGGAGATATTTGCCATTTTGTGAATTAGCTACATGCGGTGCTTTTAGTTCTTAAAAACTTATGGCACCCATATCAAAAGACTTCCGATGTCACTCTCAAAAACAATGGCAGCCCAAGACTTAAAAACATAAATAATACATGGCAACGGAGACATTAAACCGCAACGCGATCTTATCCGATCTAGTGATTGCAATCCGGATTATTCGAAGTTCAAAAATCCGGATTTCGGAGCGTTTGAAAATCCGTTTTAAAATTCGGATTTTGAAAAGAAAAAACCGGTTTTTCGGATTTTTTCCCACCAGTACTAATTTGCTCAAAATTAATGCTAATGCGAAATAAAAAGCGGTGCACATGAAGCGGTAACGCGGGAGAGCTATTGCCAGCCGGGCATTGCGCGTCGCGCACTCGTTCGCACCTGTATGCTTGCCCCGCGTCCGCTTTTTTATTGGCGTAGCAGCCCAAGTAACAAAATTTGGTACTATAAAAGTCCTGAGAACGTTTTGGAGCGTGCTAATTAGTGTTCATGATTAGCACTATAATGGTGTTGTAAACGTTTACAAAGCCCCAGATAGGCCCTAGTTTTATCACTGATTTATTCTATAAACATTACATAAAGGCTCTCACGGTGATAAATCAGCTCTATGGTTCAAATGTAAAAGTGACGAGAACGCTCTTTAGTACTAAAATAGTGCTGTCTGCAACGTTTATGTCGCAATTTGGAATTATAAAAGTAACCAATGAAACATGTTTATAGTGCTATTTTGCACCGTAAACGATTCCAGTGATCTTTTTTATCATACTTGCGTCGTGGGTGCCTAAAATATTAAATAAGTTCATTCGCCATTGTTTCTTATGCTATTATGGCAGAAAACAGCAGCCATTTTTTAAGTTACGATTTAAGTTATTTAGCAACGTACCAGGTAACTTTTATGGTACTATATAGCACTATAGAAAAACTTTCATGACTTTTAGAGAACTCTTCTAGCCTTATAGCGATGTTAAGAGAGCTTTTAAAAAGCTAAAACGTTACGTAATGGTCGTGCAAAGTCCTTTTATAGTGCAGATTGATCCTCTAATAGTGTTTACGATACTGCTACAATACTAGTTTTATAAAAGTTACTTTGACGCATTATTAGTGCAAAATAGGTTCATAAAAGCATCAGTAAAGTCGTCTATAGTATTAAATAGTACCATAATCGCTTTTTGCATATCTATTACAGTGCAGCACTTTAAAGATTCTTTGTATGATTCTATAAGCGTTCTAATAAGAGCTAAATTATAGTACTTAAAAGGTCTTTAATCTTATAGAAACAAAACGCTTTGTTAAAAACCTTTATAGTACAAGCAGTCACAATGGTTACCATTATAGGCCTACTATATCACTGTTTGGTGATAAAATGCCTTAGTTATAGAACCTTTTGTTACTTGGGAGTGTACGTATGTATTTTGTTTTTATTGTTTTTTAAAGATTTTGTTATTGGCGTAGCAGTGTACGCATTCTGTTTTTTATTTTTAATAAAAACAACTTAATTTGATTGTTTGTTTCACTTTGCCTTTATGCCACATATTCCTTTCTTAAAATCCGGATTGAATCCGAACTTCGGATTTCGGTCAAACCAAAATCCGAAAATCCGGATTTGAAAAATGTTCACGGATTTGCAATCGCTAATCCGATCCCGTTCACCGGCACCGAAATAGAAGCGCCGTGCAAAACAAATGCACAATGAGTTCCGCGTGCCAGCAGCGGATTTATGTTCGTCGCCGAGCAGCCTCATTCAGACCTTGCTGGCTCAATGACTACTACTAAGAATGTGCTAGGTACTTAAATTACATAGATTTTGTCCGAGCAAAAGCTGATTTTCTTTTCGAAACTTCGGTCGAACACTATCGAAAATACACTGTACAGAAAGTACAGGTGCGTCCAAAAGGTTCGGCAGTTTTTTGCCCGAAACTGAAGCTTCGGCCGAAGTATGAGTTTTATGCCGAATCTTGCCGAAACCGAAACTTCGGTCGGACACTAATTAAGATGCAAAATGCTCAACAACTATTATACATCCCCATTCACTAGACCTGGTTAGTGGTTAGCTAAATGATTGGCTACAATCGAACAAAGTAAAGGTTTACCTACTGGATATTTGTTAGCTGGTTTCGACGAGAGAAAAAAATAAGTTCCGAAATAATAGCTGCCATGTACAATTTTTTTTAATTTAAAATGAACGTTTTTTTGAAATTACAATTATAAGACAAAACGAGATTAACTATATTATGCGATTATGACGTCGATTTTAAAGGACACTCCATTGCCCATTGTCTTGCCTTTATTGAATTTAATTATTACTTTCGCCAAAGTTTATTTTATTAATAATTTAATTTTCTTTGATGTAGGTCAGTAAAAGTATTTTTGTCCAAGTCCAAGGAACTAGAATATCATCGTTTAATTATAATTACCATTATAATACAACAAAATTCGAATCGATATAAACTCACACTCCATTCGATTATCCGATTCTAATGTCGGTTTTAAATAGCACGCCATTGCCCATTTGATTGTGTTCTTGCATTTCTTGTTGCGCGTCCCGCCCGCTATTTTAGACTCCTGATCTCTTAATAGTATTCTCTATTCGGTTAGAAGCTGCTGAATAAAATCGATTTAGACATTTAGTTTACTGTTTTTTTATTCCATTTAGTAATTCGTAAAAGTGAATTGAACAATAGAGAATATAATTTATTAAAGACGTACGTTGTTTGTCTACTAAATTGATTGGGTTTAGGAATACGAGTATTATTCAATTGTTTATTTAAGTAATTATATTTGTCCGATTCCGATTTTAAAGGATTTGAAAATATACTTATGGATATACATTATACATACCTATACATAGCTAATCAGTAATTATTATTAGTATTATTACCTTTCTCGTGAATTACGATCCCAATTTGCCTAAGTTTGCCTAATTTGCAAAAGTTGCCTATCTTATGTATATTCCTGTGACTTCAGCCATTTTGAGTGTAGTATCTATTTTATCACTAAAGTCTTCTAATAACATTGCTGGAAGTTGCTGCGGGTGTGACCGCACATTATTACATTATACATCCACAGCGCGGATGTTATACGGTTTGTAATAACGCCCTAAAGCTCTTGTAAACTTTACAAGAGACTGTAAAAAATAATTTACGTGTTCCTACAGGCTCCTTAATTGGTTTAGAGATTCTATAATAGTAAATTCTAATTAACGGGTTCTCTTGGATCATCAACTGTTTTATTAGTCAATTAATCAGATAGTTTTTTATCTGTTTTGTATCAAAATTAACTTTGAAATTACCTATAGAGGCACATGCTACGCATTTATCATAGTAGTCTGTTCGAGATCCTGAAAACGGTGAAAAACAGAGATACTACTCCTAAAAATACGTGTGATACCTCATTAGATTCGTCATGATGTCTAGAAAAATGTATTCGAGCGTGTATTAGCACACAAAAAATATAAAAAGTTATAAACAGAAAAAGGGGGAAAAAGTAGATGTTTTTTATTTCCTCAATATCTCAAAATTAATATTATAAAAGGGGAGGGTATTTCCAATAAAACATTCTATACTTGCAGAACTGCATCTCCATTAGTTATACTTTTTATTCGACGCTGAACACAGCCCTCCGCGCCTCATTTTCGGGAAACTCGCGCGGCGTGAAAAAGCGTAACATTAAATATAATTTTAAAGGTATTAAATATTAATAAAAATAATTAAAAAAAAAATCCCTTAGAATACATTTTTCTAGGCATCATGACGAATCTAATGAGGTATCACACGTATTTTTAGGAGTAGTATCTCTATTTTTCACCGTTTTCAGGATCTCGAACAGACTATAGGTATTGTACAGTGAGACAGTGAGCTGCTAAAGAAATTACTTTATAAATAGAATTTATTCATGTGGCTATGCACTTTTGCAGCTGTTTGTTCACCGCAGGCGTTCACCGCAGTGGGTATCTTCTTTAAGAAGAATTTAACATTTATTTAACAAAAAAGTAACCTAAGAAATGCAGCCGCAGTCCTGTACGTGAGACGTCAATTTCTCGTTAGTTTTTACAAGTAGGTAACCGTTACGGAACAATTAAAAAAAGGTTTTAGTCAAGAACAAGACTACGTGTGGACGAATCTTACTAAGGTAGCACACGATCTAAAAATACTAGTACTCGGTATCGTCCCAAGAACCTCAATTAACGCAGTCCTAGTTCACTGAACTCAGCACAATAGTACTAGTTGAGCGTCTGTCCGGACTGTCACGGGCGTATTTAACAAGACGCGCCACGGTACGTAACGTGCATGTAATGGGCGGGTTATGTCCAACAAGGAATTAAAGTGACACAAGAATCGCAACATTTATATTTTTAACTTAGTGGTGTCCTTGAAATGTCTAAAGATATTAAAGCTGTTCACAATTACGAGTTCGTGATGACAAGATGAACAATCGAACATCGACAATCGTCAAGCGATTGGAAAAAATGTGCCGGGATGGCAGAAGCTACTAAAAGTCATGTAACTAATATATTTTTTTTAAGTTTCTATTGGCGATTTCTATCAACGATTTTCACCTAGGCCCCTGAGCGTGTTATGTCCAACATCAAATTAGAGCGCGTAGATAGCACAAAAATTTCAAGAGCCATATTTTTTTTGTACAATTTTTAGTTTAAACCTTACAAGTTCCTCAACATCTCAGGAACCTTAAGAACCTTAATGCGGTTCCAGTTCAGTGAACTCGGAACAATAGTTGGTTCAACTGGCTGGACTGTCACAGCATGCAAAGTCAGGCCATATTAGGCGTAAAACAAGGAACTAAAGCACAAGAATTGAAAATGATATTCCAATAGGGCTACTTAAAGGTGACTTTCGGCAACTGCAGCTGCATTACGGCTCGGCCACGACTTGCGACGGCATCGGCAGCAGGGGCAAAAGGTCCGATCGCTGTGTCTCGCTCCAACGTTCGCGCTGTATCTGTAAATATCCTTGATAAAATGAGTGACGGATTGAACGTCATATTCGCGCAGTAATGCGACGGCGTATGTCACTCATTTTATCAACGAAATTGACAGATACAGCGGCGAAATCAACGCCGCCGCAGTAATGTTACAACAGTAATGCAGCTGCTGTTGACATTCGAATGCCATCTTAGGGTTACCAGATACACATTTAGAATTTCCTGACAAAATTCCTGATGGGGGGGGGGATTCAGCCGTTAGCGATTGGCCACCCGATTGAGCCGATAGCCGCGTTTTATTAATTTAAGTTTTATTAAATTTATTATTTGTATTAATTTAAGTACATAAAAAGGTACTTTATAAAAAAAGTCATCAATTCAAAAAATTCCTGACATTTTCGTATTCCGTCCCCATTCCTGACAAAAGGCCAAAATTCCTGACATGTCAGGAAAATTCCTGTGATCTGGTAACCCTAATCTTAAACGATCTCTAAAAATAACGGCAGCAGAAAAACGTAACGAAAGTAGTTATTTTAATACCTTCATTCTCAATAAGTAATGACTTAACGGATGTTTCAGGTTAATAAATTGTTTATTTGTTATGGAATTCTCGTATTATTTATTACGTACTGTCAACATTCCACAAGGTCATATTTATTACCCACTGTCAGCAATGTTACGACGCAGCCGTTAAAATGTCTTTCGAAATTTAAATGTAATGCTTAAACTATATGTAATTATAAACAATAACCTGTCCATCAATAACCGTTATAAGTTATAATGCTACACCAAAACCGGCGACGTTCTCAAGTAAAAGCTACCACTTTGTCACAAAGATTTCTAATTGCACCTTTATGCCATTATCGCCTTATTGACATCCGACAAAGTACCTTTTGCCCAAAACGACATCATAAAGTCGAGGTGATAATAATTGTCCCCGAACACTACTTACTCTTTATGGCCTTCTTTGTCGTGAGTGTGCCATCTACTTACAATAAAGCGTCCGGGACCTGTTTTATGACATGGCCTTAAAAGTTGCATCTGGTCATGATGAGCATAGTTAAGTAGCCTTATACTAATGAATAGACCACATGTTCATCATATATTTTTTAATAGCAATTATTCGCAAGTTTGTATTTGTCTGAACGGGTTTGGGAGTGGTACCTAGTGACCTGTGGATCTGATTTCCGACTTTCATCTCGGAGGTCGAGGGTTTAAATCCTGACTTGTAGGTACCATTTATTTTTTCAGAACTTATGTACGGAATGTCATTTGATTTTTACCACAACCTCTTTGGTGAAGACAAACATCGTGAGGAAAATTGCATACATCTGCGAAGAAATTCAAACGTAGGTTATGTGTAGTCCTTCGTACTCTCGCATTGGGACTAGCCGAAGCCCTTTCTTGTTCAAGTTGGAAAACAAAACCAGTAAGCTGTTAAATATGTTGGCTTTGCGTTTAACTGGGACGCTCGCCTAACGACTATGGGCCATATTACTTGTTTGACAGTTAATTGGCATAACCTATGTCATACTCAATGAGAGTATGAAAATTGGGCCCGCAATTTTGTCTAGAAAGATGATCATGACATGGTGTCTAAAATGTGGGATACATTCATCCTTGTGTAATTGTACGGTTTTCCCTTGTGTTTTTCACAACATTTAAAAATTTATAAAACAGAAAATAATTTTGTTTTATCGCGACGCCCTTTATAAAATGTCTTATAATTATACACGGCCATAAATACCCTAACCGGTATCTTAATGCAATAATAAAATCATTATGTGCATTAATCATGGTACGAGACGTTGCTTCTTGCTGACATCCCCTTATACCTGCTGCTAAATCTTATTAACATTTAAATTGCTACATAAAAGGTACTTTCGCATTCCTTGCGGAGAGAACCTGTGCTGTAAATACTGTATTATACTTAATATAATAATAGTTCAAGGTTATTTATAAAACGTGTACTTATAGTAAGCATATACACTATATTGGATTGCAGAAGTTGTACTTGGATGTAAAACAAATTACATAGCAAAAGTGTAACACTAGTAACCTAATGAGTTAAGTCCTTTCTGAGCAAACATAAATATTAATGTAATTAATTATTTTGTTGTACTATTTTGCCTGTTTGTTTCACAAGTAAAAAAAAAAGAAGGAAGAGCAACTTTTTCTAAAACATACAATTATCACTAATGATAATTGTTGCATACGAATAGTTAAGACTTTAAAGCATATGCAGCACAATTCACAATTTTCTTCAGCCTTGTTGTAAACGAATCGCTTTAATATGCAAGATAACAATAAAAGTTAATATTCTATTAAAACTAACTAGTCCTATTTATGATGTTAAATAGTTTAAAGTGGACTGGAAACTCATTTACCCGCCATTAATTCGTGAACAACTAACTACCGTAAGCAGATTTAAATGCACGGCAAAAGTTTAAATTTATGTACCGGACGCGGTCTTCAATTAAACTTGTTATAATGAAACTCAGGAAAAACGGAGTAAATTGCCATGGAAGCGAGACGCAAATAATTCCCAAGTTTTGCAATTTATACTCATTTTAAAGTAAAGTTCGATGGCGCAGACGGACGTTTCGGGGCCCATCGCCGCCAGAATCGATTATTTCGCCGCTCTGACTCTTTCCGCGGGATACTCGAAAATTGTCTTCCTTGTTTGTAATATAATTTAGCTAACGGATGCTGAATTCGAAATTCGAAACAGCTGTCAATTCCGACTGATATTGTCCAATTTGCGACAAAGGTATGGTTAATTAAAAAAGTTCCGAGAAATGGGCTGCTGAAGCGAGTCACATTACGCGGGTGTTATTTTTACGCAGCTGCATTTGTTTGGTATTTCATCAATTGGCTATTCAGTATCCCGTAAAATATTGTCGGTTGACTATTCACTTTATCCGGAATCTTCGGCAGATACCAAACGGACGCATCTATTTCAAAACCATTTGAACTATTTAGATGAAATCGAACAGCGACATTAGGTTTTATTGTTTCGCTTGAATTGGCTTTCTTCTTCGGTTTGTTTTTCGTAAACATTCCTGCTGTCGTTGGCAGACTATCCAATGAACTCGTTTCTATTCGCTATACGACTGGACTTGGTCTAAATATACCATTAAAATTCAAGAACAGCAACCGCGCTATGCTTCTAAGCGTTATGGACTATTTATTGATATTTTTACAAAATCTTATTCCAGAGATGAAATTTTTATATTTAAAGACACATTTACAAAAATAATATTCTGCTGTGGAATTATTGGAAGGCAACAACAAGTACAAGATCTTATGAAGTAAGGTCTAGAGTCTAAGTATAGCCACAAAATAATGTTAATATTTTCGTTCAGGAATGTTTACCTAAATGAGAAAGAGAAAGTATTCCAGTATGCTCGTCTAAGTAAGAAATCTTAAATTTTCTTAATTCAATTTTAAGGGCATTTTAAGCAAAGTATTAGCAGTGGCTAGTTTTCAATTGTACTTGATGAAAACGGTGTTTTACAATAAGCAATCAGACTAAGAACCCTTCCACGAATAAAGTGTTGCGAACTTCTTTCATTGAGTATTCACAAAGCAGCTGCTCTCAGCTAAGCTTTCAATCAAACTGGATTTCCACCAAAACAATAAGCCCTTTCCGCATCAAATTGCGCGGAGTGAGTGCGAAGCGAGCGAGGTCCCGCGAGCACTTTCTCATGCAAAAGTCGAACCGTTACTTTAATTCTTAGCTCGAGCACTTGTCGGTTTTACGAGCGTGGAGCGATTTAATCCACTTAAAACGCAGAGCACAAACTCCAAGCCGACAAAGCTCTCAGCCGCTCTCATTTAAAAATGGAAATAAACCCCCGGCCATCTTTGACTCGATGTGCGGCCGCTGGTTGAATTCTAAGTGCGGTTCTCCATTGATGCATTTGCGATTCTATTTTCACTTGACGCAGACGGGAACGCGGATATAACAGTAACCGTGAACGTAATGATAATAAAATGATATGAGGTGAGACTCATCTTTTTCATGCACTTCAGCTGGCGGAGAATCCAATTATATTACCTAGTACCTAGGTATCATTTCTCAGCCGGCATTCGAAAATGATCTTGTAGCTAGTGGCTTGAGCCAAGCTGATTTTCGCTCCATATGCTCCTTTCTTTGAGTGGCATTAGACCTTTATAAATAGGAACATATCAGAATTTTTACTTTAATTAGAGCTTCTGCTTTTTAATTAGGGCCCGTACATTCTACTAACCTATCTGTTGTATAACATCCTATGATTCCACCAGCAGTGTCTAATGGTCTAAGGGCAGTTATAAATGAATAGCTTCTGCCCGCAACTTCGCCTGCGTGAAATGATGATGATTGATAAAAACTATCCTATGTCCTTTCCCGAAGCCTCTCACTATCTCCGTACCAAATTTCATCTAAACCTGTGCAGTTTAAGCGAGAGGAGCTAACAAAAAGACACAGTTAGGTACTTTCGCATTTATGTATATTAGTAGGGATTACATACATACCTGTACAGTGTACACTATCATACATAATATATGTACCCAGAATAATAATCTTTCAAAGAAAAATATTTTTCACCGTCTAGCTAAACGGTCTCGACTTTATCAAACTCATTATATCCACGGCCAAATGAAAATCGGTGGCCTAAATATTTTTAATATTTCTCGGTTTATTTACGCAAGCATCTCAGATAAAGGCGCAAACCGAAATATTTCCACGGAGGCAATGTTTATCCGGGACCGAGGAATTATTCGCCCGCGGTCCACGTCTTCGGTTCCCAGGACCACAGACTATTTCCTAATAGATGTTCTAAGATGATTTGTGGTCACTTATTGGAATTGGCGCGAGAGACCTCACAATAGCGTCTTTTGAGCGTCGGCGTATAGTCAGACAGTCGGCGTAGTGACATAGGCAACACGTCGAACGTGGTTCGCGGTAGGCCCTTAGTGCTGTTGCGCCAAGGTTACGCTGAGCAGCAATCGTAGAGTAGACTTGACGGTCACGCTCGGGAGAGAAAGCTATCGTCAAATTCGTCTAGATACGTTTACTCATATATGACAATTAACTGTCAACAAACATTTAATTCCAGGGTTAAACATGGGGTGTTTTTGTACAAAATTATATATAGAATGCTACTGAATACTTATGTGTGATTTACAAGACTGTTCAAAATAGAGAGTCTGTTGGAGGAAGCCTATTCCAAGGTCTTAATGAAAGAGTTCGTTTGCGTTTGCGCTGAGATTATTTCGACTGTTTATTTTAGTTTCCTTGCGGCTTCCCCTCGCGGTCAATTCTCTCGATTCATATTTGTTTTAACTTGTGTACCGAGTGTTAGCGTTTTCTTATTAGGGCGCGGGCACGGTAATTGCTCTTTTAATTGGTCAGGCGTAGGTGTATAGTTTCAGTGAGTTTCTCACGTTTAATAGTATTATTAATTGCTGGCATAAAAGCGTTTCGTGCCATTCCATCCAGCCAATTATATCGAATGACTTGTTTTTTATTTATATCTAATATTCTTTACCTATATTTATAAAATATAAAGCGTGTTTAGTTAGGTCGACGACTTAATTTTGAACAGTCAAACGTTCTCAATTTTAAAATCCCTAACTCAGACCTTGATCCTTAATTACCTCCCTTAACGTTTTGCCCCTTTTTTTCGGGTTTCAAGCGGAAATTGCGTGGAAGGAAGGAATTATTTCACCCAAATAGGTCTCTTGGTACCTATTGCTAATTACTAGCTTTTTACAGTCTGTTAATTTCTCCGTGTTGGTAGTAATTGCTTGAGTTTCCGGGATTCTAGTCCATGCTCGATAATAGGAGCTAGTGAACATTATGTTAAAATATTTAATTGGATCTGAAGTGTCAACACTGGTTATTTAAGTTTACAACTTTAGTTTCACATTCTTTTGCAGATGTATTGTAATTTCCTTTATTTCTCAGAGATTTAGCGTTTTCCCGGTTGCTTTCTATATAAGCCCTTAATCCACTTGGCACCCTTATCCCCTCCTATAACTTTCTTCGTAAGACTTGGCACTAGCCATACTAATACCTAAGAAATTTTAGTACCTTCTGCAGTAAAAACAATTGATTTTTGCAGATCACGTATAATTTTACACACTTATCAAAAAAAATTACACACTGTTACTTTCACTGTTACTGTTAATTTTCACAAATTCCACTAAAAAAACTAATTGATCGTTTTAAACTAATTTGTCTGCGTTCCGCACAGTTGGTAAACATGAAAGGTAAAAAAAAAAGAATACGGTTGTGAATTTCGCTGGAAAGGAAAAAGATGTATCTATGAGGCGAATATAATGGGCGATGATGGTTGACAATTTGGCGAATGATACCTAAATTTTGAACCGCTTGTTTACACCGCCCGTCAAGCGAGGCTTTTTTGAATTTTGAGGAGTTGTAGGAAGAAAAAAGAAGGGGTATGCGGATCACAGATATTAACAAATGGCGAAACAAAAATATGGCACAAAAACACAATAATTAGGTGGTTATGAAAAAATTGGGATTAGAAAAACTATCGCTAAAATTTAGATATTGCAGTCTTGAATTTCAGTTAGGAAAGGGGACAAAGGGTAAAGGGGACAAACGTGGAAGCACACGCAAGGGTGCCGGCAGCTGGATCCAAATCCAGTTGCATATAGCATGGATGGCGCACAAGTTGGTGTCCTCAAACAGGCCTGACGAGGTAAACCTCACTCGCCTCCTGGAGAGCGCTGATGGCAGGCAGTAGACGGGACGGTAACGATGGGGCCACCTCACTTCATCAGTGCCCGGCGCCGATACACGCACGGCCTTGGTGGCCAACTGTCTACGAGGAGCGTCTGCTCCCTGACGCCGATTCACGCACGGCTTGGATGGCCAACTGTTTACGAGGAGCCTTTCCGCCCGTGGATTTACGCGCACTTTAAAAACTTCGGGTTATATATCAAATCTGGTTAAAAACAACCCGGGAGCACAAATCACTTATTCACACAAAATTCACAAGCCATCTGCCAAAAAACAAATTCAATTTTACTTTCTCGAACATTCCATCAAAATTTAAATTCAAAATAATCGCAAATATGCATTTTATTTTTTTACAAACGGCCAGTAGCGTTTCGCTACACTTCCTGCTAAAAAATATACCTATAGGTAGGGATAAGGTTACATCACTTGATCATATTCATCAGATGATGTTAGCCAAAACAATTCAGACAGTACATTGGGAATCAGTATGCTTACTTACTTTTTTTTCCAGGATGGAGACCGGGGCTACCTCGAAGGCCTAGCGTCCCGCTACGCAGACCTCTTCTCCACGCACTACGGGGATGTCCTCGACCACCTCGAAGAGTTACGGAGACACGAATGGGAGGAGATGTCTCCTCGAATGCGGGTCCTGGGCGGGCCTGGGACCCCGCAGACCCCGCCGTCGGCCAGCCCTGGGTCGCTGGCGCTGAACAATCTGACGACCAGTCTGTCGCAGCCGATTTATGTACCAGGAAAATACTCGGTGAGTGTCTTCTTTATCTATTCTCTCTTTTACACAATCTCGGCCGTTTTCATTCGTCAGCCGGTTTTCGTTCATGTCAAACGATGTCGATTCGGTGAGTTACTTTTATCTACGTAGACAGGAGTGCGTAGGTACTACTGGCATAATACATATTTATTTAAATCATAAATCATAATACATGTTATTTCCTGAAAATAGCCCTTAATAGTGGTGCATGTTATTATAGTTTATTGATGAATGGATGGCTATTTCCGGTGTAACAGGAGCAATTAATGTATTCGTCGTCAGTCAAAATATACATGTGTATTTTGAGGTTCAATATGTCGCGGTTACTGCGAATTCAGGGTTTGTATTTTTAGATATTTACTTACTTAAATGTTTCTCAAAAGTGTGATTTAATAGTATTCTACTGCTGTTCGTAGCATCTTTTGTTACATCCTGAAATTACCTAATGAAATATGGTCATCCCTGGTAATAAAATTCCCATTTAGTTTTATTTAGACTAGTCATTATAACACTACGTATATAATCATTGACCTCATTAGCCCTGGTTCTCACTCCACTAACCATTTCACCTAACCATCATTGCACGTAACCTCGTACTGTCTAATAAAATAAAACATTCCCCATTAGCTCTGTAGTTTTATGAATACTTCAGCATGCTATAATTTCACAAGCCGACATTTTATTATCCTTCTTAGGACTTTCATAACTGAATTCCAGGAAGAGCATTCGAATTTAAACTGTTGTGAGACATACTAACATTGAATAATTTTACGGTTTAGACTCACTTGTTTAGCAGCGTTCACGACGGCCGTGTATCGCTTACAGCTTGTGTGTAAGCGATACACGGCCGTCGTGAACGCTGCTCGCACTGTTAGTGCTTGAGAAAGGAGACCTAGGCTCTCCGAAACATGTCGCGCGAGTGACTAAAAACAAGTGAGTCTAAACCGTAAAATTATTCAAAGAGCATTCGAGTTTTAAAATTAAATTAAATAATAATTAAATATTTTTTTATTTTAATATTATGGAACAATTTTACACTAATCGACCTAGTCTCGCAGTAAACTCAATAAGGCTTGTGTTCTGGGTATTACTCACAACGCAGCTACCTACCTTGCACCATTATTTATATAGAGATGCAATCGAGATGCAAGAAATGTCCAATCAATATTGAGATATTTCCTGTTCTATAAACAATATACGAATACGGCTTTTTAACTATTTAATTGGAATGACTTAGACACTACAAACAGTTAAAGAATTAGCAAATGATACATGGCTTATGGAATTATAGAAGCTCCTACCCACTAACCTTCACCCACGCATCTAACCTAGTACTTTATAACATACCAATTTAGTCTTATGTTCAACAGCCGTCCAGCTGCCTGACCGACAAGGAGGAGGACGATATCTACGGCTTCGGCTACGGGGTGTTCGGCAAGCAGATGCTGCAGCGGCAACAGCAGCAGAAACAGCTGTTGCTGGCGCAGCCGACGCAACCGCTCATCCATAACCAGCAGCATAATTATCAGAGGTGAGTTAACTTACTGATGTTTATTGTCCTGTGACTGTGACGTTTAGCGTGTAGTCATCATCTTCCTCGCGTTGTCCCGGCATTTAGCCACGGCTCATGGGAGTTGGGGTCCGCTGGGCAACTAATCCCAGGAATTGGCGTGGGCACTAGTTTTTACGAAAGCGACTGCCATCTGACCTTCCAACTCGGAGGGTAAACTAGGCCTTATTGGGATTAGTCCCGTTTCCTCACGATGTTTTCCATCATCAAGATGTGACTGGTAAATGTCAAATGATATTTTGTTACACAAGTTCCGAAAAACTCATTCGTACAAGCCGGGGTTTGATCCCGCGACCTCCGGATTGCAAATCGCACGCTCTTACCGCTAGGCCACCAGCGCTTCAACGCTTAGCATGTAAGTAGCAATATAATAATATTTAAGTACCTACAATACGCGCACGAAGTCATGAAGATCTACCTAGCCATGGATTACTGCAGGAAGCGAAAAGGTAATTTTATCGAGTAATCTATATAAAATTTGACGCTTCCTGCAATAAGGCATTCAGCAGCATTAAGCGCTCATTTAGACAGCGCGCGAACTCGCATGCGATTTTAGTTACATTGCGGACCGTTGAGGTTACATCAATTCGACCGGCCGATCAAATAACGCAATGTAATGAAACTTGCATGCGAGTTTTCGCACCGTCTAAATGAGCCCTAATGCAGCAGCAGCATTAAGCAGTATTGCAGCGCGACATTGCTGCCGACTGCACCGATCGATGACCGATCCGGGCAGCAACATCGAGTATGTCATTTGCGGCAGCCATGTCACGCCGCGTGACTGAAGCAGTAATGCTGGTGTAATCTGAATCCTGTGAGTGTGCGCTGCGCTTGGGCGCGGCAAGCGGCGGTTCATCGGGTAAGTTCCTCAGACTTCCTGTGCGAAATGTACAGTTAGCAATACTAACCATTAGCTAAGCACATTTGCATACTAACCTCTTTTCTACCTTTTCTCTGCAGCTGCTGCTGATTGTAACGTCTAGCTATTTAAGCGCGGTCGGATCCTTTAGAATTTAACCAGGGAAACGTTCGATGACTGCATGGGTCATCATAGGACGGCATTGTCATTGACATCCTCGAAACGTCAGAGGTAATATTAAAACTTAATTATACGGGATAATGACATTATCCCTATAATAGCTATTCTCGATGTCATCAAATATTGTAGAATTAGCATAAAACATGGCAAGACGAGCGATTTTATTACGAGCAATAACGATAAAAATCAAGTTTGATACATATTCCTTTTAAGTATTCCATGTCAAACGCTTTAGACTAGATTTGAATGTTTCAAATATAGAAGTCCATAAAGATAAAAGCGTTCTAGCGGTAAATATTATAATTGAACTAACAGACGGTCCATTAAAATCGGCTTTATAAATATCTCCCAAATAAAATAACAATAGAGCGAAAAAGACAAAGCGCGATACGACTATACCGCTGTGTATGGAAATTCGCGGTCAGATTATTTCCATTGGCAATTTAACGAGACTGCCATGGGGCTGCCCATAAATTATTTTGACTTTAACAGGTGTACTTGTTAGATAAGCTTTTACGCTGCATGTTTAAAGGCTAATCTAAATTGAAATCAGACATTCGATTGGCGACAGAAGCTCTGGACCCTGAATAGTTTAAGTTGGCCCCAGCAGTGATAAACGCGGTTCGCGATGCTTAACCGGTTTTATATATTTATATACTGTGATTTGTGGGGCTATTTTCATTTCGACTAGACATGTTTCTTGGTACGTCAATAGAAAGATCGAAGCATGAATACATGTTGCTTTGAAAGACATGCGTAAGCTTTAAGAGGATACTGGGAGTCATTTAAATAAATTGACATTAAATTTTCATTTCGATCGTTCTTTCGATATCTAAGTTTCACTCAATAAATATTGGTATATTTCTGATCATAACAATACATAATAATACATATGTTTTAAAATGTATCGTTTTCAAAATTCCCGTAACATTTGCTTCTTGGCAATCAGTAAGTACAATTTGCTTTTTGCAATTAACATTACGAGATTGTTTATGCCGAAAATTAATGTCAATTATACTTAAATTTAATTATAATGGTCCCTAATGAAATACTATATCACTTTAGCTCGCATGTCATTTATTTCACACTTTCAAAATAAATTAAAATAAACATACGGACATGCCCGTTCCATACCGAGAAGCGAACATGACCAGTGCGCTGTGACACTATATTACTTTATTACATATTATTTATTACTTCGCAACTTGG
Organism: Cydia splendana; assembly: GCF_910591565.1. Lineage (NCBI taxonomy): Eukaryota > Metazoa > Arthropoda > Insecta > Lepidoptera > Tortricidae > Cydia > Cydia splendana. The sequence goes on along the minus strand of NC_085966.1, from coordinate 17,111,539 downwards.
CTGATGGATTTAGCACTGAAATTAAATCAACGGTTTCATTTTGCAGCTAATTTAGTATGGTTACTAAATAAGTTTTCTGGACAAAATGTTTTATAAAATAATTGCAGCATTTCTTTATGGATCGGCCACTACGGTCTTTTGGCAGTGTCTTAAGTGTCTATAGGCTACCGTAACCGCATTCTTTAAGACCTAGGTGTGTCTCAAATCGAATATCCATTACCTGTGTCACAAATGTTCTCAGTATATAGCTCATGGACAGCATAGCAGCAGTGCAAAAAGAAGTTAATGGTTTGAGGATGAACGTATTTCCCTTGACTTTTGACAAGACATGACCCATAGAAAAATTTTGGTCGGTTTAAAGTTGACCTTAACTCTTGGGATAAATCGTCTACAGGTACTTAGGTACGCTAATTTGAAATGAAAGGAAAATTAAAGGAGTTTCGACATGCTCTGATAAGTATACAAATATATACGAGTCAAATCAGCTATTCTGTACATGCACTAAAACAAGCTTCGACTTAATTATTACTGTAAAACAATTTTGCTTGTCTCCAGGAAACTAGGCTATTGTTATCGCCCACTGAACACAGCTCGTGCTTAATCTCGAAAAGCCAGCCATTCCACGTAAACTGTATTCCTAGCTTTGTACACCATAAACTTGTTAGCAGGGAAATCTACAACTGCCGATGTCACGACACCGCCCACGCCACCATGTCCAATGCTAATTAGATCTTCTGTGAGCTAATGAATTACCTCGTAAAATCAGCCATGGTGAACATAGATGTTTTCTAGTCGTTAAATATCGTTTGTTTTATGCTTTCGGCTGCGGTACATGTGGGTTGCTTGATTTATTATCAATTTAAAATCTTTATGATGTGTTTTAATGACTTAAATATGGTTAAGTTTTCGGTTGGTTAAAATACCTAATAGTCAATTAAGTTTTTTATGGGATACCACTTGATTTAGTATATAAAATACTCGTTTATGTTTACATTAGGAGCGCAGACAGAAGAAAACTTCTGTATTAAAACAAGCAGAAATATTCCGTGAAACAAAATTAACTTTCTTACAGTGCCTCCAACATTCCGCAACTCGTATTTGAGTAGAAGCCAGAAGAAACTCGACTAAAGTCTTTAAATAAAATTACCCTTAGCCTGCGTATAGCATATGGGCTCATCTTTGCGTAAAACTCTGTGCCCGGTTATGTTCCAAAAACACTGTGCTCAGCAGTGTATTAACACAGAAATTACGATTCATGCTGAGGCAAAGCTGCTTACCCGAGAGAAGTAAACTAAGCGACGCTGTCATTACAAACGGCTTGCGACTTTATGGCTCAAGTAGAAAGTGCTGAAATCGCATATCATTTGTAGGCATTTTGAGCTCTCCGGTGCCGGGTTGATGATAAGGGTACAGATTTACTGGGAAGCGTTAGATGGAAAACACTCGAGAGATTGTGGGGGGAACATCTGGCATCGCTAGCAACTTCCAAGTCCGTTTTGTTAACTTTATACGCTGATATATTTTCTTGAATACGGCTTTCTGCAAATTCTTTCAGTTATAATGACTTATTCTACACAACAGACGTTTTGTAAGAGATTTGATAAAAGTCGATTACGCTTAAAAACGTTTTGTTGCAGACGACTGATTCAATAGATTAAATAATATTTAAGATTGTACCGCTATAAATCTGTTCTATTTAATCATGTCAACTGCTGAATATTTATTATTAACACAGGTAAATTACTATCTAACTCAATTTTGCCGAGTATTACGCCTATATTCTGTATAGGTTCACAACGCCAGCGAAATGCGTAAATTTAATTCATTACGTTAAGCTTCGCATTCATATTCAGAACTGCAAAGTTAAATGCCTACCGACTATGAATTTCGAGCTTTAATACGACTAATTTCGTTTCCTAACGTATGTAAAACCAGTTTCAAATTACACAAATCTTATTTCCAACAATTAACAAGAATTGCAGACGTGAAAAATTATGTTCTTTGCCTTATTAACATAATTCGGTGATTTGATTTGCATAATTATGATATTTAAAATAATGGAAAGAAACGATTCGGGTTAGTTTTCAATTTTATAGGTTTGGACGGTTGATTATTTTAAGATGTTGCAACTCCGCAATTTCAATTTGTACCCAATCAATCAAGAAATGCTTACTTTTTTTGTATAATATCAAGATTATGACTGTAAAGTCGTTATGAGGAGTTCGAGAGAGACTGTTTGTAAATTAGACACATCATATTTAGATGCTAGATACTTTCCACAACTTGACGCCTCTAACTGTAAGTAAAGATTTCATATATTTTTGAACATAATAATTTAGTCACCTGAGGCTCAAAAGTTCAAAACCAATTTTTTTTTTAAGTTCTCGTAGAAATCTAGCTTAGGTTTAATGTATATCCCTTATGCCAAACAAAAAATTCTAAAGACGAGATAGAGTAAGTTAATGCTACTTTAGAAAGACAGGGACTTACTGCTACAAGCAGTACCTTTAACCGATTTGACTTTATGAGGTCAGCGGCGGCAGCTTTGGCGTTACCCTATGGATCACAATTTCGATGCCCAAGGGAGTCATCTGTCTCAACTTATTCATTTACTTCGCACTTGTATCTAGTTCGCTTCAGATATAGAGCAAGCTTCTTGTTCATTCGTTAATTTTACTAAGGATTTGTGACGTAAATCATTGTTATATTCGAACTGGTTTACTGGATTCACACGACTGAAAATTCCAATAGCCGTTCCATTACACTTCGTTATTCAATTAATGTATCAACTGTTACCAATTAACACTACTATCAGTCAGTCGCCTGTCAATTCACGCGTCGTTCAGTGATTAGTGCTTGTTGCACTCACTCGAATCCAATACATATTTAATTGACGCCATTTACTCACCAGTTGTTTAATGAAATTACACTATTTCGGCGTTTTACTAATTGTTTTTACACTTAAAATATTGAAAATGATGTCGACCGATTCGGAAAAATTCCGACAAAGTTTGAGAGGTTTCGGGTTGCTAATTATGAGAAGTAGCGTGACAAAGCCACTGAACACGAACATCTCAATATGTAGGTAATAATGTTTTTAAATATGGGAGATAAATTAGCAATATGCGGCTATGAATATGGGTGAATAATATTACATATAATTATGCTGCCACACATTCTCGTGGGCCACAACCGTAATTGATAAAATCATTACATTAGTGACAGGAGACAGGAGATATAAAGTGGAAGCAGCATTAGAGGCGATTTGACGTCCTTTTCACGATTAGATTTTAATTATAACCTAATAAATGCTGTTTGCAATAGTCATTACTCAGTTCACACGCTCGGGAGTTAGACTAACTAGATGATAGCGCCGGAACACTCGGAACGGCAGGCAAGAAGCCGAAGTGAGTAACGGGCTGGGATAGCATCAGTGTTGTCGGTAATTGCAGTGTAATGTAACGCCCTTACTTCCATTTCGATTCAGAGGCAGATCTCAGCTGATGTTTAAGGTAAAAGAGAAATAACAATCATGACTTAAGAGTTATTTTTCAGTCATCGTTAAAGTACGGCACACAGGTACGGTACACGTTTTTTTCTTTTAAACATTTTGCCTTTCATTGACTGGAGTATTTTGGCCTAGGTCTTTACAAGACCTACACGTATAAATGTCTGTTTCTTAACTTATTTAGTGTCACGCAGTATCCAGAGTATGACCTTCTTTAGAAACATGATCATTTAAATTTTTTCAGTTACCTACTTAAACATTTTTCTCTGTGACTTCGTAAAGATAGTTAAGTTTATTCAGTCCATCTTAGTATTTTTTTCGCAACAAAAACGTCAACGCTACTCGCTTCAGCCTCGAACCGCAAGTCATTTCGCTCTAGGATTTATCTAAGTGCCTGCATAAACGCAATGCTTCGTTACGTCTGTCGCTAGCTAAGGGACTGCTCACAACCGGTTTACTTTGTTAGGCTTAATCGATTTAAAGTCTTATTAGGCTTCAGGAATCAATAATATAAGTAGGTACGGGTTCAATCTTTTCCCGATTTGGAACTAATTTTACCATCTTATGTAACATTGGCTGTTTTAGTTTGGAACTGGAGAATAAAACCAACACTGTAAGCTCTTCTTCTTTTATAATAATTACTCCCGAAGACGAAGCCCTATAAATATTTTTTAGGCGTCATTCAATCGTTCTTTCAATTAGTGCAGGTGATTATTTCATGCTGCCGTATTCGAACTTCAAGATATTCACAAGAGACGACACGTACTAGATCCATTCTAGATACGTTATAGTTTAGATATCAACTAGTTCTCTTTTGCAGCGCAATTCGGGCAACCAATGTCACTTATACGTTAGATAGCGTAAGATATCTATTAGATGTGAATTGGACCTCTAAGTCATATCCTGAGGAAATCGTTCAACAGTATCTCCAGAATCGCGCAAATGTCATATTTGAGAGGTTAGATCTTAAACATATCGTTATCGTATCTTGGTGATGTCTAAAAGATATCTAATAGATGTCTATTTCAAAATCCGAATCGGGCCCATGGTGTTTAGCAATAAACTTCATTCCTCTCTGACTTAACATGAGGTCAAGTTAATAAGGTCGGTTCTTTAGGCATATAGTTATAATTATTTCTCTTTTAAACCTCGGTTCATATTCTATTATAGAGCTCATGGTATAATAATATTAATAATATACTCCGCCTGGTACTCTATTCCGAGATTCGCGAATGACCTAACTGACACAGGCCTACGTCATCATGCTGTTTACAGGTTCTCAAACTTTAAAATGTGGGAGAATTTTAACCAACGGTGAAAATTATTTTAACGGCATTAATTTTAAGTTATTCATGTAGAAACATAGTAAAATAAAACAAATCTAATGTATTAAATTAAACTTTATTTATCTATACAAGACAAACGTTTAAAAAACTAATTCACAGTTACACATTAATTACCAAGCTTAAGACGTGAAAAGTTTGGAGAACACTGCGACTGCTGACACTGAGCGAGAAGGAAATAACAATTAACACGCGTTTGACAAGGATGACGGTCAGGGCATGAAGTTATCTAGATCCGAATTGTCAAATGTGACAGCGCTATCCTGTGTTGCCAGTAGTGTAAACAGAATTACCCGAACGTCTGAAATTTCTTTCGTGAATCGGAAGACATTGATAACGAATAATTAAAAATGACGTGTTATTGTAAAATTTAAGATAAAATACATATAAATGAAAATTATAACATTATAAAGAAATATATTAACTTATTAACCATAGGTATAATGTACCCATGGCAATGTTATTGTGACGTAGGCCTGTGTCACTCTGGGAATAGAAGACCATGTTTTATTAGACCATGATAGAGCTTACTTTTTTATATGCAGTTTTACGAATACATGGAATATATTTTTCACCACACCAGCTCGGAAAGGCTTACTTTGCACTTCAAAAACTGATAGCAAAGTTGCATCTTATTCACATGTGAGGCAAAGTAATGAAATGCAAATTTTGAGTTGTTTTCTTATGTTTGCTGGTAGAATTGACTATAAATATTTAATAACATTCATTTGGATTTGATTTGGTTTGTTTTTGTTTGATATTTTACATTTAATATTTGCTTCGGGTTGGTGTGGTGAAAAATTTTGTGTTTCACTCGGGGGCAAATTTTGTTTAACCCTCGTGCTTTGAAACCCTCGCAACGCTCAAGATTCCATTTTTCGAACCACTCGCTACGCTCGTGGTTCAATTTTAGAATCTTTCACTTGCTCAGGTATCAATATTAGCACGAGCGGTTAAACAACAACTTTGCCCCCTTGTAAAACAAATAACTATTAAAAAATAGTACTGTTAAACTTTCCACGACAGACCGATAAATCAATGCTATCAAGCGCAAACACAACCGTAGGCAGAGCCATTGATTTTAACATAGAAATATATCGAATATTCATATAGTTCAGAGGGCCTACGTTTGTGACTATTGGATAAGTTTCGCACTTAAATACATAATAGTAGCGTCCCATTTACTTACACTTTCGAGTATATGACGCGTCGTGCGAGTTTGATATAGGTACTGAATCCGTCTTCATTGATATTTATTTTTATTGTAATCCCTAGGTAGCGACTAGCTTCAACAAAATAGCCAGGAGCTTAACTTTCGTATCGCAGCTCAGTAAAACATGGCACAAACGTAAGACAAAGTAAGATTGAGTTTCCTACCGGCGTAAATAAATTCTAGTCGCTACTCGCATCCTAAACAAACGAGATTTCCTCCTACGTACTTGCAGCGTCTTATGGCCCCGTAGGTATAGTTTAATTCTTCGGGAAATTTCATTGGTAACACACGTGGCCTGGATTGTACGATTACGTTCAGATCGTTATTAAAGTAAACGTCCGAGAGCTCGTCACTGAGACGAAATCAAACTTACATTGTGACATCAAAGTAATAGGTACCTAAATGATGTCCGTACATGTATCGGCGCGAGCGAGATGCATGAGCGACTGACATCATTTAGATATTATTTTGCTATCCTCAATGTCTTAAAAGCATCATTTTAAAAGGGGACAATGAATACTTCTTGAGATTTTTATTTGTAACTTTATTCCAGTATTTAGTGTTTTATTCACAATCTACTATATATCACAGGAAACAATTTATTTCTAGTCTATCTATTAAAACCATCAATCATTCCCAATTCAATTATATGTCCCGCTCCCGCGACAATAATCATTAGCGGCGTTAATTACAGCCACCGATTACCGCCGAATACCGCACAACCATTTTTGCCTGCTCAGCTATCCACATTTGCATTTTCTGCACGATTCAGGCCAATGCGACTTGTTTTATGATATGGCGACAATTGGCTCCGGCGACTTTTGCTAGAAGTGACGATGTCGCCATCTAACTTACTATTTGAAAAGAAAAAAGATAAAAATCAGCTGTTCCATAGAACTGTTTTTTTTTTTCACGTCTTTGGGGTCTCTACGTCTTCATCTCTCAGAATAAGGTAGAACGAGAACATAACAAAATGATTATAATTATGAGATCGCTTGCAGTGCTAAATTATGAATTCTTAGCTTTATATGATTTTTAATTGAAAGTTATTTCTCATCTTAGCTTTTCCGGAAAACGTTTTTCAGTTTACGGTGATTACAATGCAATATGTTATGAATGTTAATTAAAAGAACTACCGGCTATAACCTATACACTATTAATTTGACTTACTAATAATGTATACTTATTAAATTTTGTTAATTAATACGTATATATGTGTGATATGTGTCTACACCTATAATAATCAGGAATAGGCTAAAACGGGTCTTTTGTTTTTGTTACAGTTGTTTGAGTCCACGGTCGGCGTATTTCTACGAATTTCCCCCGAGTGGTGAGTATTTTATTATACAGTAATATTTAACCCCAAAAATCTTTAGAGAAGGCTATTTCATTGGAGAATGAATAAAATAATCTACATTATATATTACTTAACTCTAAGAGAAGGCTATTTTATTGGAAAATTAAGAGAAGAATCTGCATGTCATTCCATAAGGAGAATTTTATTTATCATTTTTATACCGTGATTGTAATAAACTTAGTTATTATTCCTACAAATGACTACTTGTCCTTAATGTTTAGTGTAACCAGCAGCAACAAATTAAATTACTCTATAACCGAAAAACAGTCTCCTCTGCAGACAACTGCCTGGGCACCGCCAAGAAGAAGGTGACCACGTTCTCGCGTCTGCTTCGCGGACTCAAGTCTCATAGGAAAGAGAAGCACGGCTCCTGTTCGCCGAAGCACCACAGTCCGAGGCAGATCCTGCCGCCGCAGCGGGTGAGTGCTAGAGGACGGTAGATGTGTACTGAGGGCCTACTGCGAACCATGTCACACTTACGTACGAATTTCCAAGTGCGACAGAGAGGCAACACGTCGAACGTGGTTCGCGGTAGTCCCTCAGACGGTTCTTCGGGTCCGGGTCGATGCGTCAGGTTTCAATAGAAAGCATCTCGTCACGTGATCACCTGTCATAGAAAATGAAGTGTCGGAAGCCTCGGCCCCCACCCGGACTGTTCTAGCGTGATTCATCCTTAAGTCTGCACAATTGTTTAAGATGTTTAAGAGTTGTAGATTCTCTGACAGTCTGGGCAAACAGAAGTAATAGGTATGTAGCGCTAGGCAGCCTCGATACATTCTGTTGTAACTAGATAGATTATCAAGCGCTAACGTTAGACAAATCTGTTACAAAATCCAGCTCTTCGAGCATCTCCGCTCAACTGTAGTTCGGTACATTAGGATTTTTCCAGCGACAATAACCCTAATATTTCTAACCTTCGGAATATGCCTAGTCGACTTACAAAATGTCACCATTGTCTTAACTATACAAATTGATATTGGCGTGCAGGTTGTGATATTTGTCATTATTAGATACAGCCAATTTTCCGATATAGGTACTTATTTCGATTCGGCGTATTGAGTTCATTCGAATCGAACCGTGTAATTGGTTACCTATGTGACCTATGTCTAAGTATTTTCCAATCGCACTCATACGTATCGCACAGTACAAAATAAGCTTACGCCATAGCAGTTATTTTGTACCAATTGTACCAGCTACTTCAAATTCAATAGATCATTAAAGGTTGTTTCTATTCAAAAGATAACTGGCGGCCCGATCCGTACTTCAAGATACGTCAAATATTTGGTCTAAATACGATACGAATTGAACATGTCAGTGTCAAAAGTGACGTTTCTTTAAACAAAAACTTCAGTTTTGATACTGACATCTAATCCATGGCCTGAGTCGTGCAGGAAATGCAAATGGGGATAGCTGAGCAGGCAAAAATGGTTTTGCTGAATTTGAATTATCTAGACGTGATATTTGACATAGGTACTTATCTTAAATTTCGAATCGGGCCGTGGGCTTTTGACATGGCCTAATGAACAGTTTTAACGAGCCTTGCTACTTAGGCTCTATATATTTTAACTGAACATGAGAGACTTTAGGTTACCAAGGTTTCGTCAATGATATTATTGAGTGTCTTCAGATTGTTTTAAAAAGCTTTTCGTTCAATTAAATACAAAGGATCTCATAATTTTTTTGAATATTTTGATAATATT